>NW_005841879.1:78342-141039 GCF_000455745.1 Alligator sinensis
AGGGACATGTAGGCTGGTGCAGAAATCCAGGTGCCCAAACGTAGACAGTTGGCATGAAGATGAGCCTAAGCAAAACCCCCATTTTGACACACTGATGGCTGTGGTGGTAGAGAGGACAACAAAGGTTGTGTAGGTTGTTGTTATCATCCTGAGATGGAGGCGGTAGGTTTGAGCATTACAGGTGGACCCTATTTCCCTGATTAAGCCTTGAAACAAAAGATCCTATAATCTGGAATCTCTTTCTACATCTAAATGTTATGTCTTGTGCCATGTATCTCTGGATGCAGATTCAGCTGCCAATGAATGAATATAAAGCTATTTCTGCAATGTGCAGAGGTGGGCAGAGAGGGGGTAGTGCTAAAAATACAAGCAGGCATTTGTACTTTTGAAAGCAGAATTCTTTGGGCAGTTCCCACTAACTTGGACAATGAAAACCGGCATTGAAGTATTTTTATTTTCAATTTATATAGATAAATTATCTAAAGAGGAAGCGTTTCAGAAGTGTGGTGGGCCTTCCCCTCCCTCCACTTTCTCTTCTGGTATTTGGAATCCACTTAGCTGGTCCAAATACCTCCAGGAATTTGAATTAAAAAAAATATTGCCTGCATCATTAGATAATTTAAGGCAACAAAGAAAGGCAGCAACAAAATACAATAGACCAAGTCCACGTTTATCATCTGTATTACAGAGGGAGACGTGGATTGCATTGCAGAACAATATTAATTGAAAATAAGATTCACTTAATAAATTTTGTTGAAAGAGGGCTAAGGGAAACAAAAAACAAGAAATGTTGAGAGACTGGTAATGAAATGATAGAGGGCAATGTTCGAGATCAGAGATTCATGGTCAAAGTGAAGGGTATTTAACTCCTCAACCCAATGCACGTATGTGAGTAACTACTGGGATTTCTAGGTTTTAAGATGCAAAGGACTGAGTGTAGGGGTTTAGGATGTAGCCGTGTTGGTCTAAGGACATAGGCAGACAAGGTTCCCTGGGTGAATTTGATATCTTTTATTAGACCAACCCGAATAGTTGGAGAATAGTTATTAAGCAAGCTTTCGGGTTGGGTTTTTGAACCCGAAAGCTTGCTTAATAACTATTCTCCAACTATTCGGGTTGGTCTAATAAAAGATATCAAATTCACCCAAACAACCTTATCTGCCAAGGACTGAGTGTGCCACTGAAGATGCAATCAGGACTTGTAATATAGATGATAGCTTTTATTAGACCAACAAGATTTTTGCAAAAAATTTTTGCAAAAAAAATGTGGTTTAATAAACAATATCATCTCTCCTCTGAGTCCCGATTGCCTTTTCCTCTAGACCAATACAGCTACAACCTGGATACCTGACACTGAAAATGCAGCATCCTCCACTGAGATGCCATCTGCTCAGCAACTCTTCTCTGAATCCTTTCTGCTCCCAGAGATGGTGCGCTGCACTCCTGATTTCCAGAGGGATTGGCAGCATTCCCATTTCCTAACTCTGCTCCATTCTCCTTTACCAAAGCTGAGGACTGAACTAACACCTTCCAGTGCAGACCTGCCTTCAGCCTATATCTGCGTGCCAGTAGCAGAAGCCATCACCTCTCCCCCTTGAGAGCTGAATTAAATGTCACCAGACTATAAAAAAAATCAAATAAAATAAAGTGCCATCTGAACACAGGAAAGGAAATAGTCACAAATCACAACTTGTGTTTTAATTTGCTCAACATTTCCTCGCAAATTGTCTGTACTCACAGTATGGTCTCTTTTAATTGCTTTTATTTTCCTACGCTGGTACATTATGTCTGGATAAAACACATACTGGAATTTCAGAGAGCGAGTGGTGCTTTTCTGGACTCCGCGTGATCCATTATCGCCACAAAAAATAAAATGACGAGTGCCATGAATTGCAAGTGTTTGCTATCATTGGAGCCATTGTGGAGCTCTGTCTTTCATTTGCCTTTTTGCCCATTTTTGCTCTGTGAGGAAGGATTTATCCCTTTGTGCTTTATGGAAATTGTTGAAATTTTACCCCATTTCCATTTCTGGATCTCCGTCTCATTTGTTTTCTCTCCGTCTGCCTTTAGTGCAAACTAATAATAGCAAGGAAGCTGGTGCCCTCTGCAATGCATGCAAAGTTTAAATGAGGAGAGCAGGAGAACGACAAACTTTTCCACAGCTATGCACATAAAAATGCAATCCTCAGTCATAAAAGTTATTCATAATGAGCTGGCTCACTGGCTGTTCCTTTGTCCTGAAGCAAAGAAATCTGGAATATTGGCAAACGCTTGTCTTAGAGCAGACGATGGCGTTACTAAGGATGGGCTGTCCTTGATTAAAAGATAACGCCTAAAGGGTTCCAGTTCGAGATCATTTTTCAAAGGGTTGCCATAATTTCAGCCTTTGAAAAATACTACAAAATAAGTAAAGCTGTTAAATTGGAGAATAACCTATCTGACAGCCCGTGCCTTTCGGGGGGGTGTGTTCATGTGTGTGCGCACAGGTGTGTGTGCAAATATATACACCCTGGGGCATAGGTTTTAAGAATGGTAGGGCCTTGTCCCTGTAGTTAGGATTTTATCGGTGTCATAATATTTGGTATTCTTGTCTTTACTCTTGGCTGTCTATTGATTCTGTGTGAAAATCACTCAGCTTTCGTTAAAGGAAAACACACACACACAAAATTTAGCCTCTGTGGTTTTGAAGAAAAGCTTTCAAACAAGAACTAAGTGCATCTAAATACCCAGAAGCCAGATAACAAATAGAAATACCCCCAAATGGATAACTTTTATAAAACCGTGTGATTTTTAAGCCAATCTTGAGGTATTTTTATTGGCTCTGAGTGATTTTTTTTTCTTTTTCTCTCTACCCCCACACTCCTTCTGTCCTCTCTCCCTCTTACTAGATTCCTGTGCAATAAAAATAACAACTCCCCTTTGAGAGAGAAAGCTATTAGAACAGTCTTCTTTAAAGTGTTGGTCCTAAAAGCAGTATCCAGCTCAAAAGAGGTATATTTATGTGTACTGAATTATGTCACCTTGGTCTGAATTGTCTCAAAGAAACTGTTCCAACTAGAAAGCTGTATTCTCCAAAGGCAGCACATGAGAAGAAGCTGGCATGAGTGCGGTGCTGTCAGACAGGCAAGACAGAGTGAGTGGAAAGTAGAAGGTTATAGCATGTTAAAGGAAAATCCACCATGGTTTGAACATAGTCCTGAGCATCTGAAGACATCAACAGCCTCCAGCTTGAATGGTACTCATAACACCTGCTATTTTGTTGTGTATAAAGTTTATTTCCATTTGTATTAAAAAGGCACATTGACACATGCTCATTTACTGTGCAGTAACCAAAATTACTGCAGAGTATAAGCACGCATCTACACGTGCATGCCAATACTGTGCAGTATATAAATATTGCAACTTATGCTGACTTGAGCATAAATTTAATACCTGCATCATGCAGGTATCAAATTTATACCTGATTTGTTACTGTGCAGCAATGCACATGTAGATGCCTAACTGTGCAGCAACACTGCGTATGTGGACTGACTTGGAACTAACTTTAGTCCCAAATCAGTCCACACTGATGCTCTGTAACACCTGCGCATGTAGATGCTGGCCTATATCTACTTACTGCACAATAAATTTAAGCCGGTGTAAATGCATGTGCAGGCACACCCAAGGAGTATTTAGAAATTGCAGTGTGAACGAGAGAGGGATATGGGGCCATATTGTGGGCTATAACCTGCTTCTGGGCAAAGCTGTCCCACCTTTATTCTTGTCCCTCTAGTATTGCCTTCTAGTCCTTTCTACTGGGTGTGGAAAACCACGACTCTATATGATCACTCCACAGAAGTCTCACATATAAGCTCTTTCATGGGCGACTAGTGCCACCTTAGTCAGGGGGGGCACATGCCCCCCCAGCGACCAGTCAGCGACTGGAGGGAGGTCCTCCTGTGGCCAATCACACCGACCCAGGGTGGGGAGGCGTGATCCGATAATGCCAACCTGAGGTGGGGGAAGTGGCCGCAGCGCTCCCGGAAGTGGCTGCAGTGCTTCTACTCCCTGGCCAGTGCTCACGGGGAGGAGGGTGAGGCACCAGCACTCCCGCCTGCCCCCCCTTCCTGACATCTGAGCGGGGACTGCAGCCTGTCAGGGGGTGCATAGGCACTCTCAGGGGGTGCATGTGCATCCCCATGCACCCTCTATGTGTCGCCATTGAGCTCTTTGAAGCAAATACGGCTTTTCTGTTCTTTTTCGTATTGCACATAGCACAGCAGGTTCTGGTTTCCAACTGGTTATTACAAATCCACTGGTCTAGGTGCTAGGGAAACACAAAGTAGGGGAATGTCCTTGCCTCTGAAATTTTATCGTCTAAATAAAAGAGTAGTGGAAGGTTCCCAGGTACCTACACAGATTTCAGAGATTGCATTCAAGCAATTAGATGGCCCACATCTGGGGTTGCTTTCTCTTCCAGAGCATTAAAGCAGCCCGGAGCAAAGACACTAGTTTCTTTCACTCAGGCAAGAAGGAAGCTAAGGAGAGAACTTTTGTGAGCGGCCTCTGGAAAAATGAAAAGAAAAAGAAAGATAGCAATAAAAAAACTGAAATTTCCAAGGAAGTCTCATAGGTAATGTTCTTCTTGAGAAAAGCATAGACTTGCTTTTTGCATACTCTTAGAAATACAGGCCTGATTTAATCTAGCTAGCACTGCTGGAGAGCTGTTGCAACTCCTTTGCCCTCAGTTAATGGAGTTACTTCTGATTTATTGGTGAAATCCTCTTAATTCCCTGAGACTAGCCTGTGTGACTCACTGTTTGGGAGGTATATAGGGAGCCAACTGGAACTTAGCTTGATAGCAGACCTCCTTCTATTCACAGCGAAGAAATATTTACCCCGCCTCTCTCCCACGTCCCTTCCACCCCATCTATGTAGAAACAAATGCCTTTGTTAAGGAAAACATGCCTGCTAGGCTATCATCACCCATTCCAGAGATGGAACTAATCTTCACCTAGAATTAGATATACAGTGTCTTTGCTCCATTTTTTAAAGTTTATCACTACAGGAGCATATGAGAAATGAGTAAGTTTAGTTTCAGACCTTCATTACCAGAGATAGATGGTGTTAAAGGTGGTTTGGCACATGGACTGAGCATCCAAGCCTTTTTCTAGGAAGCATGGGGGCATTTATAAGTGGTGATGAGGATTAACCAAATTCTAGGGAAACTTGTTTGAAAACTACAAGAGCTAGTTGAGAAAGTGGGAGTCTGGGTATGGGCTCTGATACTACCTCCCTTGCCAGTAGATGATTCGCCTGCCTCTCTTGAATCCATGTCCCTGGTACAAAATGAGAAAAATATTTATTTAGATACTTCATATGGATACCGAAAGAATGAACTAGTGAACGCAATGCGATTGTGTGACAATGTAAAACCCTAAGAGAGCACATTACCTGCATCATGTGGTGTTAACTGATGACACTTAAAAATAGATTTACTATAAAATCTGTGTTACTGCAACCATTACAGAGGAAGGGAACCGGGGGAAGGTTTCTATACCACCTATATTTAGAAAATAGCATTGTTTGAGGAAATGCTCTTTGTGTTATACAGGCAGACCTCAGAAGAGTTCAGATGTTAGTACCTGCAAAATAGGCTGCCATGCAACAGGAGAAAATGGGGTATAGATTAGCATTTAATTGTACTTCTCTGTTGAAGCCATACAAACACACATAAGGGTAGGCTGGAAATAGCTAGGCTTTTAGGTCTAGCTACGTGTGTACCCCTCATTTTCTTTATAGTGAATGGGGTAATCATGGCACACTTGATTTTATACCCAGGTTATGACCTGACTTCCAGTTCCCGCAAAAGCTTTTTAATGATCTTTTTCCTCCTTCTGCAATGACAGCTTGATCCAAAAGCCGTAGCAAGCAGCGGGGCTCTTTCCATTGACTGTAAGGGTCTCTGAATCAGGTTTAAAAAGGAGAAAAACAGAAACGGTCCCCTAGAGTATTGGTTAAGGCTGATTTCCTCCCTTTTGCACAATCAGCAAAACAGGCCTTCTCGTGTGTTTGTTTGCTTTCTCTTTCACAACTACAATTCAATAGCTATTGTCAAGCTTGTGAGCCAATGGCGCACAATGCATGGGTGAAAATGTGCAGTTGGACACACAGCAGACCTCACTTGAGCACATTTATGGTGAAAACGCGACGGGACTGTATTTAGAGAAGAAACTGAGCTCCGAACCACAGGAAAGCTCTCTCAGCTGGATATTCTCCACCGCCTTAGAGCAATGTACTCTTAAGCCTGCATTGGGTCTCAATAGACTGCAGCACTGGTTTCTCTCTCACTCTTTCTGGCAGAGGCTTTCTATCTGCTATTCATTCATAGACTAGGTCCCTAGGGCCCAGCTGTCTTAAGCCCTATGACTGATACAGTTTTGCTAGTTTAAGCACACCATTGCTCAGAGCTCCAGTCTTGCAGAAACTCTGGGTTTATAACATACCTAGTCAGGGTCAGTTGAACTTCACCGGCATGGAGACTTAGCTGGACTTCCAAAAACCAATCACTCTTCACTTCAGCTAGCACAAGACACATGTAGGTCTACGGAGAATAATGGCATGCCTCAGTTTCTCCACGACTCTTAAGAATCAGTGTCCCCAAGGGAGTCACACATCCCCATTCCTAAAGCTAGGTTTTCCTCCAAATCACAGACAGTGCTCTTCTGTTTTCAGATGGCCATTTTTCATCTTTTCTGGCTGGGCCTGTAGTAGTACCACACTCTTCAGCTCTCAGAGTATGTGCAAGGTTCCTGCATCTTTGTGAAATTGGAGCTCCCAGAGACATCCAGGCTGTCACTTTTGAAGTCTCAGAGTTCAACACTTGACCTCTCTATTTTGCATCTGGGGAAATTTCACTTCTTCAGACCTCCTCCTTGCAGAAAAGCTTAGCTGAACTGGTATCCCTAGCCTTCAGCCGTCCTATCGAATTAAGTTGCTAGAACTTAAATAGAAGCCATGCTTTCTCATCGGAAGGATACATGACATCACCCTGAGAGTATATGTCTGGATCCATATATACCAAGGCTTTCGATTGTACAGTGATTTCACAAAATCACCTGCAATTCATAAGTCAGACAGTTCGCTACAATCTTACAAATCGTGTGTAGCTCTATTTGGGATGGAAATTGAATTTTAAATGTAAATGATCATGGAAACCAAACCCCGTTTGGTATCCAAAATTAAATATTTTGATAGGATTAGAGAGATATTCATAACAGGCACCTAACAGATACAAAGTGTGAAAGGAATTGCTGATCCAAGGTCATCCAGAAGAGGCATCTTTGTGGAACATGGGCCAGCCTAGTATATAAAATAAACCATCCCTTGTACTTCCTCCAGAAGGATTGCAAGAGACACAGAGAAGTCACCTGCTGCAGTGTAAGCGTTTGCTTGCTTAAGCCCAAACATGCCCTTGTTTCTCTTTTGCATCAGTACAAATAATTGAGTATGGGACAAGAAATAGTTCCTCACATTCAACACGCAAAAGTGCACTGGATGAACTCAGGCCTGAGCTAATCTCAGTAGGATGAAATGATAAATCTCCCGGAGTGATGGCACTCAGCACTTTCTTTGTTCTGGCAGCTGAACACATGAAAAGCAGAACGAGACAGAAGTAGTAAAGAAAAAAAAAGTCCATGGGAATGCGACAGATTCAGTCACTGAGGACATGGAGCCCTTGCATAAAGGGACAGGAGAAAAACCCTCCAATTTGTGGCTTCATTAAGGGTATTTCTCAAGCCAGAAGTAGTGGAAGGGAATATTATCTTCAAAGCACATTGAATAATTGTAGTTTAGAGCCACAAAGCTCACAACATGTTAAAAATAGCTACTTTACCCTCCCTGCCCGATGGGGTGTTAAGTATTACTATGAAATAGGAATATTTGTCGTTTTGGAGGTTATTTCTCAAAAAGTCAGTCATAAGGCAAACAAAAGCAGCCTGGCGTTTTAACCTTGAGTCTTCAGTTTTAGCCAATAGATGACCCTCTCTCCTACCTAAGTCCATCCTAACTAAGCCTACTCATCTTTACTGTGACAGTAAGTAGAATAATGAAAAACCTGCAGTAGGCATCTGCATATAGTGTGCCAAAATAAAATGCAATGCAATATAAAACCACGCTGGGGATAGGCTCATACCCTCTGCACAGACAACTGTTGATGCAAAGAGGTCTGAAATAAATGTTACAAAAATATTCTCATTATCCTGAAATCGGTATGATCTTGCTCAACCAACTAAACACATCTTCCAAACAATTCAGCAGGCCATTTAGTTTATTGTTTCCTTGACAAATAACTAGCGGTTATACCATTGTGTGGGGCTTCATTTTAAGCACTGCTTTACAATTGGGCAGTGACAGCAGAAAAACTCTCTAGTGAATCAATTGCAGATCAATAGTCTCAGACAAAGTCAAAAATGCAAGTCATAATTGTTAGCACTGAACACGACAAAGCTGGTGAGAAATTCCAGCTCTTAAAAGCTTCAGAAAGGAAAGATGTTGTCTTGTTAGAGCAGATCTTTAACAAAATCCATTATTCTTATTAAGTAAATCCATGAAATGGCTGTAATTAGGTATAGTATAGCTAAGTACTGGAATAGTTATGAAATAAACTAGGTTAAGTAGTTAAAAGCAAAACGTTCTTCCTTTGAAGCTCATGCTTCTCTGAACCAGTTAGGGCAGGGCGACACCTTAGTGGCAACCCTCTGAACCCACAAAAACTTCTAAACAATGTTTTTTTCCAGCTGCTCCCTTTCATAACTGTGGAACCATAGACATGGAGGGTTGGAAGGGACCTCAGGAGGTCACGTCTAGTCCAACCCCCTGCTCAAAGCAGGTCCAGCCTCAACTACATCATCCCAGACAAGGCTTTGTCGAGCCAGGCCTTAAAAACCTCCAAAGAAAGAGACTCTGTCTCCTCTCTGGGTCACCTGTTCCAGCGCTTCACCACCTTCCTAGAGAAAAAGTTTTTCTTAATATCCGACCTAAACCTCCCTTGCTGCAACTGGAGAATAGAATAACAAATTCCCATGAAAATCTCCCAAGCTCAACCTCCCCTCAGCCACAGCTAGCTCTCTCAGATGATACTGAGCTGTTTAAATACTTTCATTCTTGGATGCATGCTTGTTGATAACTGGATCTATGATTTGCCTGAGAGATTCTGCAATAAAGTATTCCTAGAAGCTCTTCCTATCCTTAGTTCCCAAAGAATGACTGAATGGCAGGTACATTTTACTACTGGGTTTGTTTTGTGGTGGGGGTTGCTTTTGTTTCTGGTTTTTTGCTTCTGGCTCCAATGTCAATATACAGGAATTGCAAACTGTGTCAAAGGACCTAGAGCTTAGATCAAACAGCCTTACCGAACATTATATTAAAATGACTGTATTCAGTAGTGGCTCTTCATTTTTGTTTTCTTTTTTTGGGAGGGGTGGAGGATCAGAAGAAAGTAATGAGAATGTACAACCCCAGCTGAAGTCACTGGATGTTGCAGGTATCTCCATATGTCACCTAAGAGTGGGGAACCCGAAAACACAAGCCACCTTGAAAAATATTGGACAACCTTGATGTTTACTTTCTCCTTTGCGTAATAAAAACATGTTTTATCCTCACCTATCCTAACCTTTCAGGGATTTCCAAGCTTTCTTGGTTTACGTATTTCCAAAGTTCAGAATCTATCAACTAATCTCAAGAACACTTCTAAACAAAGTTGCATGAAAAAAGAAAAAATGAATAAAACCAAACAAAGGTAGCCAACTGGCTGTATTTTGTTTAAAGGTCAGAGCCCAATCAGACACACTAACGTATTTACCAGCATGGCACCTGACAAGCATGCAAGGCGTTCACGTCATAATCCCCGTTTACGGTGGCTGGGAACATGCTCCCTCTGAAGTTCATGTTATCGGTATGGATTAGTATGAAATCAGCCGGGTCAGTCCAGTCCAAACTACTGAGAATGCTCTTTGAGGTGTTGACTTCTTTTTCAGCCACTCTTTTTGCTCCTCGTTTGTTCAAAGCATCAGACATGGGTGAATTCCAAAGGCAAGTTATGTCAGATGACATTGCAATGGTGTGTCAACGGCATGTTAGAGAAGGAAGCGTTTCACTCACTCTAATAATCAATTGGTGGTAAACTTTGCACAGATTTCCCGGAGAAATAGTGCCGTTGAAAAGTGCTAGACTGAGATGTCGGAGACTACTGCTTGTTATTTATACTGCAAGCTGGTAAAGCACAGACAGTGACCGTGTATGGTTTCCTAGATACCACCCAGTTGGTATATGTGAATACTGATAAAAAAAGGATATGCTACAGCTGAAAGGAAGGAGTTGCTACCTCCAGGGGTTACTCAGTCCTTGGCTGCTTTGCACACAAAGGGTGGTGAAACATCTTATGATGTGTTTTAAGACTTATCTGGTAGTAACGGGACCCACTGATCAGATTGCTATGAGCCAGCAGTGCGCCCGTGTTGCCAAGAAGCCTAACGGCATATCGGGCTGCATTGGTAGGAGCGTTGCCAGCAGATCGAGGGCAGTGATTCTTTCCCTGGGGAGGCCACATCTGGAGTCCTGTGTCCAGTTTTGGGCCCCCCACTGCAGAAAGGATGTGGACAAACCGGACAGAGTCCCACGTTCGGGGACTGGGGGACATAACTGTTGAGGAGAGGATGAGGGAACTGGACTTATTTAACATTAATGGTGTATGGGATTACAACTGCATAAAGGAAGGCATAGGAGCAGTGGTTCCCAAACTGCGGCTCACGACCTCAAATGGGGTCACAACATCAGCAGATGGGGTTGCGGTGTGGCAGGTGCTCTATCCCATGCCAGGTCCTGCCCACTGCCCAGGGGAAGAGCCCCAAGCCTGCAGCAGGCAGCCTGTATCCTCCCCTCCCCGTGGGCTCTGCCCTGGCTTAAGCGGGAAGGGACAAGGATGGGGGTTTACGTATTTCCACAGTCCAGTCTTGGCAGCTGCTGATTCCTGCGGGTGACAGATGGGGCTCAGGCGCTGCTGGATGGGGGGACAGGGGGCTGTTGGCCTTGGCCCTGGGGCACCTGGGGATGGGTGGGGGCTGCTGAGGAAGTCGAGAGTGACGGGCCATGCTGAGGAAATGAGGTCATAAATGGAGTCATGGTGTGGAAACGTTTGGGAAGCTCTACATTAGAGCTATCATGTTAACCATGCATATAGGTCACTGAAAACAGGTATACTTTAATGAAGGTGAAGATGCTAATAACAATGGAATAGTCCCTGGTAAGAAGTCAATAGACTCTTGTTAACTTTAGTGGGCATTGGCTCAGGGTCTGATTTCCAGGAGTTGTCTTCATATCAAACAGTAGTTCAGTACTGTTCAATACAATTTTTATTGCAATTACTAATCTATCGTTGTCCCTTTTTGCATTTTAAATAGAGATTTAAGTCAGAATCCCAGATCTCATGTTTCTTTTCAGGAATTATTAATGGTTCTGTTCTCAAATAAATGTCCCAGTGCTTTTGAGAATATATTCCGACCAATAATCTCAGTAATTAATTAAGACTCAATGTGATGGGATTCACAGTGCTTTTGAGCTGCTAAGGAAAAAAAATATTCACTCTTTATATCAAATAGTACCCATGGTATATGCTGGAGGGCTGGTTTAGGTAGAGGAATGTTCAAACAAGCTTCTTGATGTATAATTCTTATTTCCTCTGCGCTGATTTAACCATCTATCAGGGAAACATCAAATCATAAAATAACATGGTATAAAATCTTGCAGAAAAGATTGTTAACCTTTCTGCCTAGCTTTGTCAAATAGGCTCTGTGTGATATCAAATATATTCAGCTTGCATGTTCCAAAGTAAATTAGGAGATTGAAAAAACAACCCCATATACAAAGGACAGGAAATCTTTACAGTCTTTGTTCTGCAACATGTACACTGCTGTGCAACAGAACCTGCGGCACATTTCTTCAGTATGTCTGGATGGGTACGAGAGCTGATATTCTTCTCATGTTACTACACAGGGACTTCTTGCTTTTTGGTATTCAGAGGTGCACACCACCCACGGTGCCAAAAACAATGAAATTGTCAAAATAAACTTCCATTCACCCCAGTTTGGGTTTTTTTTTAAATCTTTTTCTTTTTTCTTCTTTTGCTTCTTCTTCTTCTTCTTTTTTTTTTTTTACCACCCACTTTAGAAAGACCTACAGCTTTATGAATTCATATGCAGCCATTGCCAGCACAGTTGAGAACCTAATGTTCCTGGAACTCTACTGATTCTGACTGTGATTTCTGTTTTGGCTAGTCCTATCAGAGCTGAAGAACTTAACAGAATTGTATAAAATGAAAATGCTTAGAAATGGATAACACTTTCATACCATTAGCAGAGAGATAAATTAGAGTGGCTGTCCACATCAGCTGATTTGGTTCTCTCGGTATTCAAGTATGCAATGCTTTCCCCCCTACTATGCAAAAAAAATATATTATGATTGTGTCAACATATGGAAAAAGTAGAGAACCATATCAGAGCAAGAAAAAGGTTGGAGGTCTCCCTTTTGAAACTCCTCTAGGTATAACCTAAAGACAAGGAGGATGGTGACTATCTCATAGCTCTTTACAATTCCCAGGATGAGAACTAATCTGACTGAAATTATCAGAAGGTGTGTGTAGAAGAGACAACAGGAAGTACGTTTTTTACACGTCATGTACCATAATTAATTAGCTGTGGAATTAATTGCCATAGAAGGTTGTAGAGACGGATGGTACAACCAGGCTCAAAAATGGATTAGACATATTCATGGAAAACAGTCAATTGGAAGCTATTAACTGGAACAATCAAGGAAGTATCCTCTGATATCTCTAAACCAAGGGAGGTTGGTGCCTGGGAGGAAATCACTCTAGTCACGTCCCATTCATATACTCTCCTTCTAAAACATCTACTACTTGCCATTGCCAAAGACTGGTACTGGGATAGATGGACCATTGGTCTGACCTGGTATGGCACATCTTATGAAATGATTTTTTAATTGGATAAGATATATAACATTTTCAGTTTTCTCAGTTACATGATGTCAAGAGTTAAAAAGCTGGAGCTGCTTATGTCTGTGATTATTTTTCTTCCTTAGCAGCTCAAAAGCACTGTGAATCCCATCACATTGAGTCTTAATTAATTACTGAAATTATTGGTTGGAGTACATTCTCAAAAGCACTGGGACATTTATTTGAGAACAGAACCATAAATAATTCCTGAAAAGAAACATGAGATCTGGGATTCTGATTTAAATTTCTGTTTAAAATGCAAATAGGGACAATGATAGATTAGTAATTGCAATAAAAATGACAACTTGGTTTCTACAAAATTGCATACCAAGGACACCAGATTCCCTTAGTGTATCTTGGGAAAGACTGAAAAAGTCAATCTATAAGTAACTTAAGCTCTCATTGACTTCAGGGAAAGACATGGCCTGGTGACAGCTTGGTGGTGGAAAATACTCTTTGTAAGGGTAAGGACCACATTTCAACAACCGATTTTAAACCAAGCTCCTTTCAGCAAAGGTGTAATGTTATAGATATGGGAGCGAGAGAGAAATACATACATAGCAAAGAAGTAATAAATAATAGCACCCGTATCTGTTTGAACCATTCTTTCTGTCTCAGAAAGGCCTGGTGTAATTTTTTTGCTCATATCTCAGATTTGCTTCTCCCCTAAGGAGTTTTGTCATTAACCAGTCTGTGATTCCAGGCAAAGGTCAGCAGCGATCTATGAGCTCAGAAAATTTAGGGATGTTGGCCAGGCTCTGATGTCTTTTGTTCACATTCAGCAAATAAAATGTGGGTAGGGTCCTGAGAGGCATTTAAGACTGATTTTAACACTCACCACCTGGATCTTTAAATGTCACCGTGGGGAAAGGTGACATTACAATTTATTACAGAACTTCAATCCAGCTGAGGCCCCAGAGGAGGGCGAAAGGAAAGCTGCCCTTGTGTCCTTTGACTGTCAGACTGCTTGAGCTCTCCCTATCATGCCAACCTTTTTGCAGTTAAAGGCAAACAGAAGGCAAAACATACAGCAGACGGGCTATAGCCCCATATGGAAAATAGAAGGGCACTATCCAATAAATGTTCCTCTATCTGTATTTCCTGGGGAAATTGCTTTCCTAGAAAATGTTATTTATAGTTCTTGTTTGCATTTAGAAAAGCAAGGTATCTGAGTTATTTGCACTGCTGCAAAGGGCAGCAGTGCAAATACTAGGATCTCGCATAATTGAGATTCTGTTCTCAGTTGCTTTGAGGCCACCCAGGGTTACTCCACTGCTGATGTTGGACTCTGGTTGTCCGTAGGTCTGAGTAAAATTGGATCCTCCAGGTGGAAGGAGTTTTATTTTATTATTTAGTAGGGCTGTGTGAAGATTCGGTCCCTAATTCAATTCGGTGGAGATTGGATTCGGATTCTGAGATTCAGCCACCGAATCAGGCTGAATCTCCGAATCCGAATCCAATCAGGAGACCCTTTAATCTCTCTGAATCGAATCGGTACCCTCCAAATCATTTTGGAGAGATTAGGAAAGATTTGGTGATTTGGACATAGGCACAGCTTTAAGTGTTTTTTCTACATACCTCAAGGTAGCAGAAGGCTTGTGAGAGCTGTGATGGTGGGGTGCATGGAGTGTCCCACAGGAGCAGGGGGTCCCCAGCACGCTTGGCAACAGACCTGGAAGTGGACCAGAAGTACTTCCAGTCTGCTTCCTGCTCCACTGGGGACTGTGCGGGGGGACGCCTGCGCCCTCCCCAGCTCAGCGGTTGGTGCCTTCTGGGTCTGGGGGGGCACCCAGGGTCCCCCATGGCTGATTGCTGAGCCAGGTAGGAGCAGGGGAGGGAGGCAGCACGCTCTCCAGTGGGCCTGGAAGTGGACCAGAAATACTTCTGGTCCACTTCCAGGTTTACGCCAAGCATGCAAGGGGTACCCCCGTACTCCTATGGGACTCTACATCCACCCCAGCATTGCAGCGATTAGGAGGTGCGCCTGGTACCTCAAGATATGTAGAAAAAACATTAAAAGCTGTGTCTGTATCTGAATCGCTGATTCTCCAAATCAGCATTGAATCTTCAGATTCAGCTGAATCGAATCAGGGACAGTGATCTGAATCAGTTAATTGAATGACTGTCCCTGATTCGGGCCAAATCTGAATCTGAATTGAATACAGCCTGTCTTGCACAGCCCTGTTATTTAGCAAATGCAAATCTTTGGAGCCAAGTCCAACTTCACTCCCACACAGCTGGACTTTTGTATAAGATTTGTTCCTTCTTCAAATGGTATCTTAGATAAAGGGTTACACAAATAGTTATATTTCAATTGGTCATGTCATGCGTGTGTGTGTATATGTGGGTAGGTGGGTGAACAAAACCAAATTTTAAAATCTTCTGTAAAAGGATCTCTATCTTATTCAGGACTCTACTTTCTGCTAGGCCATGATTTAGGAAACATTCCTATTTAAGACAGCACTTACTTAACTCTCTGTAGTAGTACTTTGCTTTTGAAGTGGTAATGGAAGAAATAAAGTAGATTAGGTAGACATACACTATCTAAACAAAACTTGTCCTTTAAAAGGTTTTGAGAGGCCCAGTCAGAGATCCCCTCCCCCCCAGATCTGAATAACTTAATGAGGGAAACTCCTCCTTGAACCTTTTTTTTTTTAATCAAAATCATCTGTTTGGGTGATCGCTTCCCTCCCTTGCCCCTACTCCTTTAGGGACTTTTCAAATAAAATTAAACAGAAATGGTCAAGTTATTTCAGCATTTAAAAAACAACTTTAATTCTGTTTGCTTTCAATGCCATTTGTTTTCAGGTTTTGAAAATGATAAACTTTCAATTTTCCAACTTCCTTTATTAGACTTGTTGGGGGGGGGGGCGGTTCCCCTCCCCGCTTTCCTTTTACTGCCCTTTTTCAATAAGTATAAAACCTACAACACATTCAGCACAAGCTGTCTGAACTCAGTACAAGTGCTAAGGTTGTTTTCTCTCTCAAAGTTACTGCGTAAAGTGCGTTGGATATAGCAGTATTGATTTTGCTCCATTAGCCAAACATTACTTGCAGCCAATGTGTGGTGCCATAATTCAAGAGTTTAGAGAGTTCTTCTTCAACTGTTTCTGGACCTTTCTCCATGCATGCTCAAGATTACATTTTGTTTTCCAGGTTACCTCACCAGAACATATTGTATGGCTTGCTGGCATAGTTAAAGGGTACTCCATGCCCTATTAGAGGTACACACAGCTCCTGTGGGGAAAAAATGGGAATGCTTTTCATTAAAATCTTAATGGTAAACACGTCCCTTGTTTTCATGTGACAAGAATTAACTTCCTGATCAAGTCTGATTGCCCTCACATAAACTAGCTTCTAGTGTTTTTAAAATGCATTATTCTCTTAAACCAACAGTAACTAATGTCCTAAGGCAGACGTTCCCAAACTGTGGTATGCGCACACCTGGGGGTATGCAAGACATCTCTGGGGGGTACACGGGAGAAGTTGTGTGATCATGGCTTTAATTTCATTGTAATAATATTTGGCATTTAAAGGTAAAAATATAAAACATACACTGGTAAGGGTACATGGGCAGCTGCCAAATCTGGAAGGGGGTATGCAATAAGAAAACATTTGGGAACCTTTGTCCTAGGGCATTGCAAAGTCTATTTAAGTAGTTCTTTAAAAGCAGGTTAAGACTCTTGACTCCCTTGTGAACTATGTCTGAGGCCAATAAAATTAACCCTGTTTCACATACATAACCTCTCAATTTATAAGTCAGTTAATCAAAGCACATAGCATGCAAGCTTAGCTACGGACCCCTGACTACGCACAGACAACATGGTGCAGCAAAACCCAGTCCTTCCAAATCTCACTCTTCATGCTTTTTTGCATCTCTGCAACAACATTTTCCGCACCTCTCTTTTGAAGCTCTGAATTCTTCAGTCAAAACTGTTGTTTTATTGTTTTGCTGCCAACCACAGAAAGATCGACATATTTCTGCTCCCTTTATAGGCAAGGTGCGCTTTGCTACATCTCCTGCTTTAAGAAGTGGCAGGTAAAGTTGGTGGGTAAATGGTTCATACACTTATTTCCCCCAGGAAAAGACTCCCCCTCCAATAACTCTGGTTCCTTCCCCCTCTCTCCCTGGCATTCTTCAGAGGTGGAGCTTGGAAATCTTGGACCCAGTTTCACTGAGGCAACCTCTTCCTGGATTATTAATGCATTGCCATTCTGAGTTGATGACTTTAAATGCTAGTTACTGCAAAACAAAAATATACAGTGGAAAATCAGGAAGATGCGTGTTTTGGACACTAATATAACCAGAAATTAAAAACAAAAAACAACCCCCTCCTCCCCCCGAAACAAAATGCATGAGCTGAATGATGCTTTATTTTCAAATCCAGCAGTTGACCCTGTAGCCAGTATATCTACCCATCTAGGTTTAAATTAAGATCCAGAAATTAGTTTATATTTCTGGATCATTGGCTTAAGCCTGTAGGAGGACTACTGCCAATGAACAGAATCTGTTCTCCCCTCCTTTTCCAAATGAACCTTTGAACAGGTGAGTTTTGATTCTGCTGAGAGGAGCTTCAGGGCAGAATGGGCTTTATTGGCATTCAAAGAACCTTTTTAGTCTACTGTATGGAAGTGAAGGAATAGGGTATATGGTTTTGAAATGGCTATGTGTATATGCTATTGGTGGGATGAAAAATTCAGATTAGCTTGTAGCACAGAAGAGGGAAGGGGGTGTCAGGGAGCTAACTGCAGCCTTTTGAATCTCAGAAGTTGTTCTCTGAAAGGGATGGAAGGGATGAACGTAACAAAGCTTTCTCCAGCGTGGATTGAACATGGCATTGCTGGGCACGCGATATGAAAATGCAGGTGGATTAATGTATAGATGCAGTGAAGTTCATGGGAGAATTATACATCAAGCATACTAGGCAGGTTCAAAAAACATATTGTCAGATGCTAATCTAAAAGAGCATCTGATTATTAGGGTGTTTAATTCATCTGTAAAGACGTATTCAACTTCACTCAAAAGCCAAATTATTTTGATAACATATGACGCTTTCTCTCGTAATTGAACTATGCAACTGGGTAACATTGAATATAGTTTCCATTGACTTCTCAGAAGACAAGGACTAGGGGAGTGTGTAGTACTAAATATTAGTATATTGGCAAGTTCTGCATAAACAATGTTCACAGTCTGGTAGCCTATTGAAAGTGAAATTAGCTCTCATTGAGGGTGTCTACACATTCATTAATGTGCCATAGTTACTGCTCATTAAGTTTAGTACTTGGGTAACCAGTACTAAGTCAATGCCCAGTAACTCGTGCTACTGCACAGTAGTGATGATGCATGGGTTTTTAGTGGTGCTTACTATACAGTAGCCTAATACTACTGCGCAGTAGCAGTTTTTGCACAGTTAGCATGGTTTTTGCCCGGCCTGCTGCTGCACAGTATAATCAGGCTACTGCACTTAGCATCTCCTGTAGACATGCCCACCCTAAAGTAAGCATCTTGCATATCTTGGGGCCAAAAGTGTTTAGCTTGAAGTCTTCCTAGCAGGATATATAAAATATAATTATTATCAATGTTTTAGAGATGCAGGTTCTGAGTGTTTCTGTTCTGAGCCACTTTCTTTTGTTAATGCTTTTCTTAATATGCCAAGGAGATGAAAAAGATATCTGGTTTACAATTCACTTGGAACCATCATCTTTCTGGTTGCCAAATCACTTAGCCAGAAATGCATTAATTTCCATCACGGGGACTGAATTTCCAACCAGAAGCGCCATAGGGTATTTTTATTTTATATGCTAGAAACTACAGAGGAAAGAGCTGCGGGAAAAGCAAATATCCATATAAGCTGCCTTCCTTCTTTTTTAATTTAGTCCATATTTTCCCCCTTTACCTTATATACTTTGCAATTCATTGATGCAGTGAAAACAGGAGCTAGTGAAATGTTTCATGTTCACAGAAAGCATTTTTGGCTCATGACATTTGGGGGGCCTGACCCATAGCTGGCCCAATAGCCTTATACTCACTGAGAATCTGGCCCCAGGAATCTTCTGACAGTAGCAACCATGAAATGCTTGGGCTGAGCTAATTCCCCTGTGGTATGTATATGGCTCCTACAAAGAGTCAAGTAAGGAGTAAATGGCCCTTTCTGAGAGACTAGCTGCAAAGAGCATTGTCTTTATTAGCAATTTAGGAGATGCTAGACTAACCAGCATGATGTCAAATGTGGGTTAATGGCCCATCAATCAGTCAGGAGGAGAAATCTGTTACAGTGCTTCTCATTTGGTGGGGTCTTCCTAAACCACAGGGTGTGGAATTGCTGATATTGTTACATGAGGATTTAGTGCCTGCAGAGACCAAAGGGCATTCTCCTTGGCTGTGTCTATACAAGATGCTTTACTGCGCAGCAGACTAATCTACAGAACAGTAAAGCATCACCATCTAAGTGTGCAGATGCTTAATGTGCAGTAAATTAGTCTCCTGCACAGTACATTTACAACCTGCATATGCTAGAATATACCTGCATATGCAGGTAGTAAATTTACTGGTCAGGAGACTAATTTACTGCACAGTAAAGCCAAATAACATTAATTGCATGTGCGGATGCACCCCATGGCAACTCTGAGCCAAGTCTTCTCCTCAAGCCAGGTCCCTTGCCCTGATTCCAGGCACCTTTGCGCCTGTGTGTTTGGCCCCATGCCACAGTGATACTTGCATGTGCTCCTCTTCTATACGGGTGAGAGGTGCAGTGACACAGACCAAAGGCTGGCCTTTATTTTGGTAGGAGTGACTCCAAACTGCTGTGACAAGACAGGTTAGCCTGAAGAGGGATAGAGGTTATTGAGCGTGTTGTGCCCGAACCTCTCTTTGGGTTCCTGCAACTCCCTATCATCCCTTGCAAGATCCTATCTAGAACTGTCCTAAATATTTTTGTAATGAAATTAAATTGTATGTTGTTCGCATGTTTTGGCCACTTCCAAGAAAGAATTTATGTCTGAAGCACTCTATCCACAGGTTTAAAGGAGAGGGTTTGGTTTTTTTTTTCCATTTGGATGACTTGTAATCATGAATAACAGAGAGTTGAATCTGGGTCTTCAGTACCCCAGGCTGAATTTTAAAATGTGAGGGTGCATACTGTCAGAAGTAGCCAAATGCAGGGAGCGAGGGAAACACCTCTGTCCTAAATCAAGGAGCTGATTTTTCACTTCAAAAAAATGGATTAAAATGGCCATTTGCATTTTCATGAAAATATTAAGAAGTTGTATTGTTTTCATTCCAACACAGAGCAAAAAAATGAAACCTCAAAAATTGCAGCAAAACATACTTGATGTCCTATGGATAGCCCTGCCACAGTCTGGCTGGATGTCCACTAGTAAGAGTGCACACCGCCAAAAATGCATACTATTCTAGAATCGAATAGTATGCGTTTTCAAATAGTAATATTCCTCATCCAGGAAGAGCACACACCAACTGCAGATGCTTCCTCAGTCTGACCACGGGTATTTATACCTGAAAGCTTGCAAAGAAGATTTTTTCCATCTATTTGAGCTGGTCTAATAAAAGATATCAGATTCACCCAAAGAACGTTGTCTGCCTATGTCCTTAGGCTACAACCTCCACCCCTGTACTATTCTAGAAGGCATCAAGAGGTGGCATTGGTACACATGGACCTCCAAGTTCATTTTCTTAGCAAATATTCCACCTTGGGAAGACACATTTGCTGTTAGCCATTTGGTTATTCAAGGTTGTGCAGAGGCAGTTTCTGGGGGGAGACGTGTGATGAGTAGGAGTGTTTGCCGTCTTCTCTGGTCTCTAATAGAAATTAGTGATGGGGCAGAGTTGGACCACTGGAAACCAGCATTCGTGCTGGATGGTCTGTGCGCTCTTTACAACTGCTTTTGTTCCAAGGCTGGCATTCACATGTAAATAAAACAGGTTATCCTTCAAATACACCCAGGCTCTACTCTACATAGCCTGCAAAGCATTGGATGTCTGCCACTGCTCTGCACTGTGGGAATAATGTCACTGGAAAGCTACAAAATATTTCATTTCTACAGAGGATTGTTCTCCCAAACTGCCCAGCCACACCCCAAAACAGTCCCTAAGCAGATTCTCCAGCAAATTCACTTGACTAGTATTTAAGTCTATAGTAAAATAATCAGTCTGAGTTCTCTAGTGTTAGCGTGAAGAAATAAAAAAGGGAGTTTTCCACTGGGACCTTTCCAATGTTAACAGCACTGCAGGGCTGGTTACTTTCTTTGAGCGTCTGGATATGAACCGAAGACCTCGCTGGCAATAACTCTGTCTAAATCATATTACAAGTTGTTCTGAGGAAGGAGGATTTATCTTACTTTAATGCAGCTGAATGTATAGACCGTTGCTGCTCAATAGTTAATGCACTGGTTTGAAAAAAAAACTCACCACACAATCGGTTTCTGTGCTCTGTGCTGTCAGTCGGAGACTCACAAATCAACCCAGTTAGTTTTGCTTAGCGTGACACTCTCCAGCTGAGAACAAGACTCAGCAACACACCTTTGGAAGAGAGCTGGTTTTGATCTCCCATAGGTGTCTCTCTTTGGAGTGCTGGCATTGTAATAATCATCTCGGACGATTAAAACGGTGCACCCAAGAAGACTCCTATATGCAGAAGTAATTGGCATCTTTCTTTTGGGGTTAACTGTTTGCACTAGGCTCAAATAAGTTTGAGGGCCCTTTGTGCTAGGTCTTGCACGTGCAAATGTGTAACAAGTGGTGTCTTTTTAACCTGCAGTTTTGTAATCAAAAGAGAGAGGACTAAGGATTGCAAAAGAGTATGTCATGGGGAGGTAACGCGTAGCTAAGGCCAAGTGCATCACACGAAGAAAGGTGAAATGGCTCAAAACATGATATTCCCCCCCGATTTGTGAACTCAGTACCGGATCAGTTTACATGAGTGTGACGGCGACGGGCCGCTGTCATGGGTACAGGCGGAGGATAGGCAGGACAAGGGGGCAACAACACCCCCTCAAGAAAGCCACGGGCCCAGCTACTCACCCCTGGGAAGGACAGCGGCGTTGGAGCTGGGACGGCAGCAGCAGACGGCCCCGACAAACCCTGCGGTAAGGGGAAAGCCAGAGGAGGAGAGAGGAGGCGTGCAGCACGTCGCTGCCACTGCGGCTTCCCCAAAGCCAGAGCCTCAGGCAGGCAACTGGGCATCATTCCAGCGGCTGAGGCAAGAGCCGGAAGCCCCGGTCGGGGCAAGAGGAGTGACTCCCAGCGTTTGCTGGGAGCAGAGCAGCAACTCGGGAAGTTCTCCCATTCCCGAGGAGCAGTATTTTTGAGAGCAGGGAGAGAAGAAAGAAAAGGACCCGAGCTAGCAGCCGGGTCAGGAGGAGACCGTTGGCCTCGGGAAGGCCTGCCAGAAAGAAGTGCTACAAGTAGCGGCGGATGACCATCTCATCAACAAGTGACCGGTTGGCGAGTGGACGGGGTGTAGGGGTGACGGAGCCCCGTGGAACATCTGAGGACCCAACTGTGAGTACCCCCCTTTACGTCGGGCAAGCCCCTCTGGCATAAGATCTCCACTGAACCCCTCCTTCGAATCACTTAACATCCAAGTCGTGGCAGGCGGGACGAGGGGGAGGGGCTACCAGACGAAGGGCGGTACCGGACAGGAGGCCCACAGACTTCACAATGAGGAAGCCCCCCTATTTCTCAAAATTGCCCAGATGTCAGTACTTGATTTCAGGATTGTATATTCTCATAGTAAAAGAATTCCAATTTCACTCCGATGGGTGCCACGACATCAAGACCATTACTTTGCTTTTGGATCCACTCTGATGTACCTCAGCCAATCAATAAAAGTTATCAAGCTCATTAAAAGCATTCTCAGTGAACTGGAGTCCTTTTTATAATGCACCAGAATTGAATATATAAAATCTGATCCAGTCCCAGGACTGAGATGGAAAAGGTACAGCACAATTCCAGCGTCAACTCTCTCCAGCTGAAACCCTGCTAAAACTTTTAATACATTAACTAGAGCACTTGAATGAACAGGTGCAGTCAACACTGCTTGATGAATTAATGTTGCCTTTAATTCAGTCAGGTTATATTTATATGATAATAGAGTACATGGCTATTTATTGAGTGTCCTAAAATATCAGAGAGATTATTGGAAATGTTTTCATGTGTTGTATTTATTTACTGGGGCATAGGAAGGCGATAACATGGACTGAAGTGAGTTTTCTGTGGTACATGCACAAGGAGGTAAGATTCAGTTGTCGCCCTGTTCCTCAGATTCATTTTGTGGTATTTAATCTATTCTAATTTAGTAGGTTTTCCAATGATCGCTGAAGCCCTCCAAAGAAGTGCAGTGTGACCTTGCTGCCCTTACTTAAGTACGCTTTACACTGATAACAGCTTTCAGCCGAGTATCTCAAATCATGTTGCTAAGAGTGGACTAATTAAGTCTTCTATCACCCCAGTCATCATTTCAGCAAATTAAGCCTCTCCCCTCCTGTCTTGAAGGTCACAAAAATGGTACCATTTACTGTTCTTAGAGCTCTAGCTACATTCACTATTTGAAAGGGAAAGTATTAGGTGTCTCTTAAAGGGTGGTCATAACAGAGTGTACAGGGCTTAGGATGCACATCATATTGTGCACCACCCCCACAATCTTCACGTAGCCATCCTGGCCTCTGTAACTCTAGACTTCTTTCATCTCATTACCACAATGAGACCAATCTCTGCCTGTGCCTAGCATTAGAAAATCCCCCTTCAAGCAATACTTTTTTTTCCAGACAATGGAGACCTGAGAAAAGAATGAGATTATGTTACTCATTTAGGCTAAGTATAGATAGTCAAAAAGCCCAAGGCTGAATCAATTCAATCTTTGCAGGTTAGTTTAAGCTGCATAGATTGAACCAGTAAGCAAGTGAACAGACATTCACTCTTGATTCTGGAAATGCAGCCTGCAGTGGCCCAGGCCAGAAGCTGGGGGGTGCTAAAGCACGCCTCCCTGCTTGGCTGGAGCAGACAGCTTGAGCCAAGCCTAGCGCACACACCCTGTGTGGGGCTTGTAGGAGAGGTGCAAAGCATCCTGGAATGTTGGGAGACTGTGATTTAACTTGAATCTGGATGGAATCTGGCACAGAAGTTCAATAAACCGGTTTAACCTAAATCAGTTCAGTCCATTCAGGTTTATCTTAAACTGGTTTTGGCAATTGTGAAAGAGGTTTATGCACACTGAACTCCTGTTGTATTACAGATTTCAACCAGTTTCCAATCTTGTATACCGGTTTGTGTGTAATTTCTGTCCTTAGCCTCAGTGAATTTGGTGCTGCTCAGCAGTAAGGGAAGTTACATCGGATCATACAGCTGTATGCTGAGTTGGGAGGGAAAGGAGTGGACTGATTTCTCCTTAGTGTGTGAAGGAGAACGGTGTGGAGAGGTTTTCCTTGGCAAAAGGATAGCTCTCCCAGTGCCACCTAGTTCACAGGAACCCTATTATATTGGTGTGTCCTGTACTTGCTGCATAACATGCCATCACAGCCCTCCGGAGCCTTTCAAATGACAGAATAGTGCTTGATCCTATGGTGAAATCCTAATGTAGATTCTGGTTCACGAGTGAGAGCAGCAGTTTGTCTGGCAGTGATGCCATCCCATTCCCAACTCTGACCGCGAGGCACCTCTCTGGGCCTCCTTTTCCTTATGTGATATGATCTCCATCTTTCCCACCTGTTTGAGGTGTTGTGGGGCTTATTTCAAATGTGATGCATTTTGAAAACCTTTGAGGAAAGTTGGTACACCAATGACAGCAGATGATAAAGCCATAAACTCAGGATTACACAACTTTCAGCTGCAGGGTGAGGCTGGGCTATGAGGGACGTACATTCCTATCCAAGCAGAGATAGCTGAAAGAATAACAAAGGCAACAGAGAGAGTGTTTGGCCAAGTCAGTTCCTTTAAAATATAAATGTTCTCTCCTTTCAATATTGCTGTGCCAAGGTCCTGAACAAAGTGTTCATTAATTTAGAGGTTTTGCCTATATTTTGTTTCAATTAAATTTTTTTTTGGTCTTCAATAAAAGCCACAGATTCCACATTGTGTTGTGAATATTGATGGAAGCCAGCGGCCACGTGCAAGGCTGATCCCAGTTCCAGTTCACTCCCAGTTCTTTCTGCTAACTGGGATGGTGAATGGGCTTAACAGTACTCTTCCAAGGACTAGTTGCATTAACTGCTGATTTTTAAAGCCAGTCATGGACAGTGACTAAATTTCTCCTCTAACTTTCAAGATCATTCAAACTCGTTGGTGTTTATGTAACACATGGATTACACTACAGTCAAATCAAGTATAAACCCCAGAAAGAAAATTATTAGGAAAATAAGAACTAGGAAATAATTGAAAATTGCCAATTAAAAGGCAGTTTGTCCAGTTGGATTTGGTTATATCCATTTAATACATCCACATAAATTGAGTCAGACATTTTCCATGACAGATCTTTGAAAAAAGATCTACCCTGAAATGATACTCGTTTCTCAGCTCCTTGTCTAAGGACTGGTTTTCCTAATGGAAAACACATGAAAATGTATTTACAGAATGGGCAATGTAAAGTGATAGCCACAAGTGTGCAACACAAATCAGAGAGAAATAGAGAAAAATAATAAAATGCAGAGTGTTTTTGATGCTGTGGAGCAACATTCAATGAACAAAAACAGGTAACTAAAGTGTGTGAAGATGTGAGTGACAAAAACCTTTCCCGCTTGTCTGGATTTGTACTGAAATATCTTTGCCAGGATGAGTTCAGAGACAATTTTTTTTTCCTCTTAAACTGTTAGGCAGAGGCTCTACATTGTCAGATTTAAACTAGACACCAGACTGAAATGGTCCTGGTATCTCCTTTGCTACGTACTGTCAATTTTTGCAAAACATGCCAGGAACTTGGTTAATTAGCCGGCTGTGAAGGAAATGTGTTTGCTAAGAGAAATTGGAGACAGTTGTAGTAGCTGGCTGCCCAGAATTATATCATCACCATTTGCAATCATTTGGGTTACATTGTGTCAGCTGGACTAAGTTTATAAAGCCTTGGTTTCATGGGGCTCAAGAAAATATATTAATTTTACATTCCTTTTCACACCTGGGGTCTAATCAGACTCCCCATTTATTCAGTCAGAGTCCTTCTGTGGACTGCATTGACTGATATGGCTCCTGATACTTTAATATGAAGTTCAAGGAAGTAATGAGCACCCAAAGAATACAGAATTGTGCCATTTGAGTCTCAGGACCTACCATTTCCTTTCTAAGACTCAGTGCTGCCAGGCTCAGCCCTCCCTTCATGCCGTGGACATTTAAAGTTATATGAGAGCAACAAATTGGACAAACAGGAGCTGTAGATGCCAAGCACATCTGATGATATGTTTCTTGGCATCAGTGCTCTGACATGGATCCATCTAAGGTCTCCTTTTGAGTTAACAAAGCTTTCAAGCATATAGAGGCAATCCCCGCTTAACGCTGGTTTGCTTAGCGCTGTTTTGCTACAACATTCATTTTAAATCGTTACCTGATTTCACTTAGCACTCAGCGAGTTTCGTTATAACACTCACAGTCACCATCTTGGGTCATTAAAAACAATTGCAGTCGCCATTTTGGATCATCAAATGCTTTTGGTTTTGCTTCGTTTTGCTTAACGCTCGGTTTTTCAGGAACCAATTAAGAGCGCTAATTGGGGGTTGCCTGACCTGTACTCAAGGTTGAGCTCTCAATAAGACTTAAGCATGTGTTTAAAGCTAAGCAAACACTGAATGTGGATCTAGACTCCTTCTGGACTTGGCAGCCAAAACCAAATATCGTCCAACACTGTTGAACTTACTGGGTGTAGTGGTTTATCATTTGCAGAATAGCTGTGAATGTGCACCCAGAATCACTGTTTTTCAACTCTTTGTTTCAGGCCTGTTTAGGGTTCAGTCTAAGGCAGCTCAATTGCCTTATTCCCAAAATTTAACACAGCAGGAACGGAAGCAGCAGGATCAGGACATGCCTCCTGGAAATGCTCCTGGATATGGCATGGCCCTTCAAGTCCCACAGCATTTTCTATGCATGCAGGCAATCCTCACTGAATTTAAGACTCGGCATTAGCTACTGTCACCATTTTGACTTGTCAGTCTTTGACAGAGTTCACTCTCCAACTTAGCAACATTATTGGATTTAATCAGATGCCATAAAAGAAACAGAGTTTGCCAGAAATAGGAAAAAGACTTGTAAAGGGGCGAACACATTGAACGTAATCCATCCTATGGAATTTCATCACTGTCAACAGTACTTAAGGGCTGGTTTAGCACCACACAATCCCTGCTCTTGATTTATGGCGTGTACGGTGCTATAAGGCTGCTGTTTCACCGGAAAATATTTGCTCAGACAGGCTTCTCCAAGTAGTAAAGTAAGTAGGATTTGGCCCATTATTTACCAGCCCTTTTTGATTTATACATACTGGAAAAATATACTTTAAGGATGTATTGTAGAGAGCAGAAGGAAAATGAACAAGGTTTGTAGCAGTGCCAGTTTTGCTGTGTGCATAATCTGAAAGCACCATAAAAGAAAATAATACTTCATGGCCAGATTTTACAGCCCTTACAAACACTCATGAGCAGTAGTACTTGTATCATATTAGATGGAAGCATCCTCTAGAATATTGTTGGGACTACGTGAGAAGTTGGGTACTCCTAAATGTGAGTGCATTGCAAACTAACCTTAATTAAGAAATTTAGACTTTATCCCATATTAGCTTTGGTCAATAAGGATCATTGAACTATAGCAGTAGGGCCTGATACTGTAAACCAGGGGTGGGCAAAATGCGGCCCACGGGCCGGGTGCGGCCCGCCAGGCCATTCCATCCAGCCCACAGGGCCCCTAAAAAATTTAGAAAATTAATATTTATTTGCCCCTGGCTGCCTGTCATGCGGCCCTTGATGGCTTGACAAAACTCAGTAAGCGGCCCTCCACCCCAAATAATTGCCCACCTCTGCTGTAAACTCTTAGGAGCTAGAGTAATGCTTTCTCTTTCATAAACTCCCATTGACATCACTGAGCCTGCTCACGGTAGTAAACATCGCTCTGCATAGTAAGTATTTGAGGATCAAAACATAATCTAAATCCAAATAAAACCTAATCCGACTAAAGGTCAAAACAAATATATATTTCAGCTGCCCATTCCTCAACAACAGTTAGGAAAGTGCAGATAGGTAATTTTTTTTTAATAAGAGGAGGGCTATTTCAGCTTCACATTTTTTGTCAGATAAAAGGAAAAATAAATGTCTGCACTATTTTTCAGTATGTCAAAATATAATTTCCCATCTGCAGACAGCCAGGACAAGTGATGGAAAATGGACTTTGGTGAACTTGTTACGCTAAGAAAAGGAACTGAAGCTGTGCCAAGCAGAATGCCAATGATAGTTTCCCTAAATGTGCTTGAAAGGGTGGCCCTCCGCCAACAATGGAAGGCATAATAGGGTCAATTGTAAAGGGTAAATTCAAAAGGTTATGCCCAAAGCAACATTGTAGGAGCCTGACAGGTATAGTACAAACAAACCTATTGAAGAAAGGGAGGAAGTAGAGTGCCAGTTTTAGGGGCCCTTTCATACCCGGCCAATCCATCTGCCCTTTCATTTATAGTCCAAAGCTCCTAAAAAAATAGTAAAAGCGGAATAGGGAGAGAGATTTATTTACTAGATTAAAGAATTTAGCTGGTGGCAACGTGCTCCCGGTGCAAACATGACTACTTTAAATGGGTTTCTGTAGTCTTCAAATAACACAAACTGTTCTTCATTTTTAACTCTGTGCTTCTCCTACATGTGACCCCTGGGATGTCTGTTGATATATTAAGCATAATAAATAACAGAATTTAATTCTATTAGATTTTGGCCAATCAAACTTGGATTTTCTAATCTCAGTTTGTTGTGTCCTAGCTATTGCAGCTTTAGAAAAGTACTCTTCAAGCTAGGGATTAGTTGATTTGGTAATGTTTTGCACTCATTACATGCTCACTTTGCACAAAGGTAATTGAAAACACCAGCTAATGGCGCTGAAGAACTGAGCCAATGGTGTTCGGTCCTTGGAACTGGGTTTAGGGTGCTGGCTAGGTGATGAGGTTGCCATCAAAATTGACTGGAGGCTTTGATTTGTGCTTGAATTCCTATCAGCAACAGATTGTGCAAATCAGTTGGGATATCTCCCTGTCTTTTGGATGGAGCTGACAGCCCACGTGTTGTTTTCACAACATTTTGGACACAGAACTTGTGAGATCATATGATCGAGTGCAGTGGTTCCCAAAGCTTTCTGCTGGCCACTGCTTCTAGGCTTGCAATCCTAGCAGTTGTGACCCCCGCTTCTTACAATTGTATTTCTGGGTTGATGGCCTTACTCACGAATACCATGACTCTGGCCTACCGAGAAGCGATGACATAGTGCGTTACCTTGAGTTAATACAGGAAAGGATTATATTCCAGACATTCCAAAGTAAAAAGTAGGAAATCCATAAGGGATTATGGTGACTAATAATCTTGTCAATCTAATTCCAAAATCTCCTTAAACCATAACCTAAAACTGGTTTTAAATGACATGGCATTGTTTGTAACTCATGGAGCAACTGAACCAGTCTGGAATGTGCTGCTAAACATTGGTCTGGCAATCTCCTCCGTTCATGAACTGGAATGTACAAAAGTAATATATACAATTTTTCTGGAAGCTGCAAACTATATATATTTATTTATTTATTTTTGTCCCCGCATATACCACGAAACGCTATTGTAAACCTCCCTTAGCAAACAAACATTGGCTATTAAATGAAGTCATGTGTCACACGTCTCTGCCAAATGCAGAACAGCGATCCCTGAGTTTCCCAATCAAGTACCGTGCCAAGAAAGGAACGGTGCTGTGTTGCTTGGTCAAACTAGTACAGCCTCTCCCTGTTTCTGTCAGCAAGTCTTCGTATACAAGTGGCCACAAGCAATGTTGATATAAGCAACACTTAAAATAAGTCACTGCATATTTATGGGACTGTGTTTCAAAATGTCAGATGTCACAGTCAAGCATGTGCTAGGATTTGAGTACGTGCATTTGTTAGCATATTATCTTAAAATGTTTAAGAATGGTACTGTCACTTTAAGTTCTCTAGATCTGATTACAAACTTTAGTCCAATTTTTTCACTAAAAACAATATTTTTTGAGAAAACAAACTTGCTACTGTTTTGTCCCAAAGGAGTTACTGTTTTTTCCTTTAAAAAAAAATGTAAAGCTGTGTATATTGTAAATATCAGTATTTCTAATTAGGAAGTTTGGAATTTTGCTACATTTTCTTGATGACTTTGATATCATCTCAACTTTCATTTTTACAATCAAACAAATAAAACCATGAAAATGCATCCTTCTGCACTTCAGCATGAAAACAACTATAAACTCAGAATTTTATTTTATTTATTACATTATTTTATTTTATTTTATTTTTGTTTAGTTCAGCTCTAATGTTAACCTTTTGGTTAGTTGAGAAAATTGATTATGGACTTACTAATGTATTTCACTCAATATTTCCCCAACGCAGTTTTGTGCAGTGGAAAGGACGCCCCTTCTGAATGGGAAATTAAGACATTAGTCAACCTAAAGTAACAAAAGGCTTAAAGTGCTTATATTCTCAAAGGTGTTTTCAAAGTTATGTTCTGTAATGAGTTAACTCAGGGTCTAATTTGCAGGATTAAGAGATGGACAGTTGTCATCGTGTAGACCCATACTGCAGATTCTAGCTCTTCTGTTTAGCTGCAGCCATTATTTCGATACTATGATTGCAGAAGAAAATGTACCAGTGTTATGAGTGAACTGAAGTCTTTCTTGAAATATTAACTAAAAGGCTGAGTCACAAAATTCATTTTGCGGTCGGGGGCGGGGCAGGGGGCAGACAGACAGTGGGGAAGTCTGGCATAAAAATTAAATGTTCAGTGAATTTTCTCCTGAATTAAAAGCAAGTGCAGTAAGCTCTGATGTCATGCACTGAGAGTGATCTGTGGATGAGATACTGTCTGCAAGGCACTCAGCACTGGGGACATACTGACTGACATGAAAGGGTACAATCCTACTCACTCATAATGGGAAAATTCAACCAAGCCTTGGCTAAACCAAGATTTAGAGCCTGATGCTAGAAAAAAGGGCATCCTGTCCTCATTCTCAAGAAAGCACAAGCTCCTGCTGGCCCATTAGAATGGGTCTCAATCAGGATTTCTGAGGACCACCGTCATAATATGATGGGTCCCCAGAGCTATACTAAGGATGGATGCTCTGGGTTATATGCTGACCTAATATCTGAAGTCTATGCATGTTCCAGCTCTCTTCAGATAAAATGAGACCTCTCCTTCTGCTGTTAAAGGCTTAGACCATTTGTGTTAAAGTAGTCAACACCTTTCCAGTGAAAGCAGAGTACATGATCGGGATATTGTGAGATACCTGATCTCCTGGACCTTCGCTGTGGAGGTGGGAACTGCTATGACAGACAGTTAATCCACTGCATTGAGGATCAAAAGTTCTGTTCCCACTCGGTGTGACATTGGACAACTTCATCTCCTTGTGCTACTGGTTTTCCTCCTTCCCTATATGTCTCTTGAAACAGCAAGTTCTTCAAGACTAGGTGCATCCTATATATGTGCGGATCTAGGATTTTGAAAAGGCGGGGGAGCAAAGATGGCATGGTGCATCATCATATATCATGGTACATTTTTCTCCAGTTCAAGAGAAACTACAAGCTTTAGCAGACTAGCACAATATTACTCCATTTAAGTTCAAAGCAAAAACAAATGCAACTTTATTGCAATGTGCACTAATATGCTAGATTGTGTATTATTTATAAAACACAACAAACTTAACAAAAATTAGTCAAAATAGTCAACACACCTTGTTCATTGGGCCTGTAGTTATTAGAGTTAAATGTATGCCTCTCGTGCAGATTTGTAAAACAAAATTTAGTCGTCTTGAGCATCTTAACAGTGTCTCCAATACCTTACCATCATTTCTACACTACCATCAGTCATTTCTACACCTGAGTTAATATTACCATACTTGAGTTAAAGGTTTTAGCTAGAGTTAAAAATAGTCTGCAGGGCTGTGAAACAGAAAAAGAGACATTCCCATGAATGGCTAACAGACAGCAAATTTGCAAAAGAAAAAAAATTATTTGAATGGGGAACATCAAGTCCATGAAAAAGGAGAGAGGGTTGTTAACCTCTGCACAGGAAAGGGAGGTGAGAGAGGGAGAGGTGACTGATATCAAAAAATTTTAATTTAAAAAGTTTTTGATCTGGTGTCCCATGATCATCTCATAGAAAAACTGGACAACTGTGGCCTCAGCTGCATCACAGTCCGATGGCTGGGGAATTGGCTCTGAGGTCGGACCCAGAGAGTAATAGTTGATGGAAATTAATCACTGTGGTGCGCCGTGACCAGTGGCGTCCCCCAAGGCTCCGTCCTTGGGCCCATACTCTTTAACTTCTTCATTAATGATGTAGACATTGGTGTCAGAAGTACACTGGTCAAGTTCACCTATGACACCAAAATTTTGGGTAAAGTATCCTCACCCAAGAACAGGAGGGTGATCCAGGCCGACCTTGACAGGCTCAGAAAATAGGCGGATGAAAACCTGATGGTGTTCAACACCAAAAATGCAAGGTACTCCACCTTGGGAAGAAAAACCCGTAGCATGCTTATAGGCCTGGCAGTGCTACGCTTGCTAGCACCATGGCCGAAAGGGACTTGGGGGTCATGACTGACCACAAGATGAACATGAGCCACCAATGTGATGTTGCAGCCAGCAAAGTGAGCAAAACTCTTGCATCCATAGATGCATCTCGAGCAAATCTCAAGATGTCATCCCCGTGCTGTTCTCGGCCTTGGTGAGGCCGCAGCTGGAGTAGTGCATCCAGTTCTGGGCTCCACAGTTTAACAAGGATGTGGATAAGCTTGAGAGAGTCCAGAGGAGAGCCACATGCATGATCAGAGGGCAAGAGAATAGGCCTTATGAAGACAGGCTGAGAGCCACAGGACTCTTCAGCCTGGAAAAGCGCGGGCTCAGGGGGGACCTGGTGGCTGCCTACAAGTATATAAGGGGTGTGCATCAGGGGGCCTGCTCACCAGGGAGTCCCAAGGGATGACAAGGTCAAATGGTCACAAACTCCTCCAAGACCATTTCAGTCTGGACATAAGGAAGAACTTCTTTACTGTCCGAGCCCCCAAGGCCTGGAACAGACTGTCCCAAGAGGTGGTGCAAGCACCTACTCTGGACTCCTTTAAGAGATGTTTGGATCTTGCTAGGACCCTTTGACCCTAGCTGACTTCCTGCCCTTGGAGCAGGGGGCTGGACTCAATCTTCTGAGGTCCCTTCCAGCCCCAATGTCTATGAAATCTATGAGGTTAAGAATTAAGTAGATTATAATGCGGCATGAAATCTATCTATTGCACCCTCCCCTGGATCTGCATCACGTATGTGTATAATCAGGCCATTAGGTGCTACCAGTGTATCTATGTTCATAAGATTATTCCAGTATATTAATATAATGGCATCAGAGCTGGACATGTCAACAATTCATAGAGTAAGGCACTCTCCCCATAATTCATTCCACTTCATTTTTTTCCTCTGTTTATAATGATACGAGTTAAGGAGATTGTGACCTATAAACTGCTTTGCTTTTGAGACTTTTGGTTATAATACCCAGGGTTTATTCTCACTTATATCAGTGTAAATTGTCATCAGTTGAATCATACACAGATGACTAGGTGAGAATCCGGTCCAGTAGGCACTAATTAAAGGCCCTTTGAAAGATATTACAGCACTGGCACATTTCTAATGTATAATACCATTAACTAAGAGAGCAACAAAAAGAGCCGCTATTTTGAAACAATTCCAGCAGAATGCTATTCTCTTTTAGTTTTGCTTTTCTATTTTGCTTTGAAGAGAAAGTTGAGTTATCATAGCAAATTTAAGTCTCATCATTTTCTTTCTTCCATTTATTTATTCTGTGTGTGTGTGTGTGTGTGTGTGTGTATTTTTACACACACACATATACAGAAGTGGAGTCAAAATAAATGGAAGAAAAAAATATGTGTGTGTGTGTGAGTGTGTGTGTGTGAGAGAGTGTGTGTGTAAAGATTACAGGAATGCGACAGAGAGCTTTATTTCTCAGCATGGTGTGAAATACAGGGAAATCCCTCATTATGGCCAGTAGTTAGTAGAGAGAAGGGTGGGAAGTTCCAGAAAAGCATAAAAAAGTGGAAATCCCAGAAGTCAGTAAACAGATGCACTGTTACCAGTCAAGTACTGCTAGGTCAAGGACTACTGCCTTCATTAGTGATTTAAGTTTCCTACTAATCCTTATTTGGACTATCATGACTGTGCGTTCAAGTGTCTTGTTTTCGTTGACTTTTTCACACCGTTCCTGTTTGGGGGAGTTTGATTTTCCCATCCAGGCTCATGTTGCTGTTTAAACCAGAGGAAGGAATATTTCCAAAATGAGTTGCAGTTTGCTGTCTGCAGTCAGCAGAGGGCACCAATTACTCCAGGCCAAACACTGCATTGGTTGGCATGACAGACCTTTTTTCCTCTAAGGTAACCAAAAGTTTCACTTTTTCAAGAGAGAAAAAAAAAGATGCAGTGAGTATAAGCCCAGACCGATTTCCCTGATGGCCCTCTGCCCACCTGCCTGTTCCTGACACGTGGCCATTTGTCAATCTTCGCTGGAAACCCATTAGGTCCTTCATAAGGAAGGTAACACTATTCTCCTGTGAATATAAATGTCCAGGTAAAGCATGTTACGTAATGGATCTTGGCAAATGTAAACTCATACCAGGATCTTACCACACCCTTCTATATGTTCAAAAACTTCCACCACTTTATTTAATTTAAAAACTGCCATGAATTGGCCACTAATCTCCCTCTAATCTACCTCCTGGGGTGTAGTGAGTGATGCTTATTAAGTGTGAAGTATTGCAAAGACTGATAAGTGATAAGAGTAGTGAACAACTGCAAGAATTCCCGATTCCCAGCCCTTTGGTCTGTTGGTTTTGAACACGTGTTTTCCATTGATGTCAATGGAAAGATTCCAGTTGACTTTGATAGGGTTTCAAGTAGGGCTTAAAACTCAATGAATACATCCACTCCCATTCAAAAAATACATCATAGCAATTTTTCCAACTCAAAATGCTGAGACGTTTCAAAGTGAAAAAACCCCAAATTACGTTAATGGCGAAAAAATCAATCGCATTTCAGCTAGTACATGAAACAGAATCATCAAAATATTTGCATGTATTTAGCCCTATCGCAGAGTAATGAAGAGGGAGATTATGGCAGCAAAAAATTCACAGAATAGCGAATGCAAAATGTTGTAAATAAAACCAGATGACAATATAAAAACGACATAGTCCTGGTTGAATAGTTGTCTTAAAATTTACATTTTAAATTATATTATGCAAACAGCCAAGAAACTACTTTCCTTCCCTCTCACCAAAGCAAGCAAACAAACAGCAAAACACAATGATTTTGCCATTTTTTGTTTGATACCGACTATTGGAGCGGAGAAGGAAATGATTTTATCAGAAACCTTAATGACCAGTCATTTCCCATCCTACGGCACTTCTAAATATATGCGTGTCAATGTATGTGGGAAGAGACACAGACATGGAATATTCTCTTTGAACAAGACCATCCAAAAAATCCCCAAACCATTGCAAATATATCCTTTACAAGAAAAATCTGCGTGCATCCTATGGTTACAGCTTGGATCCGCTGTCTTTTAGCAGTTTTGTCCTTATTCCAAAGAAAATACCATAGCCGAAGCAGACAGGCAGTGCAACCATAGCAAGAAAAGATAGGCACAACCCTACCATTGCAAAAAATAGGCCTGGATCTATAGCCATGTGTACATACATCAATGGTATATATTCACTGGTCGAACTGTTGTTCATTTTCGATATATCTGAGTCTGATTTTAATTAACTAGCTAGTAGACTTCCAATAGCATAGCCAGCTTAGCATTTTACAGTCTTAATGACACCAGTATCCCTTTTTTGCATGGGCTTTGCAACCTGTGTTGAATTTAGGAGGGCGACATTTTAGTCTGGGTGTGCCTATGCAACTGGCAGCTATGGCTGAAACTGCAACGCTGGCAATGTTAGGAGCTGAAATTCTTTAAGTGTGAAAGCAACTTGCAAAGGTGGGCAAGATATTCCCTTCGTTAAATGTAGGTATATCAAGGTGCAAAGAGTTGGAGAGCCCTGTGATGGATGGATTTTTTTTTTCAGTTTGGTGGCAAAATACAAACTACGTCAAAAAATGGTTATGAGTCAACCTGAAATGATTTCCCCACTCCCAGAAACTGGGGGGGAAATAGCTCAAAGTCCCCAAAACATTCTTTTTTCTTTAATTGTTTAACTCTCAGAGTTTTTTTTGTTTAGGATCAACTTCAAAAAGGCAATGCTGAAATAGTTGATTTTCAAAAATATTGACATGAAATGTTTTACCTTTTTGGAATCGTTTCTTTCTTTCTTTTTTTGGCCAGACTTGCATCTTTTTTTTCAGTGCATTTTCTACATCAAAAGACTATTTACATCTTTCTAGTTTAAAGTAACACATCCACGGACAGTGAGTTCATGGTAGAAGCTATGTAGAAAAATGCCCAGAACTGGAGGGTTTTTTGGGATACATGTGGAATTTACCTGCGCTGCTTCTTATCCTGGAAATATTGCACAATACCGGTTTCTAATGGCTGGGATTCCCTGTGCTTTTCCTAGTTTTGTTTTGGCAGGAAATATTGTCATTTACCGCCTTATCTTGCTACTTCTGCTTTCAGTTCACAATGGAATCTGCAGGTGCAAACTTTATAACTTTGCATTAGTTTCTAATCTCAAAAAGTTATCACACTGTTACGTGCTATAATCTCACTTGCTATACTCATCCCCCTTGGACTTGCAGCAATTGCTAGGGAAGACTTTAGTAGAGGTCTGACATTCTCATTTTTTCCTCTTAACCCTAACTAACACCAGAGGCAAACCACGGTGCGCACAATTGTTCCTAGCTGTTAAGATACTCCAGTGACTAATACATCATTGGGCCTGATTCACCATTTATACTAGCAGGAGGACCAGTTCAAAAGGAGTGCACTTCAGATCGACTTCAGTGGAGTTACCCCTGATTCACACCAGTTGAGGAAGAAAATAATCAAGCCTTCCAATATTTGACATGGGTCAGCATCAAACCCCCACCCCCCCAATACAAACATTTATGCACCATGAAAGAGTTCAGGACTTCAGATGGACTCTGTATCTGGTTTTTGTGAGTCCTTAGGGTTGCATAAAGCTGCACGTTACTTGTTGCCCTTTTATCCCCAGGGCAGGGAGTACAATCAGGGGATAAGGGGGTGGCTGGGTACCTGTCTGCTCTGACCATTTCCAGGGCCAGCTAGCATTAAAGCTAAACCCTCCAATGATCAGCAGTGACTTATAGGCACTTCCCTCTTCCCTTCCTGCTCTCTTTCTGAATAGTCCAGGACTTGGGCACTGTTGCCTAGAACATATAAAACAAATACCTTAACATCCCAATTTTTTTTTTTAAATCATCAAATCTGAGCTTTCAGATTTAGGTCCATCCCACTGTCAAATGCTGATACAAAAGGTGAAAAGTGCAAATCTCTCTCTCTCCTGCTTCACCATGGAACGGATTTTGCAGTTATCCATCCAAACGTCAGTAAGCGAAATACTGCACAGCAAGGAACCATCCCAAGGGCCCCAATAATTTCATAGAATTAAAGAGAATATAATAAATTGCATCTGAAAACATCCATTTGGGAAATCATAGCGCTATTATTAATGTCAGTTGGAGGAAAAAAACTCCACGCTGTGATGTAAGAAGCAGCAGTTGGCAGCAAAGCCCTTTTAAACAGGGGAAATCTAAATATTCTGAGCAGCTTATTAACCTTGCATTACTTTCTTGAGTACATTTCCCAGAACATCCCCAGCAGCCTTTGACTTTCTGCCAGGGAAGCAGCTGTATTCATTGTCCAGCATCCTCTCTTCACTTCAATACACCATTGCCACAAGGATCACTGAAAACTACCCTTATGTACTAAAAAGGTCTCTACTCCAAATGCTTGTTTTTAGGGCATTAGTTCACCTGATCTAAAAAACAGTTAAGTCATGGTCCAGCTGACATTAATAAGCTTTTTGCTGTACCTTCAATGGAGCAATGAATTCATCCTAAGAGCATCATATTATTTATTAATTAGTTTAAAAAATATCCACTACTGCTTCTTTTTCTTAAACCTGCAAACCCTTTCAGAATCGCTGCTCATACAAGATAATAGAAAATCCCAATGATCAGATCTGCTATGCAAAACAAAGAATATTTTCTCTTTACCAGAGATATGTGTATGACTGTAGACACACCCATGTTTTATTATATCCAAGTGATCAATAGCAGTGCAGTTAAAACAGTTGTTTATTGTGCACTGCTGGGCGCTCTTTATCCTTCTTGCTTTAACCCATCTCTGAGTGTTGGGGTCATTTAGGAGTCATCAAATATATATATTAGGAGTCATCAAATATATATATATTTAGGCTTATGGAAGTTAAGGAATGACTCATTGTCTGTCTGAAACAACTGTGACACTCAAAAATGAACCCTCTTATTATTGGTAAAGGATGGAAAAACCTACTTGCAAGCGGTACAACAGTTTTGACAAAAGAATCATCCATTTCCAACTTCACAGTCTTTATATTTAATGGAAGACTATACCGTACTTTCAGACGACGCGCCTGGGAACAAAAAGTCATAACTCTACTGAACACTAAAAACATGGACTTATTACAGACAACAGTGTTATGATTCATTACGATTAATGAACTCCCCCTGCTAACCTCTCTGTACTGGACAGATAATAATAACTTTTTTCCCTTTGAAATGTCCTTACCCTTTTACATAATTACATAGTTAGCTGTGTCTGTTTCAATTGCTCTGTCATTGGTCTGTAGCTACTTCTGACGATAATTTTCTTTGCTCCACAGTTTTACTGGCCTCTTCCCCTCTTTTAAATGACTATTTCATTTATATAATGGAGCTAAACAATAGTAAGGGGACTGGGATTTTGTGCCCCAAAGTTTGTCTAACATCTCTCCCAACTATATAGTTGGTCCAGTAAAAGATATTACCAACAAATCTCTCTTCTCTCACGGTGCCTTTCTTGAAAGCCAATCAATAGGCCTGTGGGAAGCAGCTAGTATTCGCTTCAGAATCGGATTCAGCCAATTCAGGGGTTGGTGATTTGATTCAGTGATTCAAATCACTGTCCCGATTTGATTCAGCCAAATTTGATTCAGTGATTCGACTGCTGCCGAATCTCTGAATCAGCCAGGCCAGGACCATTCCCTGCTCCCGGCACTTGCTAAAAAAAAAAGCCCCAACTCACCGGGTGCTGCTGGGCGGGGGGGCAATCCCCGCTGCCCCCCACTGCCCCATGCCATATGGGGGGGGCTCTGCATGAGCCCCTGAAGCCCCAAGGCCACTGCAGGAGTGGTGAGTCCCGGGGCTTTTCTCCAGTTTTTTTTTCCTTAAAGGGCCACAGCTGGCCTGGGCAGGGCACCTATGATGGGGGCTGGGCAGAAGGGGGGGGTCAGGGGGCTTGTGGAAGAGCCCCCCCATGCAGCGTGGGGCAGTGGGGATCAGCCCCCCACCTGGCAGCCCCCGGTAACACCAGGGCTTTTCTTTAAAGTACGGAGCTGGGGCGGGTGGGGCGGCCATGGGGGGGCTGGGGGAGATCAAAGCTCTCCGAATATTTTCCCAAAAAATTGGAGAGCTTTGAATCGATTTGGACCTTTAAATTGGTCCCCTGATTCGATTCAGATTTGCAGATTCCGCCACCGAATCAAGCCGAATCTCCTCTGAACCAAATCACCACCCGAAGCTTTGCACAGCCCTGCCAATCAAGGCCATGTCTGGAATAAATGGTGTATTCTTAACACCATTTATTCCAGCATTTATTCTTAATACCATTTATTCTTAACTTGGGAGAAGCCAGGCGTCTCCCAAGTTAACTAAGACACTGAAGTAAAAAACAGCAGCAGCAACAAGATCGGAAGGACTATATATCACTATCTAATATAAATGGTGTTGTTCCACTGAAGTTAATGGGAGGTGTGGAGTGTAAGAGAGTAGTCAGTCTATACTGACTAATTTAAGGTAGTCTCCAAGAAATAATAGTAATGCAGTAGTATTTCTATTTCTTTCCTAATGAATAAACAACTGGAGCAAAGGTTCATTTCTAGACTGTCACCAGGAATTAAAGAACCTTAAGGCTATGTAATGTCCCTCTAAAAGTCTTCTGATAACAGTAAAGCGATGACACATATTTTTCTCTTTTGCTCACACTCTTAAAAGAAACTGAGCACAACCCTACACTTCAACAACCTACTGATTAAGTGCCATTGTACTGAAGTGCTAATGTACTGTACAGTTTGTATTTGCCAAGATGGTTCTGCAATAAATAAAGCCCTTGAATTTCACTCTCCATTTCCATTTCATAGATTTCATAGATTTCATAGACATCAGGGCTAGAAGGGACCTCGGAAGATCATCGAGTCCAGCCCCCCGCCCAAAGGGCAGGAAGTCACCTGGGGTCATAGGATCCCAGCAAGATAAGCATCCAGTTTCATCTTGAAGGTGTTCAATGAAGGCGCTTGAACCACCTCCGGTGGCAGGCTGTTCCAGACCTTGGGGGCTCAGACAGTAAAGAAATTCTTCCTTATGTCCAGCCTGAAACGATCTTGAAGTAGTTTGTGACCATTCGACCTCGTCATCCCTTGGGGCACTTTGGTGAACAAATGTTCCCCCAGATGCTGGTGGTCACCCCTGATAAACTTGTAGGTGGCCATCAGATCAACCCTGAGCCTGCGCTTTTTCAGGCTAAAGAGCCCCAGGGCTCTCAGCCTGTCATCGTAGGGTCTGCTTCCCTGACCTCTGATCATGCGCGTGGCTCTTCTCTGGACTCTCCCAAGCTTCTCCACATCCTTTTTGAACTGTGGAGCCCAAAACTGGACAGGGCTCTCAGCCTGTCATCGTAGGGTCTGCTTCCCTGACCTCTGATCATGCGCGTGGCTCTTCTCTGGACTCTCTCAAGCTTCTCCACATCCTTTTTGAATTGTGGAGCCCAAAACTGGACACAGTACTCCAGCTGCGGCCTCACTAAGGCCGAGTACAGGGGGAGAATGACGTCCCGGGATTTGCTTGAGAAGCATCTATGGATGCAAGCCAGCGTTTTGGTCGCTTTACTAGCCGCCGCATCGCATTGCAGGCTCATGTTCATCTTGTGGTCAATGATGACCCCCAAGTCTCTTTCTTCCATAGTGCTAGCCAACATAGCACTGCCGAGCCTATAAGGATGCTGCGGGTTTTTTTTCCCAAGGTGGAGAACCTTGCATTTATCGGCGTTGAACACCATCAGATTCTCGTCCGCCCACTTGCTGAGCCTGTCCAGGTCAGCCTGGATAACCTGCCTGTCTTCTGGTGTGGATGCTTTGCCCCAAAGTTTGGTGTCATCGGCGAACTTGGCCAGTTCTGATCGCTTCTGACTCCAGTGTCCACATCATTAATGAAGATGTTGAACAGTATGGGTCCAAGGACAGAGCCTTGGGGGACCCCACTGGTCACAGGACACCACGATGAGTGACTTCCATCGATTACTACCCTCTGGGTCCGACCCCGGAGCCAATTTTCCAGCCAGTGGATCGTGGAGGACCCAAGGCGACAATTGGCCAGTTTCTCCAAGAGGCGATCATGGGACACCAGATCGAAGGCTTTTTTGAAGTCAAGATATATGACATCAATCTCTTCTCCCTTGTCCAGGTGATAGGTCACCTGGTCGTAGAAGGAAATGAGATTGGTCAAGCAAGACCTACCCGCAACAAACCCGTGCTGGCTATCCCTTAAGATGTTGGCGTCGGCCAGTCCATTAAGGATGGCCTCTTTAATAAACTTTTCTAAGATCTTCCCCGGGATAGAAGTCAGGCTGATGGGCCTATAGTTAGCCGGATCCACTTTCCTCCCTTTCTTGAAGATAGGCACCACATTGGCCTTCTTCCAGTCTTCGGGCACTACACCAGAGCGCCAAGAGTTTTCAAAGATCCGTGCTAGAGGCTGGGCTATGATGCTCGCCAGCTCCTTGAGTACCCTGGGGTGAAGATTGTCAGGGCCGGCTGACTTGAAGGTATCCAGCTTCTCAAGATGTTCCTTCAGAAAGTCAGCATTAATGGAGGGCAGGGGATCACCCTCACCCGGACTTCCCGGCCCTGTAGCGGGCATGGGCGTCCCATGGGACTGATGAAAGACTGACGCAAAGTACCTATTTAATAGGTTGGCTTTTTCCTGGGCGTCAGTTGTCAGTTGCCCCATCTGGTTCAGACCTGTTTGTAGCGCAGAACTACAAACAATGACGAAGATGATGAAACTAGTGTTGCCGCATGCGTATGTTGGAAGCATGAGGGACCATGTAGGATGGTCAATGGGGTCCAACGTTGCCCCTGCTTTTCCTCCGGCTCCCCACATATCTGAAAAAGGACTTCTTATTGTCCTTGATGCTCAAAGCTAGTTGGAGTTCAGTTGCAGCCTTGGCTTTCCTGGTCTGCTCCCTACAGGACCGGACCAGTGCAGAATAATCCTCCTTGGAGGTAACTCCCATCCTCCATCCTTTGTAGGCCTTTCTTTTTAGCCTCAGGAGATCTGCTAGGTCCCTAGAGAGCCAGGGGGGCTGCTGTGCCCTCTTGCTGCCTTTCCTCCGAGATGGAATAGACTTAGTTTGTGCATTGAGGATCGCTCCCTTGAGGAGCAACCACTCCTCTTGAACTCCCCTCTCCCTGTGGTCACGGTCCCTTAACACCTTGCATTTCAAATAGGGCTGGTTAACCTCATGAAGGTGACAGGTGGTACGGGTTTGGTCTTAAATTCCAGGCTGATTAGATATAATTACAATTACCAGAGGATTGAGTAACATTTTGTTTTAGCAGCATTGAGATTAACACTCATTGCTCACTCATTCCTATGGAAACTCTGAAGACATCCACAGTCACCCTAAAGTAATTCATTATCATCTGTGTATAACTGTTACTATGAACAATGTAGTGGCCAAAGCTTCTGTATTCTCTCCTTTTAATAGGTCCTTTATAATTTAGAGGCTCAAAGCGTGACTATAATCAGATACTAAAAGGGGCCTCCATCCATGGTGCAACCCACCATTTGCATTGTTAATATTTATCGCTTGTAAAATAACATAGATGAGCCATAGTATGCTTAAAAGAACCAAACAGATCCAGTATTTTCACACTGGTTGATTGTGGCATAATGGGCTAGTTTTCTGCCATTGATTATTGGGATTTGAGCCCAAATACAGGTCAAATGCAAAATGAATGAATTCCTTTTTGAATGGAGATAGAAACTCTCACCTTTTCTACAGTGAGAAGGTACAGACCATAATTAATGAAAGCAGGTATTGCAACACGTTAGGACTCTTCTTTCATACGCCTGATGTAGATACAGAACAGCAACTATCATTTTATATTTGTTGAGTGCCTATTGGGCCCAATGGCTGCTGCTGTTTCTCTGAAGTGATAAGAACATGCCCTTTCAGGAATTTCCCCTTCCCACATTTGGGAATAGTGCAGTGGTTTCCAACCTGTGGTCTGCAGACCCCCAGGGGTCCACAAACTATGTCTAAGGGGTTTGTAAAAGACTATGATCAATCAAAAGTATGTGAACACCAACACTTACAATTCACTTCCATTCAAAAATATTTAGGGGTCCACAAATGAAAAATGTCGAAAACCACTGGAATAGAGGATGGAGCCGTGATTATTGTACCCAAGCACAGAGCCCGGGGTGGAGAGGACAAATAGTCAGAGGTAGTATGCAACATAAGAAGGAAAAAATGGTGGTCAGGGAGGGGGGGTTATCAAATCATAGGCAAACCCCAGTATGCTGCTGCCCCAGCCTTACACCTACTATGTTGCTTGCAGGGCACATTACATAGTGTCTAACACCATGAGAACGCCTTACTCTTTGCATCTCTGTGTGCACAATTGATTCGGGAGCCCTCTATGTCTGATCCATAGGGTGCTGGGAACACGCAAGCTGCAACAAAGGGAACTGAGGTGATACCCAGCACATTGTAGGAGACAACTTATATTTTGTGGGATAGCTGCTATAGGCATGTGCAAAGGCAATTGGTCAAGTGCAGGACAAATGAACAGGGTCTTTATCTGTACAGTGCTTTTGATGCATGGATGACGGAGTGCACTTGTATGGATTATTGATATATATGTCATGCCCAAGATTTCCCAAAGCAGTTTACAGGACTTATGTGTCTGCTGATGACATTAATAGAAGGCATAAATCCAGTAAACGGCTTTGAACATCTCAGCCAATACGTTGAGCAATATACCGCATTTACAACACTGAAGTTGTTTGACTTGTCATGTTGCACTGTAAAAACAAAACAGAACAAAAACACACACCCATCTCAGATGTACTTTAGTGTACAGCGCTTGCTGATTCGGATAAAATAATCTGTTTCCGAGCATAAATAAATCCACTCAACGTTCCAGGTCTCCTTCCCCATTTCCAGCTTTATTCACCCCCTGATGGTATCAAATAGTTTCCTGAATGAAACAACAATTCTGCCTCAATAAAATATTTATGATTCTCTTTGTCAAGTGTTTCCTGATCGCTGCTTTGAACTTGCCCTTGCTCTATTTATTTATTTATTTATGTTTACCAGGATTCATATTTCCCTGTGCCCCTGGGATAAAATAATCATTTTATGACATTGGCTTATGTCAGCGGGGATGTTAGATATGCCCGTTGCATTCTTCTTTTACTACCTATATTTTAAGGGCAATACAGATCTGAGAGTGTGTACCATTTTGTGTTTGCTGTATATATAGTATATTATAATATAGCATATATTATATAACAGTATATTATAATATATAATACTGGTGTTTGTGTCTATAATATATTTTGTTATGGGCAAGTCCCCAGCAATAAATAGCAGATTAAAGTCCACAAAATCCCCGCTATTTGCTTTCATGTCTCTTGTCATTCATTCCTGTACTTTATTAGTAGCAAATTCAGATTGTATGACAAAGTCTCCAGGTTGTTTAGTTAGGGTGGCAAGTCTGATTCAGTCACCCCTAGACTTTGCAGTGACCCACCCATTGAAATAACTCAAGATACAAGCCCAAACCTGGCATCTGTGACTTTTACCGTGAGGAGCTCTCTACTGTTTTGGTTTAAATGGCAAATGAGGTGACTGTGCATAATTCTTGACTACAGTCCTATGATGAACTCACTTTTCACCCACTGAAAAAATGTCACCAGTGCAGCTTTAAACAGGTTTTGACCATCCCTAGAGCCCTGTCTGATGGCTCTTTCCCAAGGGAGGTTAAGAATCCCAGCCAAAGTGATTAAACACACAAGATGCCATAAATGCTACAGTGCAAAAACCTGAGATAACTGCTCTTGGTTGGGATTCTTGGTAAGCAGCTGGAATCTAATTCCAATAGCAAACATCACTTGTATTGCCAGGTCTAGAGAGGCTGCACATTCCTTTTTTAAATAGCTCTTCAATTGGTGTGAAAGATTAAATTATCACTTATGACAAAAAAAAAATCTCTGTTACTGTTACCACTCTGGCACTTTAGCAGTATATAAAGTATATCAGCCAGGCACCAGTGAAGTATATGCATGTGTTTACTTATATCAGGTATATATGCACACACGCATGCACGTGCGTGTGCATACATAAGGGCGCACACAGTACCACACTACTTTGATTCCTAGCTCACAACGCGTCAGACCAACAGATATAACACAGCCCACAGGTTTCAGATTGACCTACTTTGATTTTGACTTCCATTATCTGCCATAATCATCACTCTTCTTCTCTGACTTAGGATGTGCTGGCTCATGCAGTACTTCACACGTGGGCAGGTTGTCTTATTTTTGTATTGCTAAAGTTGAACAAATGGCTGGTTTTCAGTTAGATATCTCATCCCTATAGAGATTATCTTGCATGGTCAGGGAGATGTATGAATTCTGTGATCATTCAGAGTTTCTTCTAGCCTGAAGCTGACTATTTAATTTGGAAGTTGATCCCAAATACTTGACCCACTTTATGGTCTCGGAGGTTTATAGCTAGAAATAACCATGGTTTTTTGTCAATATGACCCATCCCATAGCAGGGGCCTTGTACAGAAAAAAGCAGGACTTCCTCCAAGTTGTACCTAAGCATTACATCTAGACAGATGAGTAGTCTTGTTGGCTTCAGTAGAGTTATCCCTGTGCTCAAAATTAGCTCAAAATTAGCAGCTTATCAAACTAGTTGAACTAAGACCTTTATACAATTGAGGTGGGATTTCTAGTAGTCTTGTGTCTTGAAAATCAGTTGACAGGTCTGAAACGTCAGCTTTGCCAATCCACCTGCAATCCTGATTTTTCTTTTTCACTTTTAATTCCTTTTTGCAGCTTTGCCAGTTTGACTGGGGGCAGGTTTCTTCTTCAGAGCAGTTTGGAGCTTAGCACAGTTTGGGGCCTGTCTAGGAAGATTTCTTTCATTTCATTTCTGGAAAAATACCTTGTGTAAAATCTGAAAACACAGCAGTACTAAAGGTTACAAAAGGCATGGCTTCAGCAATTGTACTAGGAAGCCTACCCACTTGCCTTTTTACCCAGATCAAAAAAGAAAAGGAACCCATGAAAGAGTCGAGGCAACTGTAATTTCTGCAACTTGAACTGTAATTTCTGCAACTTCAATTTCAATTGAACTGTAATTTCTGCAACTTGCTCCTTACATAACCTGTTTAATGACGCTGATGTGTGCAACCCATCCAGCCCTGGAGCATTCCCAAGAAGGCTCCAGAAGAGGGAAGCTGATCTGCTAAGCTGGAAGTGGATGCAGAATATTGCAAATAATTAAACTCGCCAAGCTATAACGAGTTTCAGTGTAATTTCACTTGTTTTAGTGTTTAGACAAGTCTAGATAGATACAAACCTGGAAGTCAGTCAATTGACATAGGATAAGTATAAAAGCCCGGCCCCCTCGCACTCGCTCCCAAGCACAGGCACACGGGAACATCTTGACATCCATTCGCTCCAGCTTCTTTCCATCCCGGCTTTGTAAAGAACCCAGATGCTTGCAACATATAATTTACGTCTGACCCAGAGGCAGTAATTGTTAGATAAAAGGGCTAGAGCAAGAGGTTCAATCCTGCTCCAGAAAGGGCAGTTGGCATACAGCTTTCAATGAATCTGTTTCAAAGTAGTTGGTTACAGCTCGGGCTTACATGTTGAGCTGTGTTGAATGCGGATATCTGTGTGACAGGGATGGGACAACCATGAGGTATTTGGATTTCCCAAATCTGCTATTCCTGAATCTTTACACCATTTTTTCCTCCACGTAGACACATCAAACTGAAGTTTAAACATGGCATCTCATGAGTCTTTCTTATTATGTGTAGCTGCACCATCCATCTACCAAGGCATCTACATCTCTACTGTAATGCATGCTGGTCGAGTAGTAGTTAAAGGGTCTTGCTTCTGGTTCAAGAGGCATAAGTCTTATCTCTGCTCCAGTCTTTGGATGAAGTTTGCCTTTTCTTCACCCAGCTGCAAATGGGTACCTGGACATATTCAGACAGGGAAGTCATGGGCAACTGGATAGCCTAGCCATGTCACTCCTTTGTTTGCTGTTGGCTTCCCAAATGTGCATGCCTTAATGCTGCTATCCTGTTGGGCTTTTCACTTGGCTTGTTAACACCTCTGCTGTTATCCTCCTCCTTTCTATCTGCATTAACATTTTTATTTCTCCCTTTCTGTTGACAAAAAGTCAGGGTGTAATTATCTTGCCTACTTGTGAAGCTAATTTTTCTTTTTTGCTCATATACAGGCTGTTCTAATCGGATCAGCAAATTGTGTGCATGTTTGCAATCAACTTTCTTTACTGTATCTGAACTCGTATCAATTTTGTTAATTTAAAGATGATTTTAAAAATAAAAATGGAAGTGAACTTCAAACCTGAATCACCCAAACCAAAAGCCCTACACAAAAGAATTCAGACCATCAGTAGTTGGATTACTGTACAAATGTCAAGATGTTTCTCCCTCTCAAATCAGATTATTTCTGCCTCTGCAGATCATTATGGTAAGCAGCTGAAGGCCAGCAGAATATGCAGTGCCCTCTCTCATGATATATGATGTGTTTTGTGATTAGTAGTAGTAGTATTTATTAGCTGCATTACCGTAGTGCCTAGGAATGTGATGTTCATGAATTATTGTTGAAAACGTACAAACATAGAACAAAGGCAGCCTTTGATAGATGCAGTCAGTGGTCATGTTGCATGATTCCTATATCTATTCATATTTTTCATCTGCCAGTGCAAAAGCCAACATTTCTCTCAAGTCAGAACACAGAGTTAGTAGCAAATTTGAGCAAGGCATCAGGATAAAACAGTTGCCCTTCATTGGTCCTTTTCACATAACAGAAGCCCAAAACAAATAGCTCCAATGACAATATTAGTGTAATCTGAGGTCAACAGGCATTCAGACCACTTCAGGAAACACAAGACACCATGAAAGCAAATGTTAATATGCTGGCAGAATGCCACAGGGAAAAAAATGTCAGCAGCAACCCAAATAGTGTCTGAACAACATGAACAACAGAGGAGAAGTGTTTATTCCAGGCACAAAAACATAGGGCCTGATACTGTCAAGTCACCTAAGGACTCGTTCTCCATCTCACAAGGAGAAGTCCAGATTTGCTGAAGGACCCTACTCGTGTGAATAAGGATGTGCAGAACCCTTTCATTTTGACTTCAAATACTGGAAAGGCCGATGCGTCCTCCTGTGGGTTGGTGACCACCGTCTACTCAAATTAAATCCACCATTGGGGGTGCCCCGCATGTTATAGGAAGGTAGATTTGTTGGTTGGTACCAGGGGGATCGTTAAGTCGGAGCGTGTTGTGGTAACAGAACACCTGTCTACACAGGATATAAATGAGACATGAGGTCATTTTCCTACTTGCATCTCTTTGGGAATTAACCCTTTCCTTCATGCACACATGAAGGAAAAGTACAGCGTCATGTGACAACAATGAATCACAAAGGTTACGGGACTCGGCCACCTACTTGGCTCACGTGCCTCAAGTTTTTCAAGGTATTGTAATGCAATTCCTTTCCGTTTAACATAACACAGGATGTGATTGCTTTTCTTCCTCCTTGATGGAAACTGCACTGGTGGCCTTGCCATCTACTCAGAAAGTGGAGCTGCTTCAGTTCCGAAGGAAAGCAAGTTCCTGGCAGTTTCCAGAGGTGTTCATGACTATTTTTCTCCCAAATGATCAGGCAGACTACCCAAAAATAACATCCCCAGTATTTATAGAATAGAATTTGCGTGGAATCTGCACAGCTAAAGGAAGGGAGAGGAGTATGACTTCTCAATGGATATTTCCTTCCACCAGTATATCCACAGCTATACGCCCAATTTCCATTGCAATGAAGCCCACGGGAAATGGAGGTGGGACTTCCTATTGATCTCTCTGGAAGTTTTACTGTTGACTTCACTGGGAAACCGTTGATTCTTTTGTACGACTGTGCACTTGAGGGCATGGTTGTGCTTTGCTGTTAACCAACCCATTGACGATGTCTAACCATTAACTCAGCCCTTGCCAGAACTTGCATTTACCCAAGATGGCTGAGTGGCAAGCTTTGCATAAAGTCATGTTGCTTCTACATAAACAGGAACAAATAATTGGGTTACTAGAAAAAGGAAACTGCTTCAGAGTGATGAATTTCTTTAGCAAAAATGAACTGTTAGAATACGTAGACCACGGCCCCCATTAGACTACAGCATTGATCATTTTTAAGGTTGATTTTAAGTTGATAAAGGCCATTTTAAATTAATATGTAATTTTATTATATAACACTATATTGCTAATATAATATTTATATTAATCTTTAGATAACTGAGAGCATCCAACTTTTGGAGGAGATGAAGTTACATGATGAAAAGTTTTGCATTTTGCTATTTTTTCTCTAACACACTTTCAAAGCAGTCTATATACCAATCCCATTTGTCATGCAGTTCTAGGAATAATGTGTTTTACAAAAGCATAATGTGTTCTGTTTGAAGTACCTGGGAACAACAAATTGGACCCTCATATAAATGTAAGGTATAAAGATAAAGACATTAGAGAGGGAATTATTAGAAAAATGCTTTGCTCTGACAATATCTGAGGAACACTTTTAACGGTAATTGCAAAAACTAGTCCCCATTAATGAAAAAAGAAAGCACAATTAAATTCTGTAGATTAACTGTATGTCTAAAGTCCATGAAATAAAATTACTTTAAATAATTCTCTAGTGATGTGTCTTTGTTAAAGAAAATACATGATTCTGTTGAAAGAAACAGACAACTCTTGGTTCTTTGTTGATTTTTCAGTTTAATAAAATAAATCAGTAATGTAACATACAGCACAATCGTTTTATTAGGAACATTTTGTTGAGCGATATTTGCTCATTGAGTACATTAAGACATTCAAAATTCAGACGCATCTCCCATTAATTTCAGATTAAAGACTTCAGCAAAAGGGGCTATTGGACAAAACCCTGACCTTGGCTGTGGACATGAAGCTCCAAGTGAAGTCAGGGACAGACAGGAGTGAGTGCAAATGGAAAGTTAGAGTTTGCTGCCCACCTTAAAGCATTTTCTTTATCTTAGGGCTTTATATTTATGACCTTGGTAATAGCATTTTCTTTATCTTAGGGCTTTATATTCATGGCCTTCTACATAACACGCATTGGAAATAGAGCCAACCACTCTATGGTGTCTGCTAGGGTCTTTGCTATTATATCTTTGAGTTGGAAGGAAATGTAGACCTTTAGGCAAGCAGATCTTGTGTAAATGTGAGAGATGCACTTCCAGTTGGACACCCCAGTGCCAAACCCCACCACTTCTTTAATACATTGCCTCATTACCAGTCTTTTTCAATACACATCTGTAGGTGAAAGGAAGCACTCAGCTCCATCATGCCACAAAACGTCACAATGATTTCAGGAAAAAGGGAAGCCGCTAGGCCTAAAAGTTTCTCCCTTGAACTGGCTATTGCTGCTACTGCTATTATTCTGAGCACAGTAAGGATTTAAATGAACAATTGGCCTTTCTGAGGATGAACAATTAGGTAGTGTTGGGAAAGCAGGAGCGGGTGGGACAGGGGGGAGCTTTTTCTTGCATTCAGCTGCTCTTCTCTACAGATGTGGGAGCAGCTCCAGAGATCACAATTCAACCTTCATGTTGGATTATGCGACTGCAAGGAGCACAACAAACTATGGCAGGTACTGGCTTCTGCATTATGCAGTGTTAGAATAAAAACCAGGTAGTTAAATAGGCAGGCCAGGTTCTTTGGGTAGATGTGACCTCTTTTATTAGACCAGCTAAGTAGTTGGGAAAAAGTTCTTTGCAAACTTTCGAGCGCAATCGCCCTTCTTCAGGCATAGGGAGTCTGCTGCTCTCTGTGCCTTAATAAAAACCACAGCACAGACCCAGGTCCCTCCTGTGCAGCCTTCATGTTAAAGTCCGGACCTCAGCCTTGCAGCCCATTGGCTTCAGACGGCCGGAGCCCACGCTCACTTATGAGATGGATCCAAAGCCATTTGAAGCCCAAGGAGAAATTCTACAGCCTTCAGATCAGTCCCTTCCAGGCAAACTTAAGGGATTGTTCTGAAAAAGAAAATCTTTGCTATTATAGAAAAAGCTGCTGGGACAAAGAGTTTCAGTGGAGCCAATTATACCCTGGGTGATGAAAAGGCAAAGTAATAACCTAAACTGATCCAAACCTACACGTGCGACAGCTTTGCCAGGTCCTTATTGTATTTCTGAAGTCTAGCTTTACTAATAATATGACTGTTTTTTGGATTACAAAGCACAACTCATCTGCTTGCTCTTTTGAAAGCGTAGCATGTAAAACTGAGTAGCGAGACTATCACCACAAATGCTTTTCTCCAACAAATTGTGTCATTAGGTCATACTTCCTGAAGCAATTGGACTGCACAGCCACAAAGACAAGGGGGGGGGGGAGAATTGACCATGCCTTTTAATGAGCAGATCCATGTCTATTCTTTAGGGGGTTTTGGAGGGTGTGGGTGGGAAGGAGGGGCACCCTTTAGGTTTTGGGGATTGGGGAGGGGGGTTATTTTTCGTAACTGAGGAGGGGGGAAAATGGCAAGCTTAATTTGAGTACCCTGCAGCTAGAGAGTCTGAAGCCAAATTAGGAAGGAAATATGTTGCTGTTGGCCATTGTCCTTTTTTTGGATGCGTTCAACTGTTTAAAGTAAAATACAATAACCTTGGCCACGTGTGCCTAGTCTCATTGGGTGGCAAAACTGCATTCTACCTAGGGGCTTTGGGGTGGGGAATGAGAGGAAAGACAAGGAAAACACAAAGAGGATAAATCAGGAAATGGCTTTCTACATTATCTATGCCTAATAGTCAGCAATGACATAGCAAAAAACCTAAAAATCATGTGGATTGGTTGAGGATTTAGGGAGATTACCCTTAATCTTCTGCAATCAAAAAAAAAAGAAACGAATGAATCCTTCCTTCTTAGAAAGACAATGACATTTCGTACACTCACTGAATTTGGAAAATTGGCACCATATGTGACCACTGCCCTAATCATATTTTGATCTTGATAAGTTTACGTGATAAAGTTTATCCTTCCTGGGCTGGTGCATCCCTGGCTAAAAAAAAAAAAGTCTCTTTCCACGGATGGCTAAGAGTCTACCCAGCTGGCAGAAGGATTGTGAACTCATCTGGCAACTGAAGTAATATTGGTGGGTACACAGCATCTGTCCAGAGCTATTTGTCATTGCAATAGCAAGTAATAAAGGGCTCAGGGGGTTTTGTGTCTCAATATGATGTTACCCAAGGTGTATAAAACATTCCTCTCAAAAAAGTGTTGCATTCACAAACAGCTGCAGATTGCATTTCATTACATTCCTGATCGAGCCACGGCCCGAATGGATTTTGTTTTTACTTTTGAACTTGCTTAAACTGCAGCTTCATTTTTTCATTATGCTAGGTGCTGTATAAACACAGAGAAAGATTATTCCTACTCCAGTTTGCTTACAATTTAACTAGGTGACAAGAGATGGACATAGCTAGATGAGGGAGCACATAGAAGCAATGCTATACGGGCAACACTAAACATAGCACAGCATCCTAAGCTTCATCAAGATTTTTGCCCTCATGATCATGGGGAAAAAACCCCATGAAATGTTGTGGTTCAAACACCAAAAGGCAAATAAAAAGAGCCACAGTTATTGTTCTTGACTCCTGCTTTCTGGATGCAGCATTGCACATAACAATGTCTTAGCGTGCGCCGGTTTGACCTGTTGTCTTTCAACTCTTCTTTGCTGCTCTTTGTTGTTCATGAGAAATGCTACTGTGGATAATGTCTGGATTAAGAATTTCACTGGTAAGGATTTTTCTGTGAGCAGGTTTTTCCTGGTGCACCGTGCCCTGAACTGCAAAATACCTGAGCAGCACTAACAAGTTCCAGCAGGTCTGGCACTTTCAGCCAGGTGAAATGATCAGTGTTCACCTTTTTGAGTTTTCACAAGTATTTATACACGACTCCTGGGTCGAATCTCACACTTTTAAGGCAGGAAGGGCAGATGTTTTGTGGTGAAAACGGTATAATCCAGTTCGCTGAGCAAAATCGCACATTTTCGCTAAGTTGTCACAGATGGAAATATGCCATTTAAATAGCAATATTATTATTTTTAGCTTTCTAAAAATCCATCTGCCTTCCATCTCATAAAAATATTTTGGGTGAAAATGGAAAATGCTATAACCAGCAACTACTATTCCAGAAGAGAGAAAATCGGGATCTCTGGGTTCCATTATCCCTTTGGCCACTGATTTCTTTAATACTTGCAATGGCTGCAAGATCTACTTTGCACAGACCTGCTTGGCATTTTATTTCTCTCTTCTTGTTTTGCATAATGGAGAAAAGTTGAGAGAGAGAGAGATCCTTTTATTTTCTAAAGGTTCATTTCAGGACCCTTTTTTGTTTCTTGTCAAACTAGCTTGAATCAATCATTTGATGAAATCTGATGACAAATGATATACGACCTTTGAGCACATGCTCTTTACGGCTCATGATTTGTGATCAGTGACGTGGTATTATTTGTGCTCTGGATGATTAATGCACTGAATCTTCTTAATAAGTGCATAGTAATTTGAGAGAGAGTAAATAACACATCCAAAAGAACAATGCAAATGTAATGGCTAGTTGCAAACAGTCTCACAAAATTCCCATCGTTATTTGAACAGTGATGGATATCTGAATCCCACAAGCCACAGCAAAACAATTTCAAACTCGTTATTTCCAAATCTGCTGGCATGAAATGGATTTAGTTGCATTTATTTCAACAGCACTATACCGCTTGAAACCTGATGGGGATCTGGCCATCCTGTATAATTTTTCCTGTGACCATTTTGAGCCATATGCCTGAAGTGATCACTGATCCAGTTAAAATAACAACCCCTGCATTAGCAAAAGTGTTAGGAAGCGATTTAACTGCAGAGGTCACGTAAAACTCTTGTCCATCTAACCCTAGTAGTGTAATGCTGTTTGCCTGAATAAAGCAGTAGGGATAATTGGATGAAATATGCTGACGGCGGAGCTTTACAGAGGACAAAAGCATTTCTGATGAGCATTTGGGCCTTTCTTCCTTACGAACACAGTACTACGGTGCTCGTTCGCCCATGGTCATAGACGCCTCTCGGCAATTAAAGCAGCAGATTCTGCTCACAGTAAGTCCTGGGGTTACCCAGTGAGATTTTGGCAATGTGACTTCAGCATGGTTAATGACTTGGCTTCTTTCCATCCCCTTGAACTGCTTTTTTCAAGTTTTCCAATTTAGATTGCCCATAACGGGGCAGCACTAAATCATAGCTCAGCCGCAGCTACTGATCTCCCATAACCCTTTTTCCCCCTCTTAGTTGTAATTTCAACTATCAGCTCAACAATAAGCCCATCTCTTAATCTCAGCATGAACAAATGGAAAATGGTCAAATGACGCACAATTTTAAGCTTCTTGCTGCATAAATTACAGAGAGTACGTCAGTTCACTGGAATACTTTGACCTTTTCTCCTTAAAAATATAAGGGGGAAAAAAAATTGGACGGCGTCCTGGGTTAAAAGTCTTCTATATTTACAATGTACAACTGCACTGGCATCAGGTACCACGTAAAGAGGCAGGCACTTATTACATATAAGGAAATGTGAACTCGTGCATATATAAAGCATAGGTGCTAATAAAAACACAACAACTTTGAGTCGCACCAGCTATATTTGTCACAGGATTTGCATAGGCTAGTATTTTCCATTCTAACTATAGAAGATACAAGAAATAGCCCCCTGTGGGATTTAAAGATCCAATTCCCAATAATTTTAGTTAGCAAATCTTAATCTCAGCTGTAATGCAACGGGCCAAATTTGGCCTCTTTTTACAGCAGTGAGATCCTCCTAAAGCCATCTGAGAGTAGAACGTGGTCCCATTTGTACGTTATAGGGAGAAACTCCAGAAGCTGAATTAATTCCAGTAACTGCAGACATATGTTTATAAAAGCCAGTTAGCCCTGATGTGATTGCTATAATAAGCATTTGGGCAGTCCGTTGCTGGTTTGGAGGGTTTTTTTTTTTACATTAAAGGATAATTTGAATATTAATCTTGTTTTAACACAGTCTATCTGTTGACACAGTTATTGCATTCTCATACAGCTATCAAATCCAAATCACTTGACTGTTTTCAAAATGGGTTTTTTTAATTTTTTTTGTGGTTTGCTTTAATTAGATTGGTTCAGCTGAGCTTAAAATTAGCAGCAATCTATTCGCACAAAACACACAGCATTACAAAGTGTATGTTTAAATATAACTTTCTGTGCGTATATATATGCATGTAACCTAGGATCTTCTTTTCCAAAGGCTCTGATGTGTGTGTGTAGATATATATATCCCTGTACATACATCTAGCCTATCACAGCCTTTGGAAAAAGATCTTACTTAGATGTCAACAAGTGCTTTACATGCGTATCATCTGACATTTCAATTTGAAGGAATCACTGCTGCAAAAAGATGCTTTCAGAGTTTCCAGGGATAGCTTCATATGATGTGCTCTTTGTTTGGATTCAGACAAAGCCCATTTTTGCCCATTTTAGAAATAAAATGCCAATGCCCGGCAGGCTTTCCTTTCCCTCTGCTGCGTTCTGGCCTTGCCTTTGCTGTGGAAACTGTTCTCAGCTCGATCAATTCACCATTTTACTTTGTCCTTTTCTCTAATGTTGCTTGCTGTGGGCATTTATGGGGAGCTTGCTGCTTTGTAGTATCAGCAGACACATCTGCTGACCTAGATCTAAAAGGAAAATGATTTCCTGAGGCTATAAACAGCTGTCATATTTGTCCCAGGAGAAAGTCTCTTTCTCCTGGGATTGGAGATGTACAGCTCCACTATCCCGCTTCAAGTCCCTTGGAAGTATGCTCGGGAAAACGTACTGATGCTTTTTGCCCTGGGACATCCTGTTATATGTCTGTATGGTTATTATACAGTTCATCCTGGGGACAAGCTGTATGCTCTCACTGTCCATCTACTGGTGAAGGACCACAATGCAACTGGAAAGTGCAGCTTGTACAAATGACTGCTGGTCCTGATTTACTCTGGGTCATCCCTGGGGGACAGTCAATGCCGAATCAAAGGAGATGTTGGTCCACACCAGGTGAAACAGGGAAGGGAAACAAGTTATACTGGGCTCTAAGTTTTAGCTGTGCTGAATAACTCTAGAGTTATTCATATGCTTGCTGAATTGGGATCTATCAACTAGCACCTTTTCCCCTAGGTGCATTATATCCACTCATTAATTAAGCCTTAAACTGTCTCCTGATGTAAGGGGCATGAAAGAAATTCCTTCAAGTATGACTGAAATGCTGCAGCCACACATAGCACTATTCAGTGGTTTGGAATAGAAGTGAAGAATGCCGCTATATGTAACCAATACTCTAACGATCATTTCTGAGGGCAGATTGCAAACCCGGGACATGTACTTTCGCCAGAATCTGAGTTTAGCATGACATTTGCCTCCTAAATGTAGATAAGTGCCTAGTCGAATGTACTAAAAAGTGCATAACTCCTATTGATTTCAATGGGACCTTGGTATTTAGGAAACCCGCCTAGAAGTTGATGTTAGTCCTTAAGCACTTACATACTTCTAAATGTTGGCCCTTAAAGTCTGGCATAGACAAAATGATTGACTATCATGGTAGGATGTGTGATAACCATGCTGATGGAAAGACAGTTGTAGGTATGCTGAAATACTCTCTCGTAGGGCTGTGCGAAGCTTCAGTCCCTGATTTGATTCGGTGGAAATTCGACCTGATTCGGTGGCTGAATCTCTGAATCCAAATCAAATCAGAGAACCCTTTAATCTCTCTGAATCGAATCAGAACCCTTCAAATCGATTTGGAGAGATTCAGAAAAATTTGGCGATTTGGACGTAGACACAGCTTTAAATGTTTTTTCTACATACCTCTAGGTAGCAGGCGGTTCATGAATGCTGCAATGCTGGGGTGCAGGGAGCATCCCACAGAAGCAGGGGGGGCTCCCCAGTGTGCTCAGCAGCAGACCCAGGAGTGGACCAGAAAGACTTCTGGTCCACTTCCAGTCCGCTGGGGAGCACGCTCTCTGCTCCCCTGGCTTGGTGACTGGTGCCTCCTGGGTCTGGGGGGGGCACCCAGGGTCCCCCTGCAGCCGATTGCTGAGCCAGGAGGGGTGCAAGGGAGGGACCTGCATGCCCTCATGGCAGACCCAGAAGTGGACCAGAAGAACTTCTGGCTTCACTGCTGAGCACATGGAGGACCCCCCCACACACTCTCATGGGACACTCCTTTTGCCTCAGCATTGCAGCGATTATGAAAACAACTTTTAAAGCTGTGCCTGTGTCTGAATCGCTGATTCTCTGAATCAGCGTCAAATCTCCAGATTTGGATTCAGTCGAATCGAATCAGGGACAGTGATCCAAATCAACTAATCGAATCACTGTCCCCGATTCAGGACGAATCCGAATCGAATAGGGCCCACTTCACACACCCCTATTCTTTAGATCAGCATTTGAAATCTGAGATATTTAGTGAAACAAAATGTTATGCTCTTTGAGGCTCTCTCATTGTGTACACTCAGATATTTAATTTACTAGCTCCTAAAGGTGGTTTTATTCTGAATATTCACCTATCCACATGTACTACCACAATCATCATAACAGTAGCTTGCTAATGATTTAATTCATCTATCTACTCTGACATTGGACATGCACCACACTGAGCCACTTCATAAAGGTCAAAACCTGCTGTTTAATGCATTATTGAAACCTGGGTTTTATTTTTAAACTTTCCAGGATTCTGTGTCATCAATAAAGAACAAACTTGAATTATGCATTGGATACAGTCTTTTTGAAGCAATTGCATCTAATGTACACATCAGTGTTAACTGAATCAACCTTGTCTATATAAAAATAAAAGTTTGTACTTGATTCTTGATTGCTCCTTTGCTACAAAGGCACCCATAGTGTTGTAGCTCCACTGAAATGCAGCTGTTTCTTCACTAGCTTTTGAGATCCGTGTGTTTTCATCCAAGATTTCAGGAGAAGAACCTGAATGGTTGAAGCCTATGGAATAACACCGATTTTTGTCCTATATGTGTTATTGGCCCTTTTGCTCCAAAACTCAGAATCTTATTTTGGAAGGAAATAACACTGTGTAGACTGGAGCATATCTTTAAAAAGGGAAACACTGTCCTGGTTTACTTCAAACTGGATGGCAGCTAAGAAGCCAGACACCTGGCCCACATACACAAAACTGCAGGACTTTACCTTAGCAACTCGCATCTAGCGCTGAAACACATACAGATAAAAACAGGACTGGAATTAATGTGTGATGGAACCATGCAAACTTCAGAAGCTCATCAGGATGATTTGGACCTCAAATACTCTTATCTTCATTATTAAGTTAACCTTCTGTCTGAAAACCTGGGCACCGCACTTCAAGAGGGATGTGGAGAATCTGGAGAGGGCTCAGAGGAGGCCACTTGTATGATTAGTGGCCTCCGTGCAAGATCCTACAAGGGGAGGTTGAAGGACCTGGATCTCTTCAGCCTTCACAAGAGATGGCTGAGGGGTGACCTTGTAGACGCCTATGAGTTTATCAAGGGAGGACAACAGAGAATTGGAGATGCAGTATTTACCAGGGCACCCCTAGGAGTAACTAGGAATAACAGGTACAAACTAGTGGAGAGTAGATTCAGGTTAGACATTAGGAAGAAATTTTTCACAGTAAGGGTGGCCAGAATCTGGAATGGGCGGCCAAGGGAGGTGGTACTCTCACCTAGCTTGGAGGTCTTCAAGAGGAGGCTAGATAGACACCTGGCTGGGGTCATCTGACCTCAGCGCTCTTTCCTGCCTGGGGCAGGGGGTCGGACACGATGATCCATTGTGGTCTCTTCTGACTCTACAATCTATGAATCTATGAACCTACTGCAACACCAGATGCTGAGCTCCTAAAACAAGTACCATTACAATCCAGACCAAAAATAAAGATCCATTTGTGCTGCTGTAGTGAGTTATCCAAGAGCCACATGGACATAAATGCCTTATTGACTACTGCTCATTGCAAGATAAATTTTTCAAAAGTATTCCCATTACCCTAGTTCCACACACACTGAGAAACATGGTTGGGTACTTTTCAAAATCCTGTCCTATATACCCAGGTGTAAAGACCTAGTCAGGAAATGGTTTTTCAAGAAAAAGAAAAGTAACTCACTGCAACCCAACAAATCATTCCTATAGAAATTTCTCTCTAAAATGTTTTGATTTGTGGGTTTCATTTTTTTTCTACAAACACTCCAAAATTTTGATTTAAAGAGGATCGTTTCCACACAGACTTACTGTTGAAAATCCCATCTTTTTGGGAAAATGTCCAAGACAGAATCTGAGCAATCAGTAGTTCATTATATAGTATTGCAACAGGATACCTACCCCTTGTTTTGCCTCCATCATACTTCTATACCAGCCTTACTCTAACTATATTCTGACACTGCATGCCTTTTTGATCATGTGGATAGTCCCCTTACTTTCAGTAGAAGGTAGTCTTCCAGTTACTTTTAAAAATCCTATGAAGTATTGGAATGCAGCTTTTATAGTGCCTTAAAATCCCAGGGTCATTCGGCCACAAGTGTCTAAGGCCCTTTGAAAAAGGGACTTTGGCCAAGTCTGTTCAGTGGAGGTCTGCCAGCAAGGCTATGTGTGGAAGTGGAAAGATCTCTGACTGTTTTAGCTGTGTTGGCAGAACTATCTACGAAGCATGCAGCTCTATAGGCAAAGTCTAGCTTTGACTAACAAAGCTTGCCCTGCCGTACAAAGTGCAGTGTCCACAGAGCTTGTCTTTCTATACCATTTAAAACCTCCTGGTATAAAAATTGCATCAGGCTCCTAAGTCACCAGGATTCTTGGAAACTTTTCCCATGCAGAGTGCTATTATAATATCTCTACATACAGGGAACAAATATTTTGAAAAAAGTCAGCTACTCTACACTCTGACCTTGAGTCTTCATCAGCAACGTGTCCCAATGGTTACTAGAAAATAATCTACAATACAGAACATTACAGAGAGAGGCAAACATCTTTTTCTCCTGGAAATTGTGTCCTGCATGGTGTTCTGCATTTTACCCTTTGATATCTATTTACAAATAGGCTTAAAATGGCAGGTAAGCAAAAATAGGATGAAAGGAACATTCCCAACCACCTGGCTTATGCACTCAATATCAAATTCATGTCTCTGGACTGTGGTAGAGCCTTGTGGGAAGGTGACAGGGAGGGCCTAATGCTTCAAAGGATTAGAAAGAATGAAGGGCATTAATCCAGCTTTCCCCACAGAGGGCAGGTTGCATCCACTGTTCCCATCAACTGCAATATGATTTTGTGTTGGATGGGGAAGTACACATGTTAACTGTCCAAAGACAGTGGTGGCTGGCAACTATTCAGAGTTAACACGATATTTTTGGAAAGAAATCCTGGAGCGGTCAATGGAAAAATGACAATCTAAGAACAGGGGCCACCATTTCGAAGTAATCTGGAGAGATGTTTGTTTCTCAAATCACTTCTTGAGTCCATGAACTAGGAAAAAAAGGTCTATTTTGGCAAGGCGGAGTTGCTGAAATGAGTCAGTCAGTTTGTAAGATATCAAAAATGAATGGTCCATTTTATTTCCAATGGCTTTATTTTAAATTGTAGAACCAGACGGGAGTGATATAGCTACAGTAAAATAATGTTCCTTTCTGGCAAAGACTGAAAAAACGCAGACACGTTTTAAAAACATAGTGACCTGAGCAAACTAATTGTGTCTGTCATATGTGCAATTCATGCTTCCCATCTTGAGGTCTTGTCTTAGCATCGTGGCTGATATCGAGGGGCTGATTTTCTGCTTGTTTTATACTGCCATGCAAAAGGTGCAAGGTGTGTTTGGTAGCACCTTTAACTGTGCCATACTTTATAGTTGAGAGAGATTTCAGGTGCAGAATGCCCTTCCTGAGGTCTTGGAGAAAAAATAGGTATATATGATCCATGGGTCATGTCAGAAATATTCAGTAGAAGCAGGGGAGGAAAAATCAGACAATATTTAAAAAAAGAAGTGTTTTTTTTCCCCTGAGTGGCAGAGGTTTCTGATGTGTTAGAGTGTTAATTGTCTCTAATTGAGTCTGTGCGTGAACCCCTCACTACAAAGCAAGGACACACAATGAAAACAATACATCCAAGATGCTCAGAAGAAAAAGGCAGGCAACATTTTTTGCATCTTCCATTTAAAATCCCTAGGGGATCTCTCTGGTTTGCCAAGTCCAAGAACATTTTAAAGTGCTGTTGGTAGCTCACTCACAAAAGAGAAAAGGGCCTTGATTTGTCGAGCCATGTACTGACTTTCATTGTATCAAGGACCCTTTCTAGGAGGGAAGAGGAGGCAGAACAGCTTTTATAACTCAACATTGAGTGAAGGTATCGTCACGTGTATGGGAAATGTCCCCCACCCACGGTCTGTTTCTATCAAAGATCAAATACTTCAACCCTCCCTGACATCACTGCCTGCCTACACATTTTCTACTCTCAGCTTTTGCCTGTATGCATTTAACACAACCATTTGATGTCAATACGTGCGTTGCATCTCAGGAACTGCTTCGCACCTAAAACGCTGAGCTCTGAGTTCCGGTGCTTGTACACATGCGATTTCAACTTAGCGTCTGACCCTTGACCAACGTGACTTTCTCTCTGTAAAACGGTTGATTAATACTCAAGCTACAGCAGTTCTGAGTTCCCAGAAGTGGTGTAATCTATCAGCATCCAATAAACCTAAGCAATCGCAGCTGGAGAAGATTAGGAACTGCCTGCTTTTGAGATGGCATAGACTTCAAACTGCTGTGCACTTCTCTGGTTCTTTGCACCAGATTTCTATTA
>NW_005841879.1:141049-210112 GCF_000455745.1 Alligator sinensis
GTTCCATTCTGGGACTTTTTGCAAAGGCTAGAATATAATCAGGTTTATTCAGATGCACAAAGCTAGCATATATGTACTGATTGCTGTGTGCATGCTAAATGACCGAGAGCGGAAACCTATTATTCAAAGACTGACAAGAGAGCATGGTCAGCACAAAAAAGCCAGAAAACAGAAAGAAAACCTTAAAAAAAAGCTTTTTCCAAGTGTCCTGTCTGAAGAACTGCAAGCGGGTAGGAGTAGAGTTCTGTTCTCAGCTGACTGCAAACTTCTTGAGGAGAAAACATCTTTTCTGTTGACATTTTTTCATATTTCTTCATAGCACAGATTTGAATGGAAAAGTCTAAGGAAGAGCTGTTCAGCTCTTTTGTTGTTTCTTATTAATTGAAACACAGACAAGTTTATGGATGGGCATGTTCAGGGCTTTCATTCAGAGCAGCTGGTAAGCACATGCTTAGGCTGCGTCTTCTGGAAAAGTATACCGTGTTCAAAAATGACTAGGCACTCAAACATGATTTCTGGATAGTATGGATGAGGGCAGAGTAGCTGGACATAGTTTACCTTAGATTAACACATTTTCTAAAATATTTTTTCCCCCTAGTGCAACCAGTTTGAAACTATATTTTCCTGAACTGGAGACAGAGGCAAAACACAAAGGCTAAAGATGGAAGTTATACATAAAATGGTATAAGTGATCAGAAACCAGTTCAAATCTGTGACACAGCAGAAGTTCAGTGCACATAAACCTCTTTCAAAATGGCCAAAACCAGTTTAAGATAAACCTGGATGGATGTAGTATCAGACTTAACTGATGTAGGTTAAATTGGTTTATTGAACTTCTGTCCCGGATCCCCTCTGGATTCAAGTTAATCCACATTTCCCCAGCATCTCAGGATGCTTTGCAAATCCCCCACAAACCTTGGCCCAAGGTTGGGTGGACTAGCCTTGGCCCAAGTTGTCTGCTCTAGCATGCTCTAGCACCCCCTGGTGTTTGCCTTGGCCACTGCAGGCACATGGCTGCATTTCTGGAATCAAAGGGCCTTCAGACATGCCACAAAAGCAGCTTAAATGCCCTTTTGCACCATTTCAATGGTGCAACTGTTCACACTGTCAGCAGCATATTGCACGCTAAATGACTTTGGGACGCAGCAAAATAAAGCACGTACACTATGTTTTAGTTTGCTACCTTACAGCCGTGGAGGGAAGCACCTGGCCCTGGGCAGCTCAGGGGCTGTGCAGGCAGGCTTCAATGAAGGGGGGCAGAAAAAAGTAGCAAACCTGATCTTTCCATTTTTCCCCTCCCTGAAGCCTGCCTGCCTGAACTGCGTGGGGGCCCAGTGCTTCCCTCCGAGACTATGGGGGGGGCAGTGCTTCCCTCCATGGCTGTGGTGCACCCCAGGACCCCCCAGGCCTGGGGGGCACCGCCGCGGAGAGAAGCACCAGCTTCCTCCCCCCGCCAGCAGCTCAGGGACTGCTCGGCCCACTGGCAGCTCATCCTCCCCCTTTCCCCTGCTCCTCCCTGCCGCCAAAGAGGCAGGTAAAGACTGGGCCTGACCCTTGTGTACACACCACAGGGGTTTACTATGCCCTAAATTGAAGCAGTATTTTTAAAAACCCACCACTTCAATTTAGGAAGTATTAAACCAAAATAAACCCCCATGGGATGTACAAGCAGCCAAAAGTGATCCATTCAATCTACATAGCTTAGACCAACCTGCAAAGACTGAATCGATTTTTGATTGTCTGTACTTACCCAAAGAGTGTGTGCATTTACTGAAAGCTTGTTTAGGCCTACACAAATTGAGCAGTTACCCAATCAAAAAGACAATTTAATCTGAACATGGTTACCTTATTTGCATGCATCCCTGCATGTGTTTTATGCATAAGCATGCATGTAAAAGTGGGCCTCAACTGCAAATGATTAGCCTTGTAATGATAAATGGAAGTAGAAGATCTAAAAAAGAACTGCTTAAAATATGCCTTCCAGGGATTTTTTAATAGATTATTATTTTTATTAATGCCATTTTCCTTTCCAATATGACTGAAATGTGTAATTCCCCAGCCAAAGACTGCCTGTTAATCTCTGCTAACAGGTGTTTTCCAGGCATGTGACTCTGCTTCGGGGGCTCTTAGACTCATTGCTGCTCCTGAAAACATGGGGTTAACATTTTTCTTATCTGCCTGCCTACTAGTAGACATCTAAGCCTGGTTCATGTACCGCACGCTAGGGCAGAACATGAGGGGAGTCGGCTTATAAAACTAAGCTAACTCTCTGTTAAGAGAACTATTTACACAAGTGCTGCAGCTGCAGGTAGCCTTTTAAATAAATGCACCGAGTACCTTCTGGATAACCTCCTCCAAACTTTTCCATCCTGCAATCTGTCCTCCCTCTTCGAAGTTCAATTCAAGGTCCTATATTTTCACATTAAACATCTGTAATTTTTGGGCAACTGTCTGTTGACTCTGTGGTTTCATAGGTTACTACTACACCACTCCCCCATAAAGACTACCCTCCCATTGTGTTTCTAGATACTCTCCATTTTCTTTTTGGTGGACCTCAGCAATATACCCATCACAGGAATCAGAATCTAAGCTTTCCCATTCAGTAGTTTCTGTGCCTTCTCGTGCCTTGGAGGGTATATTATTTGATCTAATATTGCTCGGTATGGATCCCTTTCTTTCAGAGCTCTCTGCCCACAAACACTTGCAATTACAAGGAACAGTCTCATACTTAGCACTCTAATGCTTTAGCTGTATAAAATGCTATTTGTTAATTAATTCTTGCAGCACATTTAGTAAATAGAGCCATAACACTGTATCCATTTGGCAAACTAAGTGAGAAACATGCCAAAAAAGGAGTCCCGTGGATTGACCGAGGCTAATATTCAAGTTGTTAGAATTTAGGTAAAATGGATTTCAGGCCTGAGTTTTGCTCACTAGATCAAGCTACACAGCCCTGATAAAACCCACAGGGGAAAGGAAATTGTTCTTCTCTTAACAGGGGGTCTGGGTGAAGGAAGTGGAAACTTAGCACTGGTGGAAAAAATAACTGCCAGGTGGGAGATAAGTGAACAAAAATATATTACCAACAGGCCAGGGCAGCTGCAGCACTACATCCAATGGCAAGTGTGAAAAGCTAAGCTGTAAAATATATATACACACGGGATAAGGTCAAGCTATTCCTACTTCCCACCCAAGCGTTCCAGTGACCCCTATACCGCTGCAGCAAAATAGCAGCCAGCTCTTCATCGGCTGTGAGCCATGAAAAGGCCCTTTTGCTGCTTGTAAAATATGAACAGCAGTAGGAACGGGAGACCTCATTTGGTTCAAATAAGGGCTGACCTGAACCTCAGCCTCAAGAACAATTCAGCTCTTTATATCTAAAAGATTTCTAGTCACGGCATAACCTAGATGAAAAATATAACGTTGGCATAAGCACAGCAGCCAGATTGCTGTGGTTGATTCTGCGCCTTGCTTCTGGTTGCAACCAGAAGCAGAAGTGACAACAAGGCAGGAAAGATTGTGTCAAGATATCCCCAGCTCCAGTGGAAATGGGGAGTCAGCATGAATCGTGCAAGAAGGCGTGCTCATGTGAGAAATGCATGGATTATTCCTATAAATGGAAGTTAAGCAACTCAGCTGCCGTGGATCTCTTAGAGACACTTATTAGTGTTCAAACCATACATGAGCTATCTTCACCTCCTTCAATTTTTATTTCTGTGCCTTCCTAAGAACATTCTCAAGAAGTGACTTGAAACTAATGGTACATTAGAGTCATGCTACTAACTATACTCGAGCAGCACTTTTGCCCACCCAAAGCTTATAACATCTTCCATAGTAGATTAATACCGTTCACTATCATCTTTCTCTTCCTGAAGTGAAGCATCATGGTCAAGCTCCCCTTGCTGTATATTCTTTCCATGCAGAGGAATTTTCCCTGTGTCTGGGGAATAGTCTCATGCTACAGATGTATTTTTCTTACAGCACTTCCTAAGAAACAAAATGCCACGACCCAGCCATGGGACTCCTCTAGTCTTCCCAGTGGTTTAAACAGGAGCTTTCTTATAGCTCTAGTTGTTTAAAAAAACATGGACTCAAGCAAAGGAGACTCTCCATGGATGCCCCATTGTTCATCTCCTCTGGCCCAAATTTCTTTCGTCTCTCTGACCCACCTATTCTGTCTTTCAAAAGCTGGAATAAGCATCTTGCTTCTTGACCTTGTCTAGAGATGATAGAAAATGTGTTGTCCTGAGGCTTTGGCCAAACATTGCTCTGGGATGATCCTATCTAAATAGGGAAGATTAATGTTGGTGCTTTCTTTTGTTTGTTTTGTAGATTCCTCCATATAGGCTGCGTGATATGTGATAGTGCCATTGTCCGTCCTTGATTGGCTTATCCACCTTGAGCCTTGACCTTATACAAATATAATGAATAGTTCCCAACAAATTTCATTCATTTAAAACAAACATACAAAAATCATTTTCCCCCATCATCAAGTGTTTCAGTGCTTTGGATGCAACTACCTCCCATAATACTATACATTTAATATATGGTTAAGTAATGTCAGTTTAGCTTGAAAGGATACTGAAGGGTTGGGTCTTAATGAATCAACCCTCTCTCCTTTGTGCACCTCTTCTGCAGTCAGTTTTGCTTGCATTAAGAATCAAGGAGCAAGCCAGTTAATGGACAAAACTCCCATTTACTGCAATGGTCTTCGGATTAGGCCCTGCACAATGCTGCCCTTAATGTAATACTATTGTCCATTGAATAAATACACATCTGGACCAAATACTTATGCCAGGTTTTCCAAAGGGTTTCCTTTTCTCAAGGATGTCAGGAGGATTTTCCATAGTGGGGTTATTAGCGGTCTTGATAGCAAATACAGCAGAGTTGTGAACCGGGCAAGGTGATGCTGTTGATCAAAGATTAGAAAAGGAACTGTGTCATGCACCGCTCTTTGGAATAACAACTGCTGTTTCCAGCTGTTGAATCAGGAGTAGCCTGCCCTTCACAGCAGATGTAGTCGCTCTGATTCCAAATCCTATATTATAATTTAGGGAGAGTTGCTTTGTCCGTATGCCAAAAAAGTAGCTCATCTTCCAAGGTCTCAACTCAGCAAAGCTGTTAAGCATGCTCTTAAGTATATCTCGTTCATCATACAACCTTAAGAGACAAGCTTGAACAATAGTGCCAATTGAGAAAACGCTTCCTTAAGTGGTTAAAGTTTAAATTAAATTGTACGCTAAATTTAAGTCAGTGCTTTCCTCTAAAAGGCAACAACAACTAAATCATGGCAAATTTGAATGTTATGACCTTTTTTTAAAATTATTCTTTATGGCTATCAAAGTTCAGTGTGCCAATTTCAATATGCGGCAAACTTTCCTCTTCATTAAGTACATTGCATTTATCTTTATAATGCAAAAAGCAAATCTGAAAATGATCTAGATTTCTTCGCTAGTCTGCTGTCACTTAATATATGATATCATCTCAAAGATTGTAACCCTCTGTAAGAAAAACCTACAATTCAGCCTTAATTATATCAATTGTTCCACTGTCATTTGTAAAGATCTTCAGGATCTTTTAACATGTATTAATGTCTCATATCTATGGATATCAGAACATCTGTTTTTTTTATAGACAATTGTATTATAATGAGTGCAATGGCATCACCTTTTAAAAAAAATACTGCATGCACTCGCATCCATTTTTCATTTTATCATGGTTGTATTTCTTTTTTTGTCAAAAAATGTGAAATCAGTTTTGCCTGGAGCCTTAATTAAGGCAAGGAACACAATGTTTGTTCTTTCTCCATTAGAAAAATATGGTACAAGCTGAAGAAAAATAATTTGTCTATGGAATGAAAAATCAGGAAAACGTAGCCTGTGTTATAGCGGACACATGCAGCTAGTTATATAGCAAGAAAAATATTCCGCAAATGTTAGGTAAGAATAGCGCAGATCTATTGATTTGTGTGATATTCAGCCATATTCTTAATGAACAGGGGTCAACATAAACAGCAGAGAAACAATTTTTGTATAAGTAGCAAATTCTGTAAATATTTCCTGGATGTGCTCATATGCGCTATACAACACGGTAAATTATATGTAGAGTTGTACAAAAAGGTTAGAAACACTAATTTATGCTTATCTTAATAAAAAGCAATTCATTAATGTAGGCAGGGTGGGAGGAGGGATGAGAGGGCGACTGCTGTGGTGTGTGTAGCTGGAGCCAGGCAGAGTGGCCCTCAACGAGGCAACTGCTGCCCTTCGTGCCCCGCACCAGCCAGCGCCTTTCCAACTCTCCCCCCGGCAGGCTGCGAGGCTGGGTTGCATTGGCAGCAAGAACCACTGGTTCCCACTGGAGAGCCAGCATTTTATTTCTTTTTTTAAGTTGATTTTGCAGACAATCCCATATTTCATGAAATCCATGCAATCGCGAATTGAGTAGACCCTTATTAATGCAGATGCTGTAGTCGATTTATGGAGCTCTTGGAAGATCTTCATCTTGCAGACTGCTGAATCTTAGCAACATAATCAGCTACACACCCTCAGCAAGATGCTCCAAAGTGTTGCTTAGAGATCTCTGTCTTCAAGAACATGCATCAGTGTTGCGGGCCTCTTGTAGGTGTTCCCTAAGGGCAGATCCTGTGCCTATAAAATGGAGACCTCCTTGATATCAAAGGATATCTCTCTCAATTCTCCCAAGTATCACTGGATACAAATGAGGCTGGTATATAATGTCTTAGAAAACTTCCCTGGCCTTCGCAATGAGATATAAAAGGAGCAGATTTGAGCAACAAATACTAGGTTGGCTCCGTGGAGCACACCAGCATTTGCAGTCCTTCCACCACATACAGATGAACTGACTTCAATGAGTCTAGCCCCCAGTACATGGTTTAAAGTGTTGTTGAGTATCCCCAGTTCCCATAGCTTTTACAATGGGTTTGTGAACGGTCAGCATCTTTAAACTCAATTCTGGAAAGTCTGGGAGTGCAATAACCTGCCACAGTCCCATCCTTACAATGAAGAGAGCAGCAAGCAAATGCATGGACATCTCCAAACAAGTAGCTGACATGCTGTACAGCAAGGTCCTTTCCCAGCAACTGGCTTAGGAAAGGGTCATTGTTCAAGTCTCCTGAATCATGCAGTTTATAATTAGTGCACTGTTGTTGGGGCTATTTCAGAATTTCCAGTACACCAAATGGTAATTTTAGTCAGCACTGTCAGAAAGAAGCCCACCGATAAACTATTTCAGTGTTAAACACATCAACAGTTGCTAATACAATACTTTACAAGGCTCAATAAGTTATGGAGTTAAGCTATCTGCTGGTAAAACAAAACCAAACACAATATTTAGACTTCCAGGGTGAGCTTGGAGCACATGAAAAGTTTGCTTCATTTTCCATGGAGAGAAATCTTTTAATGCTGTAATTATCAGGTGGCAGTTGTTGCAGTTGCAGAAATGTAAATGTCACAGTGATGAATAAGTGTAGTAAGACTAAGCGTTAAGATCTGACCCAGAGGCATCGCTGGCTCCATTTATATTTTGCTTGAAGTCTTGCACTTGTAGGAAAGCAAATGTTATAGTTTATAAAGTAGGCTGTGAATTGGGAACAGGGCTTGCGTAGGCAAGGTAGAAATAAAGGACAAAAATATCCACAGGAAAATTTGGAAAATGTCAGTCTTAGCAAATCTGCTTGCATTTCTGGGTGCAGGACTTCCTCAGTTTCTGATCTTGACCATTTAAGTCTGAAATTCAGCCATCCAGACTAGAATATAGCCTGTGTCTGATGTCATTGTGGTTGGGAAACAGAACAACTTGACATACCGCTTACTATATGTTTATATGATTTTAAAAGGTGAATAGATAAGCAAATAGGTATACATGCCTAGGCTGTTTATCCTAGAGTTTAAAACAAAACAGATTTGGCTGGTGGGACTATGCAGGGCCACAGTGCTGTGGCATTAACGCAGGATAATATGGCAAGAAACTTTCTGCCAAGTTGGCTATCTTCAAGCCAGCTGCCACAATTCAGGCCTGACCTAAAGTTCATTAAGTTGATAGAGCCCTTCCACTGAATTAACTCATCTTTGGATTATTATTATTATTATTTATTAATCCTACGCAGCACATTTGAGTCACTCCTTTATTTTAATTGTGCTGCTAGAATTGGGCTCCAACTCTGATGGCTCTAATGATTTCCAATGCTCGTGAAGAGACATTGGAGCATCATCAGTTAAAATTGTTTTGGATCATGCTGTACAGTACATAACAAATCTTGTGAGCTTAAAAACAAATCACCGGCATTTCTCTTCCAGCCATCACTGGAGAGTGATTTGGACTAGACACTATCCCTGCCAAACTCAAAGCTACAGAGCCTTACTGTTTTGGCGAAGAGTACAAACAATTTCCATTGTACTGCTCAGGCAAAAAGTATATACAAAGCTGTTGAAACTTGCACTTTTATGTGCTTTCATTTGGCACAGGGAAAATGTAATCATTAAACAAATCTGTTTATCTAATAGAGCAACTTTGATGTGTTTTAGCAAGTGAAAGTCATCATTAGTGTATCCATCGCTTTAAAAGTGTGAACCGGCTCCCTTGAAACAAAGAACAGAAAGCTAACGCTGGGGAACGCAGCCTGCCAATGGCAGGGATGTTTTATAGCCTTTCGATTTCTTCCAGTGTCTTTGAAAGAACTCCTTATTCTACATTATCCTTCTTCCTAATCTATCTCTTGGATTCATCCTCTGATATATTTGTGTAAAAGGTCTTTTTGTTTCACTGAATGTGAATCCGCGTCTGAATCTGTCTCTCTCTTTATTCTAAACTCTCAAGCTGCCCTCCTCGCTGGGCTTCGAATGCGTCATAACGCCGGCCACAAAGAGAAGATGGGGAGCCAGACTCAGATGTGGGTGATGTGGGCTCTCATCCTGTTCCATCACCGGCCTGCTGGACATGTGCATTTATGTCTCTGGGCCTCCGTTTCCCCATATGCAAAATGGCAAGGATGATACTGACTTTGAGATTGATGACTTCCTTTCCTTTTTTGTGTCCTTATGACAAAGAATTTGGCAGAGTTTGCAGGTTCATTGGGATCTGCAGGGCCGAACTATAAGCACTGTGGCCTAGATCTATGGCTGAAAAGGCCCATATACACGGCACAGACCTTGCCTTTGCAAATCTTCTAGATCTCAACTAAAACTAGGACCCCTTTGGCTAAGACACTGTCCATCCATGCCCATAGCAAGCATACCCCCCTATGCCAAAGATCTTACCATCTAAATGGACCAGGCAAGTGAAGGGACGTATCGTCCTACTTTCACAGATACAGAATTGAGATGCAGAGGGGTCAAGTGACTTGCCAGTGATCACAAATGAAACATGTGACAGGGCCAGGAGTCAAAACCTCTTTGAGACCTAGTCCAGGACTTCAACCACAAAGCAGTTATTAATAAGTCATTTATAGATTTGCACAAGCATGTAGCATTTCCCATGAATATTTTTTCTTCTGTTCAGTGAGATTCTTTCAGCCATGTCCACATGCCTCTCTGGAGCTGTCGATTGGAAATCTTTCTGCTCAGTAACATTTACTGGAATGAACGTTTGTGGCTCTTGCGTTTCAAAGTGAGATTCAATACTGGCACCAAACTCCTCTCACAATGACTGAGTGATCAAATAAAATACCGAGGGGGAAACCCTGGCCCCTTTGAAGCTGATGGGGTGAAGGCTTCACCCTATATATATGCCTTGAGCTTTTCAGAACTAAGGGGTCACACTAAGGGGTCTTTTCCAAACAAAGGGGGATCTCCTAGTTACAGTAGGCCAAGCTCATTATGCACAACAGGGGCTCCTTGCCCTACCCCTGGCCTTTATAGGCTACTGGTGTGTCACCCTTATGTGTCCCTTGTTTCAGAGATTCCCTGCAAACCTCCCCAACCCTTCCCCAATGCCAGGGGTCCGTGCATCTCACTGTCTCTCACTCCACTTCTTTTCCCCATACTAAGTTCCTCTATTTCCCCGTCCCCACTTCAAAGACTCTCTCATTCGCCTTCCCCCATGCTTCTTCTCATAGACCCTTGGCAGGCCTTCTTGAGCTGCTGTGTTTGGGTTCAGCCTGTGCACCCCTTGAAATGAGTAGACTGCAGACAAGAGAAGGCACATTTCCTGGGCATACGTGCTTTTTTGTTGGGGGGTTTTTCCTGCTTTTTTTGCATGTTTTTTGCATTTTTCCTGGGCCGTCTTTGATCTTCCAACCCATTTCTAGTACCTCAGATTCACCTAATAACCTAAAGCATGATGTATCCCAGAGCACCAATTATCTGGACATTCTGGGCTAGATCCTACTTCAACTGTTAGACCCCTAAACATGATCCTATTCCACCCTGAAAATCCATTAGTGCATCTATTTTTGTAACACAATGTCATCTTAGCCTTAAAACTAAGTCACAACAAAGCAGGAGGAGGAAGACAACCTGCCTACCTTTTGTCTTAACAGGTTTTGGGGGACTTGAGTGAGGGGGTGTAGGATCTCACTTACATACTACATGGAGTAGGATCTGGGCTCCCGGATTTACAATTCACCTCTCTAGGGGCAGGTGAGGTTTGGTTTTGATAAACTGCCCATTTAAAAAAATATTTTGGGAGAAACTGTCATTTTTACATTTCTAAACAGAGAAATCCACCTTTTGTTTCAAAGCACCTTCATTTCTAAACCTTAAGCTTATGCTTATTAAAAAATAAAAGTGGTGGAAAACTAAACCACACTCTTGTTCCCACTATTGGTGCTATTCTGAAAGGTATCAATAGATTCTTTCCTCTCCAGGCACTTCAGCTTTGATTGAATTTAATATTTCTGCTTCCCAGATGTCCCTGATTTCAAACTTTTGGAACTGATGGGGCATGGTTTTTAACAGTTATCTAGTAACTTCCAAACATGGATGTTCTTTCATTTTGGGAGCTGGGCCCTGCAAGCTCAAATACCTAAACATCAAGCTGATATTTGGAGTAAAATATTCAAAAATGCCTAGAACTTTTGGTCTTCTTTCCCAACATGTCCTTCAATGAGACTTAGGTGCCTAATAGGCAATTTTTAAAGGTATGTCAGTACCTAGTGGAAAATATCTATATACCAAACTTGCATAGACTTTCAGCTAGGGGTGTGATTTTCGTAAATGCCTAGAGGGATTCTCAAAAGTATCTAAGCAGATTAGACAGTTAAGTCCTGTTTAGATGCCCTAACTTGGGTAAAAACATTTTTAATCATAATTATAACCAACCCCTTTAGAGACAACAGTAAGCTTACAAATAGAGAAAGCAAAAGCCATCCCATTCCCAAATAGACCTCTTGCAAGCTACTGGTCCCTCAGGTCCGTCAATACTGCCTGTCACTTGCATAAAGTATAAATTATCTGGCAAATTATAAATCGCATACTGATCATTGGCTAGAGAGGATATTTATATCCCCTTTCCAAAAGTGCAAACAATCATCAGGGTCAAGGCAATGAAATGAGGCCTAACGTCCTTTTTGAAAATGCCACATGGCAGATTATCAGTATTGCAGTTTCAGAATTACTCAGATCTGCCTTGTGTAACTCTCCCTTATTCAGAAGTCAAGAATCCCAGCAATCCACTTTCTCTCTCATCTTATTTGTGAATTGCAGCTGTCAAACAATCTTTCCCCATTGGAGCTATAACCATCCACCGCATTGCCTAGCCAGTCCATTAACATTTAGTGTTTCATGCCATCCCCAAAGCTGTTGTCCATTAGCAGTTTCTACAGCTCCAGGGTTTTGCAACACACCGGTCTAAATAATGATTCAGGGAAAAGCAGCATAATCACGTGCTGACATTTTGAGTTATTTTATAAGTCACTTTTATCTTGAATGACCTTTTCTCTCCATCCAGCCTCTGCTTTTTACTTTAGACCCTGTCCTCATAGATTCATAGATTGTGGGGCAGGAAGGGACCTTGGAAGATCATCGGGTCCAGCTGCCTGCACCGGGCAGGTAAGACAAGTGGGGTGAGGTGACCCCAGCAATGTGACTGTCCAATCTCCTCTTGAAGATTTCCAGGGTAGGCGATTGCACCACCTCTGGAGGAAGCTTATTGCACAGTCTGGACACTCCAACTTTGAAGAAGTTTTTCTTAATGTTGAGACTGAAATGGTCTTCCAGGAGTTTATTACCATTATTCCTAGTTTCCCCCAAGGATACCCTGGTCAACAGTTGCTCACTGAGCCCTTGATGTACTGCCCTGATGTCGCAGTAAGCTGCTACCAAGTCCCCTCTCAGCCTTCTCTTTTTCAGGTTGAAGGGTCCCAGGTCTTTCAGCCTTTCCTCATATGGCTTGCCATGGAAGTCTCTGATCACACAGATGGCTCTTCTCTGGACTTTCCCAAGCTTTATCACATCCTTGTTAAAGTGCGGTGCTCAAAACTGGACGCAGTCCTCCAGCTGCAGTCTCACCAATGCTGAGTAGAGCAGAAGAATCACCTCCTTGGTTTTGTTGCAGATGCATTGATTGATGCACGCCAGAATATTATTTGCCCTGTTGGCTACAGCATTGCACTGATGGCTCATATTCATCCAGTGGTCTATTATTATTATATTTATAAAGTGGTCTATTATTATCAATTTGCAACTCTAGAGATACTCTTTAGCCAACTCATTTACAGTACAATGGATTTGCTTTATTATAGCAAATGTGCCAATCTCTCAGATCACAGGTAAAGAGACTTCAGCATGTAGCAGCTGGTCACCAGCTGTTCTTACACTCTTCCAGAAACTGCTCCTAGAATGAACCACACACGCTCTTCACATTTATTGGTAGTTTTTGGGGTTTTTTTTTAATTAAAAATAATATACAGTATGCTAAAGATATTATGTACAACAGTGGTTTGCACACTATAACAAACCAGGGCTGCCACCTCCAGAGATATCCTGTTGCAACTGAACTTGGGCCCTTCTAGATGTAAAACTATGAGTATCTACTACGTCAGCTGAATCATCAGGCCTAGTGGTGCCGTGACAGTAGCAACCTCATAAATCACAGTATGATCTACCACAGCTTCAGAGACCCACAGCCATCCGATTCCCTTTGTAGGAGGACTCCTCCAGGAAAGCAAGACCCATCAAAATCACTTTGATTGCATTACTCACAGATACCTGTGGGATAAGAAGCATTTTTCTGGGGTCTCCCAACGGAACATATTTCATGGCAACCTGGAGGGTTGGCAGGAAGAGAGCCCATGAAATAAATTCTCTTTTATGAAGTGGTTTGCAAATGGGAATGCCGGAGAAACCAAGTTCCTAAAGAATTCAGTAAGAACACTGTTGTAGGCTTCAGTGCCTGGAGCTATTCCTGCAGGGGACTGACAAATTATTTTTTTAGGTGTGGATGATAGCCGTGTGTTGAGTTCCATGGTTTCTCTTTGCAGGAGGCCCATGCAAACATTTCCTTTGTTTCCTTCTCTGTGGATTTGGAGCTGAATTTCTCTTTGACTTTTGGATTCCAATGAAACCTATCCTAAACCACTAATTTGCACCTGGCTTCTTAACAACACCATGCAAAACAGCAAATGCCATGCCATTGCAACACCAAATTATAAACTGGCCTAGGGCCATTGGAAAGCTTTAAAAACCTAATATGTTTTCATTGAACCTAGTGTGTGTTTCAAATTTGCCACAAAGCAAAGTCAGTCAAAGGTTCAGACAGTTTGGATCGGGTTTTCATATGCATCCTAACATGTGAGGCCCAAGGAACTTATCAGGTCTTGAGGCTGACTTGTAAATCTACAAATTGAGTGTGCAGTCCAGGAGTCAGTTGAAGTTATAAGTGGTTTCCTCTGGGAATCAGAAACCCAATAATGTACTCCCATCTTGAGTCTGAAGTATAAATAATACAAAGTAATTTAGCAGATCTTCTGCTTCCCTGTGATTCTGTTTTAAATCTCTCTCCAGAAGGGTTAGGGAGTCAAAAAAGGCACTCATGTCAGTGTATTAGTGGAAACTCTGAAGCAGTGGAAAATTATTTCTCCATTTCTTGTCAGTGATATTTGCAATTTGCCAATTCACTGACATTTTCGACAATTACTATACATGCCAGTAAATACCAAACACCAAAAGTTGGATGCAAAATAAGAGATGAGGATAGTAAAATCATGGATATTTCAATTCCCAAACCAGTTCTGTTACCTTTAAGTGAGCGTGATCACTATAGGTGCAGATGAGTGATTTTGGTTGGTTAAGGATATACAGACCCCTGTCTTGTTAAGCTATAGAAGATATAGAATTTGAACTCAGTCTTATAAAAAAGCATCTGTCCAAAACCATACAGTTCTGTTTATAGTTATGCATGTCAGGCCAAAACCACTGCAACTTCAAAAAGGGTTTTCAGAAGAAATAAATAGAACTCTCATTCATTCATTCCAGAAATTAAATTTAAAAATAATTAAGTAAATTGGGGGAAAAAAGGAATTATTTTTGCATTGTTATATGTTCATAGTTTCCAGTGTTTAGATGTTAAAATTATGCTCGTATCTCCTACTGGCTGTCTAAAGAAAAAAATAGATGCAGGGGGAGGGGGGAGTCCAAAGGGGATTTAATTAAAGTATTAGAAGTTATGAGGGGTACAGCTGTTTGATCAGTTCTGTGCCCCTCAGGGGACAGTGAAAGGGTCAAGATTAATGCCTAATACATTTAAAGCATGCCAAAGGGAAACTATCATACATGTTTAGGCAGCTTGTGGAATTAACTATTACAGGAGTCCAAAGGAGTAAATAGTCTCGCTAAATTTTAAAGGACTGGATTATTCTATGCACAATAATAGCCAGGGTAGGGCTGAGGCAGTGATATTTAGCTCTAGATATGATTCATTCTTACATTGTATTTTATAAGGTCATTTGATGACTGGAGAATATCTATTTAGCTCTCATCTTATCTATTTGCGCCCCACAGAAGTAGAGCTGGATTCAGAATTGAAGCAATGCCAGCTCTAGAAACGTTTGGGTGCAAAATTTGAGTTGAGTCCATTCTGCCAGGGCAGCCAAGTCCACTTCTACATTTCAGTTGCAAAGTTCCACCAAAGTTTTGCCAAACTCCAAAACTGGGGTTTAGTTCCTCTGGCTTTGAAATGTGTAAAGCAGAGGTGTAGGAAAATGTTTTCCATCTATGAAAAGTAGTTAAAAATGGACAAAGAGCCTACAAAAATGTCCATGTTGAAGATAATTATGTTGTTGTCTTCTATTATGGATGACAACCTTGCAGTCACTGGAGCTCATTAAACCCAAATGAATAGGACTCTGCAGATGGAATGAAGGAAAAAAATAGCCAAATACATTTTCTATATGATATAGAAATTAAATCTACCCTAACTGTTCCATCATGAGCTGAATTCCCCTTTCCTGGTCATACACAAGACTGCTTAAGACCAGTAGGTATAGAAGAATTCAGGATCAAAGGCTGGGCCAGCGTAATAATGTCCAGACACTGTCCCTAAGGATATATCCACCCTGAAGATTACAGTATAGTATGCAGATACCCGAGCTACCAAGGGTACCCAGGGCAGTCTAGCCACACTAGCACAGAGGTTCCCACGTGAAACTCAGTGTTGCCACCCTATAGTCTTTCTACCACACAGATTAGCTCATGTAAGGCTATAGACCTTGGTCTGGTCTCTCTCACACAGACCTTTCCTAGTGTCTTTTCTGAGGATGTGGGAACCCGTGGTCTAGCTGCCCTATACCCTAGGACCTGTGCTGATACCTCATGGCCTTCCACCCTCCCTAGTGCTCTGCCCTCTTGGGTGCTCCAGCTTACAGTCCTACTCAAGAACCAAGCTGTAGTTAAAGTGAGTAACACATGGACTTTGCAAAGACACAGCTTAATTATATGCACTGTATTCCTAGGAGAATATGGCACATGCAAGCCAAAAGATTACAAATGTCTGCAGGAAAAGACTTCCCTCATTTCTTCCCTTCTGTTGAGAATGTCCTTTGAAACCTAGTACAGGTTTCTCTTGCTTTATGCTGTACGTGCATTCCTGGAAAATAGGGCATAACTCAAATTCACATAAAGGGAACCCACTTTATGAAGTAACAAACAGGGATGCGTTCCAAGACCTCGGCTGTACTGACATGGTGTCACGCCACTTCTGGGGCAGCTGCAGCTCCAGAAGCACGGGCACCAGCTACCCTGAGTGGTGACCATGGGTGCTGCTGCTGGGCAGCTTCATGGCTCATAGCTCCTGGGACGCCGTGCTGATGGGCCCGGACCAGGCCGGGCTGCACAGGCTGGCGCTGCAGCCTGGCCCAGGCACCACCACCCGGCTCAGCCCCGCCAAATAATTTTTTCTTCCTCCGCCTACAGTATCACTCCCACAATGCACTGCACAAAGCAGCTGACTGCAGGTTTCCACCATATCAATCTCACAAGAGTGAATTTACCTTGCATATATCTAGTTTTTGGTATAAAAAGTGTCATTGCATAAGAGTGAATTCGTACATACAGAACCTGTAGCGACAGCAGTAGCAGTTGTGCTTGATGGGTCCTCAGATGACTGAGGAGCCCAATTCTGGATACACATGTTCTTCGGCAATGGGAGCATGTTGTTGCACAGGGGAGAGAGATTCACAGCCCCGGGTTGGTCTCCTCCTTCCTCTGCCACCGCCGTTCCGCCTCGGTAACGAGTCATTGGGCCTCAAAGTGGTGTGCGCTTTGGTGGACCAGGTGGTGCCGCACCAACCAGTCGGCAGCTTTCTCCTCCCAACCATTAGTGTTGATGCCGCCGTGCTTGAGGGCAACCTCGAGTGTGTCTTTGTACCATTTCTTTTGGCCACCCTTTAACTGTTGGCCAACAGAGAGCTGGGAAAAAAGAACCTGTTGAAGGAGGTGGTTCTTGGACATCCGAATACAGTGGCCCATACTTTGGAGTTGATTTCTCAAGAGTAAGGCTTTGATGCTGGTGGATGCAGCTTCATGGAGGACACTCATGCTGGTCTGACAGTCCTCCCACTTGATCCCCAGTATTCGATGCAAGCACCGCTAGTGAAAGCTCTTGAGGGTCTTCATGTGGCATCGATAGATGGTCCAGGTTTCACTGCAGTAGAGGAGGGTGGTCAACATGACAGCCTTGTAAACAGAGCCCACATACAGCGATGGTAACCTGGAAAAGACACAAGACCCCTTTTCAAGTCGGTCTGCAACATCTTTTCTCTTCTTACCCTAATCCAGTCATAGCATGGAGTGGAGGCCTCTGAGCCTCTGTGTGCCACCAATGTAATAGGCTGCTCATAGATAATGCTTCTGCTAGTAGCCTTCGTTGGGCTGCCAAGGAAAGGCTACTCAGTTGTTAAGGACCACAGGTTGCCTTCTCATTTTGAACCAACTGTATGATCCAGAGAAAAGCTAGCCAAGCTTTCAGGCACCAAAAGCTCTTCCTCAGGTCTGGGAAAGAAGCAGGTACATCCAACATTAATACCAAAAGTACTTTTTTCAGGCCTTGATTATAAAAAGTGTTAAAAGCAAAAGAATTAATATATATATACCACCCCCCAAGAGGCTGAGCATGAAAGCATTCCTCAATACATTGTAAAAAGAGATTAAAGCCCCCTTCTGTGCTCTCTCATGCACCCTTTATACACATTTTTAGTCACACTTGTAGCACATCACACTTCGATGATTGGAAATAGAGCCCCATATCCTCAGCTGGGGTTAACTGGTGCAAGTGCAAAGAAGCCACATGAGCTGTGCCATTGTTTTACCGCTTGGCTGCGTGCTCTTCTTTCTGGTTTAAGAAAAAAGGGGAACTGTTTAAGAGTAGGAATGGAGAAAAAAAGTTACAAACAGTTAAAAGAAGTACCTTTTCAGAATTCAAACCAAACCTGGAATGACCCTTTTTTTGAGGTGTTGAAAAGTTTATTTATGGCAACTCCTTGAAATGCACTGGCAAAGAACAGCCTCAAAATACTTGCAATTATCTAGAGAGCAAAAAAAGTTTGAGTCCAGACTTAGGAGTTTAAGAACATGAACAAAATTCATGCAAACCACTGCTGGTCTGTAGACCATTGCCAGATTTACATGAAAGCTAACTTAGGAGGGCATATAAGTCCCCCCACTTCTATCTGTGACCCCAAAATGGGATGGAAATGAGTGGCTGACATGTACCGGATTGTTAACAATTAAATTTCTCAAGTAGCTAAAAAATAGCATGAATTATCATTCATGAATGATCATGAATATGAACAAAAGGAATTCATTCCCATCTCCATCAGCCTAGGCTACTTTAAACAGGGAGGTACAGAAAGGGAAGCCAAAGTCATAATTATACTGCACGGGGAGAAAAACCTGGAAGGCGTAGTAATGGAAAAACAAGAGGGCCAACTTTCCAGCTGGTGTAAATTAGCATAGGTCCATTCAAGTCAACTGAGGTAATGCCAATTAACATCAGCTGAGGATCTGGCCTGATATCTTTTTCACTTACATGAGTTAAGAAACAGAGAGATTCAGCAACATGCCTCTCTGCTGAGTCAACAGTGTAGGAACCTTTCTTTCCATGTGCATTAGTTTTGCAGCTATGGCAACAGTGTCTGCGTGAGGAAACGGAGCTCTTAAAATAGGCTCCTGCTCCTAGTTGGAAAGAGCTGACAGCAAACACGTGTGGTCATCTGAGAACAGATAGCAAGGCAGCGCGCTATTCTGAGCCACCCTTTGGGGCAATTTGGTGTGTGCTCCAGATGCAGACTGGGAGCAAAAAGATGAACTCACTACGAGATGGACAACCCGGGGGCAAAACATGCCCACCATGCTTCTAAACCATCCTACAAGCATCCTCAGTGGTAGGCAAAGGCAAGACCTTTGTGTCGTGTTACCCTCTCCCACCATGCACCTCTCTTCTACAAGCAAATCTATACTTGGCCAGGTCCAAAAACCAGAGCACGTGCTATTAAGTTCTTGACAGCTACCAATCAGCTGACAAAAACTAACTATCAAAGTATGATAATAGCAATAGAAATCATAAGTAGAAAACATGGGAAGGAGTTTACAGTAGCCTGTGAAAACAAGCAGAAGTTGTGGGAGGATCTTTGTCCTCCAAACAATTGTAAGGAGGGGTAGAAAAGCTGGAAAAGTGGTAAAGAGTGGCTTTGGCTCACATACCTGTTTTGGTCTCCATTAATTAATTTGTCATTGACTTTATTTCATGCTGCTGTTAGTCTTTTTCTGTCCCTCTGTAATAAATTAAGGATTTTACATCTACCTAAAAATAAAATTTTCCTGTCTGCTGGCTAACTAGCTAAACCAAGAGGCAACATATGTGTCATAAAGCTGCACAGCTGTTCTGTGTTTGCACTCGGGAATGCAAAACGTGGCTGGTAAGGATAGGTTAGGTACCTGACAGGGAAAAGGCAGTACCCGCTGTTCAAGAGATTGCATGAGACAAATGGTGTTGAACAAGGGGTAGTTCTTTCCTTCAGAAGAACAGGAGGGGAAAACTTAGACTTAAATTTGCAAACATTAAAATATTTGCAGTTGAATCGGTCCTGTTATATGACAACTCTCCCTCTGAGAGAATCCATGGGATAGGTCAAAAACACAACTGTAGAAAGGATCTCATTGCCTAAAGGCTTGCACAGTCACTTCTGAAGATGACTGGTAAGGTTCTCTAGAAGCCCCTTGTACCTGCACCGTCCCACTGTTTCCAGCAGTATCTTTGCACGCACCCAGTTTACCAGCCAGTGTAAGATCCACTCACTTCTGCAGAGAGAAATAGGTGCCTTGCAGACTGCTTTCCTGCCCTCAAATGTGCAGCTCAAGGCAAAACACCTATTTGCCCTGGTGCTGCATTCATGGACCCCTGTTGAAAGCTCAGGCTCACACACCCAAGCAACTACAAGCAAAAATTATCCTGTATGTTGGAAAGTAAAGGTATGTCAACTGGTCCTGTTCCTAAGCAATGCAATGCCGTTCCCTTAATTGAAGTTTGCACCAAGTGAAAGGAACAGTCCATAATGTTTCATCAGCCATGTGCCTACTCAGACTTGTGTCAAACCCAATCTGTTGCTTCTGCTGTTTAACGTGCCCTGAACAAGGAGTGAGTGATATGTAATACAGTACATGCATTTTCATTCTTTCCATGGCTCAAATAGGCAGGCATCTCTAAAGAGAGCCAGTTTGAGCTGGCCTAGCCTTTTATCACCTGACACATTTAGATATGCTCTTTAGATAAGATTAACTAATGAATTTCCTTTGACATCGGTATTTGTCCTATCTCTGCACTACTTAAATTTCGTCAACATGGTTTCTTTGCTTTATTCTTTTTTAGCTGTGGCTGTCTGTATGATGTATTAATATTGGAGCCTTACAGTAGGCAATCGCCATCTATTTTTTCCTTTCCTTCCCTTTTTTTTTTTTTTAATATATTTTTAAGGAATTGGCTTAATGGAAATGGTCTGCTTTGCATTTGTGCTTGGCCGTACATCTAAAGCAAATAATTTTAAGGAATAAAACAATGGCTTTCAGGTCTTTAAATGGAGGTGGAAAAATAAAGAAATGCAGTGTAGGTTGAAAATAATTCAATAATGAAATTAATACAATAATATAGTTAGGAAGAGCTGCTAAGAAGAGAAAGCAACATTGTAGTACTTTCCACTCGCACTGAGTTGCACAAGGAGAATGAAGTACCATTTTATAGATGGCAAACAGGATATTGAGTGTAAGGGTTTTGGACAGGGTTGCTCTGGGGAATCAGTGTCTGAGCTGCTAACAGAACCTCCCTAGCCACCAGTAGGGTTTACTGGTATTTTCTGAGTTTTTTAGGGAGTGCTAAACGACTCCTGACTACAAGGCCCCATGCTCACATCATTAGACCCTACTGAAAAGCATAAAAAATAATCCACTTAACATTTCCTTTCAAAAACTTAACAGAACCAAGAAAGAAGGAAAGACGGAAGGAACAAAAAAGGCTCAAAGTTCTTTACAATCAGAATTTAGCCCAGATGAGGACACACGCTGGGATGGGGTCGTGATTTTCTATGAGTTATGTACAAAGTTGTTAACGCTGCTCAGACCTCAGGTTGAGTCATCCTTTCTATTACAAGACCCTCTTTTCAGATTATTATAAGTTTGCCAAATTTTAGCCATTCAGACTGGGGTGCTCTCTGTTAGATTTGTTTTAACAATGTGATCCCAGCCTGAAGCAGACATATAGCAAACTTTAATAACTTCTCTGTCTAATATACATATTTGCAAGTGAGGGGTGGTTGTGCGTGGATATAAAAAAGTCACTGACCTGTTAGAGTTGCTTCTATTTTGCAAGGTTTTCATTTTTTTAAATGTATACACATTTTTAATCCAAACTGGTATACTGATCATTGAAATATTTTAGTCATCATTTCTAGAATATGATTTTATTTTAAAAAGAATAAGATTGTGTGAAACATAAAAAAAAAAAATTTGCAAAATGCAAATAAAATTTAAAAGCCAATATGTATCCTCCCAAAACAGTATAGAGAAAAGGCCATTTTTCTACTAAAAATAATTTCCTTTGAAAGATGTTTATCAACCATACAATCAACTCTGAATAGTCGCATCTGCGCAGGTTCTCCACACCTAAGAATAGACAATCAAGAACTTCCCCTCTTCTCGGTAATATTTTAGTTCTTTAAGCCAACATCAATAATTCCACAAAAGTGCTTTTTTCCAAGAAAAAAAAGAGGTCACTGGCTTGCTTTACCCACCTTCCCAAAGTTAGTTCTGGAAGGCGTTGATTGGAAAATGCTTTTGTTTTAATGGTGTTAGCCCCCCTCCCCACCCCTTCCTAGAAATAATCATCATTGTTACTAAATTCTCATAATCCAAGTGATGCATTAAAGCAGGTTGGAAAGTAAAAATTTTTTGAAAGTATATTGTTATCTATTAATGCAAGCTGCATTATATTTTATGAAAATGGCTAAATAATGTTCCAGGAGTTCTGTGCGTTTGCACGGAGGACCCTCCTGAGAAAGAGCTCTTCCTGCGAGAATAAAGAACAGGTTATGACTCAGCACAGTAGAAAGAAATGATGGCTTCTCCAACATGCATGAGAGCACATGATGAAAGCAATAAACACGTGAGAGTAACACAACCCATATTGTCCTAGGGTGAGGAAAAGAGACGTGATTCTCAGAACAGTAAAGCAAACGTGACAGAAGACAATAGGCAGATCTTCAAAATCCATTATCTGCATATAGACCTTCAAACAAAATCACATCCATTTCCAATCTCTGAGGCAGGAATCCACTTCCTTTCTTTTTGGTGTCAGCCTGACTTGTTTGGAAGAGGAAAAAGAGAACCAGAATTTTTTTAATATATAATATACTCTAACTTTATTTGCCTTTGAGTCTTCACAGGTGTCATAACACCAGGGATTGATCCTTGGACCTCCAGCACTAAAAAAAAACTTCCTACCTTGAAGCAAGAGGAGTAAGTGCCCTGTTGGGTGTAGTAGTACCAGGTTTTCTGTGGGTCATCCATAGGGTGCAAGTTGAAGTATGAGTGAACACATATTTGAGCAGCAGACTATATGCATATACACAGGGATGTTCTTCTTGAATGTATAGCACATCAAAAATGGGCATTTCTGATTAGCCTTAGCCTGGGGTGGATGGCATAGAGAGATTTAAGTTTTTAAGGATCTTGAATCTGACCTGAACTTGCTAACATGGTCTGGGAACTTCAGTGACCCATGTAGAGGGATGAAGGTATCCCAGGCTGCTTGGAAAGCTTGGTGTGCAGGAGTCTCTCCAATTGGAAATCATTATCCAGCTATTTTAAGGTCTGCTCTCTCACTTCTCATCTCCACCCAGACTTTCCCCTTACAAAAATATCACTAACTGATACATAGCCTGGTTTCTCTAAGTCTCATCAAACCTGCGGCTGATCCTTTAGCTGGAACAACCTGACACGTGTTACACAGACAATTTTTCCTCTGTAATCCTCAGAGCTGACCTTAACCAGTAGCTGGCCAGGATGGTAGCAGCAAATCTGATGGCCTGTTTGTCCTCCACATATCATCTCATGTACTTCATGGGTTTTTCTGGGTCAGAGACCCTGTCATGAAGGTTTCCATACTGCATGGCCTTCGCTTGTTATGGGGAAACCTTCATGGCAAAGAATGAATGGGCTTAAAGACAGTAAAGGCAAACACTATGAGGAACATTCCCATTGACTCCAATATGATTTGGATAGGACCATTGATAGTTTTTGATAGCAAACCCACAGAATAGAACAAGTGTCTTGAGGGTGTTATCTTTTTTCTATAAAAAGCTGGGACAGATGTATAAACCTCCATTAAATTCTGAAGGATGGTTCAAATAGGAGGAAAAAACAGGTTTTTTGCAAATTCCATCAGAAACTTCCATACACCTAGCAGCTGAAGGGACCCTGGGATGCACAGGGTCACATGCAAGTTCATTTAATCAGAGCCAACCTTTGCTCCCATCTAGCTTCATGACTTCAAGAAGTACATACGTTGCCACTTCTGGACATTTGAGTCATGGTAAGTGCCACCCATCCTTATTGTTTAAGCTTTAGCCATGCACTGACACAAGCTGATCTCTTGGATGCAGTGGAAAACACACAGCTTTACTCTGCTCTCCTGGAGACCTTATAGAGCAAAACACCATTATTTTCTCAAGTGGAGCCATCTCATGGAGTCTACATCACCACCTTTTTGTTATTGAAGGACTCGAGCTGATTTATGTTTGCAAATGTCTTTTGATAGTTATTTTAGGCTGTGTTCCTAATTATTTTCTATGTCGCTATTATCATGGTATAGATATATTTGTTTAAATCCTGGCTGACTTCACAGAGGCAGTTTTTAAAGGAAGAAGAAAATGAAAATCACAACGAGTCAAAATATGCGTTAGCTTTTTTGGGACGGGAGCCAGTTCAATTTTAGCTGGCACAGGAGCGAAGAATAACGATGGTGTTATATATTTTTCCCCCCAGATTGTCATCACTTTGCATTGTGGAGCTCTGCACTGATTTTCCCTAGATCTTCTCTCATGACTACTATCACTCTGGCTATGGGTGTAGTGGACAAAATGAATAGTTTTTGAGAGCTCAGTCATTCTGTATTCATACCAATAGCCTACCAGATTTTCTCCTTAATGCAAATAAATGAATTGTGGGTGGACAGAAGCGATGGGACACAACCCTGCTGGGACTTTCATCCACGATTTACTCCAGTGAGAAAACTGCGAAAGTGTCTGGTCATATTTATGTAATACATTTTTATATGAAATGCACATATCCTGACACACCGCAGGGCATGGACCTGACTCCAACCAACAGTGGTTAGAAAAATATATGCACAGGAAACAATCTGTCCTATAACTGCTCCCTGCAGGACTTCTTGTATGTTCTTCCGAACAATCGACTGTCCAGTGTTGCTATTGTACTATTGGTCTGACAGGTTATGGCAATTTCTGCAAAAAAAAAGGCACGTGAGAAGGTAATGAAGGGGATGTGATGGAGATGAAAGAGATGAAGAGGGTAGGCCACAGGGTCTCCTGGTGGAGGGGGAGTCATTGTTTATTGCAGGGCAGTCGAAGAAGATGCAAATTTTGGGGAAGTAGTAAAGTTTTATGGTGCAAATCTAAACCCAACCTGGATCCATGAGTCAGTTCCCCCAACATGCTAGGCGGTTACGGTACAACATGCTGTCTTTGCAGTGGTCTCAGCTTCACGTGGCTCAGATGTACAACAAACCTAGATCCAGCCTCATAGCAAGTCACTAGACCTTCCACTCGCACTCCAGGTCCTGTTTTAGGCGGTGCCTTTGACTACACAAAACTGTTCAGTTTGATTATCCAGTAAATCCAAGCCTAGGGAAAAGGCAAACTTCCCAGGTTGGCTCCTCTCAGAGTCCATCTTATCTCAGGTCAGGTTTGAAAGATTGAGTCTTGACATATAAAAGTCTAAGTCAGTGGGAACAATGAGAAAGAAAAGCAGCCTTCCCTCGGACCTGGCCCAAAAAAATGTGTGCTCAGATGGATGTTCCTTAAATCAAATATTTGCACCCTGTGAATGCTTTCATTCTGGCAGCTCTGTATGAAAAAGGAAAGAAGAAACAGCAGACATAAAAAGCACATTTAAGCCACAGCTGTTTCCTGCTTCCGTCAGAAAGTGATTTAAGCACCTAGTAACCTAGAGGGGGAGGGGGAAGAATGATGGTTTTCCAAATAAAATGTGTCCTGTCTAGAAGGCCATAAAACTTCTTGATAGTCTGTAGGATAATCTCTCCGAACTATCATTGAACAACTTGTGTCATTGATGTTAAAATTGAATCATTCCTAAACTTTCCACTACAGACAGAAAATAGTGATGGTTGACATGGATTATATATATGTGTGTATATATATATATATATATGAACAATAGGGGATAATAGAAGGTGTTAAAAATAGAATACATGTGAAGTTATGTCTGGTATCAAAAAACCAGCGTAACCAACTGCTGCAGTAATCAGAATGGCCCTTTTGCATTAGGATGGATAGTAGGCCTGTGCAAATATGGAAGTATTCAATTCAGATTCAGCTGCTTCAGAGAACAGTGATTCAATTCGGTGATTTGAATCGCTGTCCCCATTTGATTCGGTTGACTCTGAATTGGAGATTCGGTGCTGATTCGGCACTGTTCAGATCGGCGGGGAAAAGGCAGGCACGGCTGGCCGGTTGCAGGTTCCTCCACAGCTCCTCTGATTGTACCTGCCTCTCCCTGGGCGGGGAGAGACACTCAGCCCCAGTGGCCCCAGCTCCCAGACAACACACGGTGCCCCGATTCGATTCAGATTCAGAGATTCAGCTGCCAAATCGGGCCGAATCTCCTCCGAATTGATACAGCGACTGAAGCTATGCACAGCCCTAATGGACAGGTTTAGTAGGCTTCAGTTCCTTGTTTTTTAGACTGGGGCTGGAAGGAAGTAGATAAGCAAAGAGAGCTCCAAGCATACCACTTCCTTACCCCTGTACCATCTCCAATTCAAACCCTCTCTCTGCCTGAACCCTGCTCAAAGCATCTGGGGTCTTCTAAAATCCTCTTTTATGTTGCCAGACAATCAAAGACTCAATGGAGCTCTGCCTGGTGACACTAGTTTAGACTGCAACCGTTATCAAATAACATCAGTATTTGGCTTTCTGTACAATGCACACGTACTGCATATATTGCACCTATGCTGCAATGCATGCTTCCCATAAGCTCTTATCATCTTATAGTAAAGGGGAATGAACTGTTAGCAGCAATCTGATTGCAAAATAGTGCATTGGGTGATGGAGAGGGCAAAAGCACTCACCTTGAAACTCCCATTCTAAGACAGATAGCAGTGCTGGTATTTAGGGAAGATAAAACAATGTCTGGACCTATAAACCGAGTGCATTTAATATGAAAAACATTCAGAACAATTATAGAGATTTAAATTTAACTTTTCCTACCCATTTTTCTAACTGGGGCCCTGCCCCTAGAAATGATTATTCATGTTTCTGAGTTGAGTACAGACATTCCCACTGAGGTCTAGAAGACTATGTCCATGCATAAAGTTAAGCATGTGCTTAAGTGTTTCCAGGACCAGAGCTGAAAACAGAACTTTAAAGACTCCTCAGGGAAATGTACAAAATAGATTTGGATTGCAAAAGCGCTGTGCCTTGGAATAAGAAACACTCCTAGCAAAAAAAAAAAAGAAGACATCTGCCCATCAATTCATGATTCAGCTTTTGCATGAGACACAAGACATCAGGTATTAAAAAAAGAATAGACAGGTCTTTGAAATAAGAAGCAGATGGCCACCCAACAACACTTGGACAATAAATGAGAGGACTGAAAAGGAAATTGAGTAGCAGTGATGTTTTTATACACGGTAATCTGGTCAGAGATCTGGAAATAGTTGACGATTAATTGAAATAACACATTGCAAATTGTCGCTGGATGATGAAAAATCTGCAGGGGGAAAAAAATGTTGTTTGGGCTGGAAATTTGGATACTACTAAAGTCACTGTAAGGAAAAAATGCACCGCGTTGCGACCCAAATTTCCACATATTTTTACATCCCCTAACAGCTTCAACACAAGGCAAAAATCGGCTGTTCCTTCTTGCATTTTTAAACCGTTGGGGAGATACAAGGATTTTTGACCCAATATGAAAGCTTTGGTTTTGGTTTTAAATCTGTGTCATTGCATGTTAGGCTCAAAGCCATTTTCCCTGGAAACCGTTCCCCAAGCCCTATCTATTGTGTGTCTCCAAAAAGTGTTATTCCGACTGGATCCTTCCACATCACATAGGGCAGACCTCAGATTACAGCTCTTACGCCAAACACTGGCATAATATATTTGTTCTCCTTATCTCCCTCATAAATAACTCCTTCCTACACTGAGAAAAAAAAAGCTCTGCATGTAACTAAACTAAAATAAACAGAGAGAACTCCCTGATGTTAGCATGCTTGCTAGGGAGAAGGGCTTGCGGAGACAGATTTCGGGAAGAAACAAGCCCATGTGTACGGATTTCTATTTCCACTGTAACTGTAACTCGAGTGACTAATTACATTAGTCATTGAGCTACAGACTTCCTTTTGCTTGCATACATGCACCGAAGACCAGTTACACAACCTATAACAGGAGAGCTCTCGGGCCCATGGTAGATAGACAAGAGGGCATTTTGTGCAAGTGTTTTTTGCCCCAAGTCAGAGGAAAATAGAAAAAAAAAACTGGCAGCAAAAACCTTTTCTTATAGCCAAGTGCGAATTGAAAATACCTTCCTGTTGCATTCTTTCCACATCTGCAAGGCCCATACTTAGAAGATTTCATTAAAAAATATTTCCTCTTATCATGAACAGGTTGTGACATAAACCAGGTATTTGTTAATCCTAACACACACTCTTTTATAGAGAATCTGAGCTTTTTTCTACATCTTTTTAACTTCTGCTCACCCTGAGCTCCCCAAAGGCTGCGTTCCAGTTATTTATACTGCAGGTATATATTTCAGGCAATCTCTTGGGATGGTGTCGAAAGGATAACGGTTAGAGCAGCCTTTTCCGAACACGCACAAGAGTGTCCATTTGCAGCAAAGAACAAGCGTGGCTGTCGGCAGTAAGCAACAGCACGGGTAGAAACCTGCAGCGAAGAATGCTTCAATATTGGACGCAGGATGTAAACTTATTTTGTGTGGCAGAAATGATCCAGTGCACATTTTCATTTACACAGTGCAGCTAAACAAAAGTCATTGTTTTACCTGGTATTTACAGTCGTTTTATCTGCTCCTTTCCCCAGCTTCAGCATAAGCATTCGGGGCCTGAAACTTTGCCTAACATCGCTCCTAAGTATAAAACGAATCCAGTAAAAGATATTACCAGACAAAGCTTTGCTTCATTTGCACAAAAGGCAACTATGTATTTGATAGTCCAACACAGACACAATGAGCAATGGGTATTACTTGGCTATGGATAATGTTAAGATGGGGACTGGAAGAAAGTTTCTATCAAAATAGCGAGGTTCTGGAGCAGCCTCCAGTAGAAGGAGCCAAAAATGCAGCTTCTTTGAGGGTACAGTTCAATCCATTTATAATAGGGATCATCTGATATTGTTTCTTACTTTAGAAACCAACTGGATTTGATGGGCAGACAGTCCCTTCCTGTCTTGCAGAAATAATTCTCCAGTCTTGAATATCAATGCTTCCTGACTCATACAACAGTGGCCCTGCCTTGTGGCTAAATGCAGAGAGGATATCTGTGGTACACCAATATGTGCGACTGGACATGGGATCCGTCCTTGCAAAAGGAGCAAATCCTACATATGGAATCAAAATCTGCCCAAACACTTTACAACTGTTGTGAGGTTTTAATTCTTCAGTAGAAAGGCTGTGTTGTTTTGAGTCTGTAATGCTCGGTGGTATGGGATTAGTTCATTGTAAGACCAATGCGATTTTCATCTTCCTAAGAAGGGTGATGTGGGGGGAAAAGATGATGAGCTCAGCTGGTCCAATTGGCCTGATATGTATTTCAAGTCTCTGCCTTAGTGAAGAGGAAGATGAACATGTGGTATTACTTCAAGGCAGCATTGCTCCCAGTCAGGAGAATTGTAATATGGTACGGGTTATAACCTAAGGGCAGGAGAGAGGTTTGGTTCAGACAAGCAAACGTTTGGAGGGTCGGGAAACAGGATGGAAATCTCCTGGGAACAAGTTTCTCTGGAGCGTTCTTGCGCTATTCATACACATTCTTGCTCTTACTCCTGATCTGTCAAGGTAGAAATGTTATTAAGAAGAGTTTTTCTTTGGCATGTCTGCAATTAAACTTCTGACCATAGACAGTTGGATTTTATTAAGCAGAACTATATTTTGAGTGAAAACTGCATGTCTCGAAAATATGCTGTGACCTTTCCCCACTCCGTCTCCTCAAGGGAGACAGCTTGAACTGATCCGACATGGGCATTTCCAGCTGCTCAGACTGCATCTTCCAGTTTCTGTGTTGGGTTTTGAAAGTTGAAACTTTCCTTGGAAAACTGTATTCTGAACTGGAACTTTGAGGGGTTGCTATCGGTTTGCTTCAAAAGCAAAAGTTTTAATGGGGAATTTCAAATTTCAATAATGCTGACTCCTCTGTCTATCAAATGAGGCCAAACAGAATTGGCTTCAATTGGACACAGCCTTACCCCCGTCCTACCTGCACTCTCCCATGCCTGGTGAGATATTTCCCATTACGTCATTAATCTGACTTTCACTGGTCACTTTTCAATCTTCCAACACCTTAGCTCATCATCCTAATCAATGGATCGTTTTCCTGTACTCCCCCGCATGTCTCAGTATCACCTGCTATCTTTACTAAGTCATCAGCTCTTTGGGACAAGAGCCATTGTCCATTCTGGATCTGTACAGTGCCTTGCACAAAGGGGTCCTGGCCCCTGACTAGGCTTCCCAGGTATTATGGTAATATGAAGAAATATTAATTGGTAATGGGTCCTCAGGGAACATACTCATCTCTACTCTTCTGCATATTGTGTGAGATACGGAGGAAATCAGTTTGGAGTAATGTCCCCAGATGCTTCTGGACCTTCTCTTGGGGTGCCAGTGCTATAAGCAAGCTTGACTGGTATGACAATAAATTCTCATTCTCGCCTTAACTGAAGGAGCTGGGCTTAGATGAACAGCCATTATCTGCTTCCCAGCTATCCACTAAACGTCGTTTTTATCCTTGGGAGTATGCACAGAACTAGGTTAACAGTATTTTTACCAAGATTATTTTATTTTTATCCTGCTGCTGTTGCTCTATTTGGAGCCCAAAGGTGTTTGCATATTATTCTAGGGTTACAGGAGCCAAGTCAAACTACTAGGCTATTGTTTGCTGAACATTTGTTAGACAAATTAAACTCTTTGTCGTTCCTTTATGCTCTTGATTTTTTTTTAAATCCCTGCTCTGTGCAAAGGCTTTACAGATTGGCATCCACTTAGAAAATGATACTGCTAAGAAAATATTGACAAGTGGGTGGCAAAAGCAGTAGCCTGCAGGTCCAAGATCAGACCCTCACAACAATGGCCTGATTTTCAGCCAAAAGATTAGCTTAAAGTCTTTGGGTATTTTGAACACGGCTAACTATTTAAAATGCAGATGTAATCTTAGACTAGAATTGCATTAGATTAACTTTCTGTCCAATACTTAATAAATAATGTCTCCAAATGAGCTAGAACAGAAAAAAATAATAACTGAAAAAAATCAGTGCCAGGTATTTAAATGAATACTAAAGGAAATTTTGGGTTGACCACATTCTAGTCTCTTCTGCTTTATCAAGTTCACATAGTTTCATAGTTTGTAGGGTTGGAAGGGACCTTGACAGATCATCAAGTCTGACCCCCTACCATGGCAGGAAAGAGCACTGGGGTCAAACAACCCCAGCAAAATGTTCATCTAAACATCACATGCTCTAAAATAAAAGGGCACTTGAATAGGGTGAAGCTACATTTACACTTAGACCTTACTGAATCTGTGGAGTGTTAAGTCACGTTAAAGCTAGAACATGGTCTGAGCAGTCGCATGTCAGGGATTAATACTGTTTCTTGCCTGTGCTGACTTGCCACTAGAGGCATGGCTAGGACTCGTTTCGTCTACACACACCCCAGGACACCTGATCTCTATCCCTGCTCTGGTTGGGAAAGGGGCAGTTGGGAGTGGTGCATCCTAGGATGCTGGAGGACTGCAAATTGCTCATTTTAGCTCATAAAGTAGACTGAATTGCATTAATATGAGCTACATAGCATAGCCCAAAGTTAATCTTTGTCCAAAATAGTGTAACTTTGAGCTGCTCGAAAGACACATAGCATGAATTAAGAAGCTTTAACATGCAGTGCTCTTAGTAGGAGCTAAGTGTAACCTGTACCTTCACCCATATTCTTCTTTCATGAAGAAGTTTCTATGGATTTGTAGTTTGATTGCGTAGGGGGATGCTGAACAAAATCCCGAGGGAAAGCGTGGCTTCATCATGAAAGTGTACTATAGGCAACACAAGCATTTGGGTTTGATACCAGTCTAACTGGGAGAACTGATACCAGCCTAACTGGGTGAACTGAGATTTAGAGGATGTCAGACTAAATGTTTTAATGGTACCTTGTGGCCTATGAAAAGGGGCCATTGTAGCCATCTCAGTCTGGTGTTCACCTAATGATTCCTGGACCAAGGCTCTCACTTCTGGATGAGAATTGTTACTGAGAATACTTATAGAAAAGTGAATGTTATACTTGACTTCATTCCAGAGTTCTTTATTTCTAAGAGGTTCCCCGCACACATTTCTTTCAGTGGGCAGGAATAAGAAATATCTTCCTGAAGACAGCTTAAAAATAAAAAGGCATCTTCAGAGTGAGTTGCTATGGTAAAATAACTCCCTTAAAGTTTTCCCAGCAAACAATTCAATTGATCCCTTCAGTAAGGTCACCAGAGGAAAGACAATATTGATAATGCCATTCTGCAGTGGCTGTTGTCCCCCTGCTGAAAGCACAGAGTAGTTGCTGTCTCTGCTTCAGTGACATCCAGGGCTGGAAAACCAGGAACTATTGCATTTTTGGATGTGTGTGCATTGGCAGACCTGCAAAGCAGGGCTATTTATTGGAACATGAGAAGGCTGCGAGGGCCAGTGGAGGGGCCTTATCAGCACAGCTGCCAAAAGAAGCTAGCACTGTGCCTGATTTGAGCTGAAATACTGCCCCCCCCTCCTCTCCTCCCCACCTGCCTTTTTTTTTCCCTGTGAATATCATTAACTGTATATTAAAACTGAACCTGAGATCTCCTTTTCACTTCCCTCCCAAAGGCTGACAGCTTGAATTGTCTAAAACAGAAGCCACCCACCCACCTTTGGTCATGCCTGCTCAATGGCAGGTGGAGGGAGACTGCTGCCAGTGTATATTGACAGCTCTAAAAGAAACCAAACCACCCAAAACATGTGAAACATTTTTCCAAAGTGCAGCTGCAGCAAGTATTTTTGCTGGGAGCAGTTGTGGCTCTTAATGGCTGCTGAGCCCAGCGAGTGTAATCCTTTTTCCTACAACAGTACCATCTTGTAAGACTCAGCTGGGGACTGCAAACATATTTTCCGAGGACTTGCATTCTTGCCGTGTGTGAATAATACCAACAGAAACGGGGAAGGAGTAGGAATGCAAAGCCTGACAATTAGGATGATCCAGATAAAGGTTTCCATCCAAATCCAAGCTTTTGGGTGCCTCTCGGAGTTAAAATTCAACCAGGGTTTTCAAAGGAGCCGTTGGGAATAAGGTGGATTTGGAAGTCTAAGTTCTCTTAGGCTCTCAGGCTGAATTTAACACCATGGTTGGAGGAAAAAACATGCTGATTTCACTTCCCAGATGTTCTCATCCCTTATGTTTTCCTTTTTAAGAACTGGGTTTGACCAAACTTTATCCAATTGCAAAACTAAGGCTTAAAAATTCAACATTAATCCAGCAGTGGGAATGTTATCCTTCTGAGGTTTACTTCCAGTTTTGGATGCAAAAGAAAAATACTGCGAACAAAATTACATCTCGACATGCCAAGCCAAAACACTCTCTCTGCTGGCACATCCATTCATGAAGTACCCATCACCAGTGCATATAGGCACCAAAAACATTTAAGAATGCTATTTTTTTGCCTGCCAAATATCCACAAACCCACCCTCAGTTGACTCATCTCACTGTTGCTTAATGGAAAAGGAGCTTTCTTTGTCTTTTTTCCCTGTCCTTGTTCTTCAGTCACTGTTCTTGGAGATGTCTTAGGAAAATCAATGAGGTTTGCCCAAGCTAGAGGAATGTCAGATAGTTGCAAGTTCAGGTGAAATGAGTTTGCCCAGCTCTAAAATGAGCAGTCCTTGCTTTGAGAAAAGAGGTCCAGGACTATGGCAAAAGGCACCTGGCAAGGTAAGGATGAAAGGCCACGGGTGACAGTGGCACAGCATTTGGCAGTAATTTTGTTCTTGATGTTGTCCTCTTTTGGGGTAGTAAATTCACGCACATTCATGTTAAAAAGAAAAATGTTTTGGACACCTCCAGTACCTGCGTGCTGAAGGGATGTTCAGTCCCATACCCCGAATCACAGTAAATAAGATGGTACATCGTGAAAATCCTCTCTTTGTTTTGGCAGCCTATATACTTTATTTTGCCTCCACATAGCTGGACAGTGCTTGCTGCATCCACAGACTAAACTGCAGAAGATAGGTTTTTCCAGCAATAGCTGGCTTCTTGGCCGCCTCCTCTGGCAGTCATCTTAGCCCCTTTGGAGTTGTTTCTGTCATGTACTTTTAAAGCAACTGATGATCTGCTTGCACAGCTACAACATCTTGGATACTGCTTTTCCTTTGACTCACCTCTCACTCACTTCCCTATAGACCTGAATGCAGATATTTTGCTGGGTAAACCAACGTAGCTCCACTGACAGCAATGGGTGTGTGTAAATGAAACAAGGGGCATTTGTGCATGGCACTTTAAAGGGGGTTCAATGCTTCTGAACTGCTTTAATGGTGTTGGTGTTTGCACGTGTTGGCAGCGTATTGCCCATTAATTCCAGCTGCTTTAGCACATTGGGTGGCGTAATGCTCCGTAAATGACTTTGGGGCACAGCAAACTAAAACACCTCTGAGTTTTAGTTTGCTGCCCCACAGCCACAGAGCGAAGCACTGGGCTCTGTGCAGCTCAGGGGCTGCGTAGGCAGCCCATGCAGGCAGCCTGGCAGCAGCCTGGGAAGGCAGGCTCCACCAAATTAAAAAAAAGAAAGTGGAGAGCCTGATCTTTTTTTTTTCGTTTTCCCCTGGAGCCTGCCTGAGCTGTGTGGGGACCTAGTCCTTCCCTCCATGGCTGCGGTGCCCCCCAGGACCACCCAAGCCAGGTACCTGCAGGCGGGTGCCACCAGGGAAGTGGGGGGCCACCAATTCCACGGAGGGAAGCACCAGACCCTCCTCCCCTGCGGCCCAGGGACCACACCACCCGCCAGCAGCTCACCCTGCCCTCCCCACTGCTGGAGAGGCAGGTAAGACATGGGTGCATGCGACACGGGGGTTTATTTCACCCTAAATGGAAGCGGTGTTTTAAAAAAACCCACCGCTTCAATTTAGGGCCCCCATTTCGTCTACACACTCCTAATGGTGCTAAGACCTTTAGATGCATGGACCTAAACCAGGAGTCACAGCAGTGAAATCAGTAGAGTTAAACCACAGTGTTAGTGCAATAAATGACATCACAGCCAGACCCCTTATATCGATTTACCATAAAGAAATAGATACAAACTAAACAGTGCAACACAGCTCAAAGATCCCCACAAATTGGATCCACTGCTCTATTTCAGAATAGACACAAGAACAGTATGTACCCAACATCAGGCCAAACTTTTCTACCGATCATTGCCTAATAATCATGTGTGATCCTTGGGTCTAAAAGTGAGTGATCACCAGTATCACACGCTAGTGCAGCATTGGCATCCTGGCACCGACTAGCTTTTCTTGACATGGGCTTCTGTTCTTTACTTCTTTACGCTCTCTTTAGAGTTGCAGTGAGACAAAAAAACCTGTGCAGTCCTCAGCAGTTGAACTCTGAACTCTTTTTTTTTTTTTTTGGCAGGAAAGAGGGTTTCAATCAACGTGATTCACCATGCAGAAGAGGAACAAAGGCCCAGGACTGCACTCTAAGCCTACGGCAGAGTTGCTTGTATTAAATTTTGCTAAAGAGAATATGTTGAAAGTGCCAATCGACTAGCAGAGCAGTGTTGAACTAACTTATACGTTGCTCTCTATATCCACATAATACATCCTTTGAGAAACTGGTTGGCTGGATGGAGAGGTGGATGGAAAATGATTATAGTTAAATGCAGCAGATGTCTCACGGAAAAATTCTCAAACCCTCTATTCATATCAGTTCTGTTAGAGGTCATTTTTTGTGTGTGTTTCTCTTCTCTTGATGTATTTTTATGCATTGGGACTTTGTACCGTTGTACACCCGCTGGGGACCTGGCCTCTAAACAGGAGGCCTGGTCTTTGAGAGGTTCAGGACAACTTTCGTTCTCATTGATTTGCTTCCTATTATAGATTTTTTCTGGGGAAGGGACTGCATCTTTCTCCTCATTTGCAAAATCTTGAGTACATTTTGTGTCTAATCAATATATTAATAATAATAAATACTGTGTGCTCAACCCCTCTTAAAATCAGACCACCTTTAATTTCCATGTCTAAATGTTATTTTAGCATGCGTCTAACTTTAGATTTTGAAATACTGGCATAAGTTCATAACCTCCTGACACATTTTTTTCTATAACCTTCTGTGTCGTGCTTTATAACATCAACTGAGGAATGAAAACGGCTGTATCCACCTGGCACTTAAACATAGAAAAGAGATCAAAGACCCTAAAACACGCTGTGTATGCACTTGTCCTCATCAGAAAGGCAGCAGAAACTAAATTAAATGATCATATACATGGCAGAGAGTAGTATTTTTATTACACATCACAGATCTATGAACCATCATGCCTGAAAAGCTGATATCACAGCAAAGGAATCACTGAGCCAAACATTATCAATCTTGTCTGCTTGCGGTTTCTTGGGAATTCGCAGCCTGTGTTCACTGAACATGATTTGTTAATGGGGTTACAGATACCAGCTTGTCCTATCAGGAGCATAAATGAAGCTGTGCATATCCAGCAAGAACTGGAGTCACTTCAGTTGTCGTATGTCCCAGGAAACAGGGTCATATTACTCTCAGCCTCCAGATCTATCTCTGACTTCCTCCCCACCTCTGCGTGCCATTCAGTATTGCTCTTCTCACCTCTTCGACGTTCAGCAGTTCAGGGTCAGTCTGCTGCATTTCTTTCTCTCTTTCCCTGAGCCACCGACTCACTTTTTCTCTTGAGCTGGTGCTTGATTTTTACTGTCAAGCACTCTGGGCCACTGTGTGTGTCTGATGCAATGGGGAAAAGCATTGCATTGTATAAAGCTATGTTCAAACATACCAGCAGAGCTGGACAAATGTAAAGTGTGTTGTACCATCGAGTGCATTTCAATTCACATAACTTTTAACTCCATGAGTTTTCCTTTGGAAGGGTGCCAAAATTTCAAGGTGAGATTTCATGAGAGCTTTGAGTTTTGCTTTGCTTTGTGCAGAACAGATGAGCTCAGCTGTTTGGAAAAAAAAAAAGTGTGTGTGGGGGGGGAGGTTTGACAGAGATATTTTCCATTGACTTTTATTATTAATTATTTTCCATGTTCCTTCAGATTTCCTCCTTTTGGGTTATTAAAAAAAAAGGGGGACAAAAGACAAAAAAAGGGGGGGGGAGGAAAGTTACAATTTCCTTAAAATATTTCAAACAGCATGAAAAATATTTCATTTTGTTCAAATGTTGAGGAAAGTATGTAGCCTTGTGGGCCAGCTGTAGTGACATGTTACTGTGAAACAAATTTATACTTTCGGTGGAAAATCACCCATTGACCCAGGTTCACTCAGAACTAGGTCAAGATTAATTGAAAAGACTTTTTGAAGCTTTAATGAGTCTTAACAGCCTCCAATAGAAGTTTTCGGCTTGCATTGCAGACATTTCTTTTTCAAAGCCCTGCTTGCTCGTGCTTGTAGAGCATTTCTGCAGGGTTTACACATTTCTTTTTCTCTGTCTTTGTGATCCATCCATGACACATTCTGCCTTTTGGCCTACCCTGAAGAATTAACTAAGAGAATCCCATTGTCATGGAGGACTTTGCTCAAATCTGTGCATAAATCTCCAGCCAAAATGGTATTTCCTGAGAATCCCAGTGATACATCATGCCAAAGTCAGGACTTCTCTAAACCTATGGCTGAAACACCATCCAAAAAGAAACAAGTCACTTTGTTCAGATGCAGAGGGGTTGGGTGGGGGAGGCAGATAGAATTGTAGAAAATTTGGGCTGGAAAGGACCACATCTAGTCCAACCTCCTGCTCAAAGCATGGTCATCCCCAACTACATCATCCCAGCCAGGGCTTTGTCTAGCCAGGTCTTAAAAAAAACTCCAAGGATGGAGATTACACAACCTCTCTGGGTCACCTGTTCCAGTGTTTTACTACCCTCCAGTTTGGAAAATTCTTCCTAATATCTAACCTAAGCTTCCCTTGCTGCAACTTGAGCCCATCGCTCCTTGTTCTGTCATCTGCCCCCACTGAGAACAGCCCAGCTCCATCCTCTTTGCAACCCCCCTGCAGGTGGTTGCAGAATGATATTAAATCCCATCTCACTCTTTTCTTCTGCAGACTAAATAAGCCCATTTCCTTCAGCCTCTCCTTCCAAGTCCTGTCCCCCAGCTCCCAACCATTTCTGTTGCCCTCTGCTGGACTCTCTCCAACTTGTCCACATCCTTTCTATAGTAAGGGGCCCAAGACTGGACACAGGACTCCAGATGCGGCCTCCCCAATGCAGAATAGAGGGGAAGAACCACTTCCCTTAACCTACTGCTCCTAGCAATGCAGCCCAGGATGTCGCTAGCCTTCTTGGCAGCAAGGGCACACTGCTGGCTCATATTCAGTTTATTGTCCTTTTCTGAAGATACTCAACAGATCTGCAGATACTTTTGAGAATGTGGGTGAATTCTTCATTATTTTCATGAAATACTATGTGTTGCCCCAGTTTACCTATTTAATCTTTCACTGCTTTACTGCCTGACCTCCAGGGCTTAATTTCTTCCCAAGGATACTTGCTCTCCACAGGAAACAGGTGATCAAGAGCCAGTGTTTTGCATATGTCATGTCTGGGTTGGGTGACTGGACTATCAAGACTTTCTGGTGTACAAGTAGATCAGCTGGTTATGCCACACCCAGGGTACAATGTTCTTCCAAATGGACCAGTTGAGCCAAGAAATAAAAATGTGCTCACCTGATCAGGGGTCATATCACAGAAGGCAGGAGGGGATCTTCTGTTAGCCATTTGATGCTTTAAGAGAAAAAGGGAGGGGAGAGCAGGAGCAGGAGCAGGAGCAAAAGGCTGCCTACAGGAGTGACAGAGGAGAAATCACGAGTTGCAAGATGAGGAACCTGGGTTCCCTAAATAGTTCTGACTTTGCCCCAAATTATGCTTTGGAGTGGTGAGCCAGGCAACTTCAAGTTGGTATTTATTTTTTCCCCTAGATCTGTATTTTTGTTGTTGTTGTTAGCTAAAGCAAGGAAGGATGAACTTGGGAGCCTGTACAAAGCTCGAGTGTCTCAACCAGACATATGCAAATGAAAAGAGTTAACCCTACAAGGTAGGGACTTTGGGAAGCATGTGCTGAAGCCACTGGGAAGTTTGGGAGGGTCAGCACTAGTCCTGAGGCCTCAGGCAATTATGCCTTGAGGTTCAGTTTGCATAAATAAGCAACAGAGAGAACGGGCCTGGGAAGTGTTCCAGGAAGTTCACAGAAAAATACAGCCCAAAGCAAGCGCAACTTGGGCCTAGTCTGATGGGGTATAAATGCAGCAGCAGGGTGATTATGGCCATAAGGGGAAGTTCTAGCTAGGCTGTGACCTTTTTAAAAGCAACTTTTTATTTTCTCAGAGAATACTCCCTGCTCTTGGCAGAAGTGGAAAGGAGCTTAGTGAATTGTCAGCACCATCATCACCCTGTTCCAGACATAATGGGGTTGTGGCCTCTCAGTGGTTCTCCAAGATAATGCACTGTAACAGTCATGGGGGGGTCCTGAGAGACGTCCAGGGATGTGTAATAGGAGACGCACTGCTCTGTAGGGAAGAAGGTCAATGCATAGTGTGAATCGAACTGGTGTTTCCTTGGGCAGGATAGCACCGCTTTGTCTGTCAACAAAAAAGATTTAAAAAAAAAGTGCATTTCAACTTCAGAATTGAATCAGCCAAGCACCATTCATGGAATTGTTTGACATTTTCATATGCTCGAGTGCTGTACGAGATGCGAATGAGAAAAAGAACAGGCTGACAGGCGACTAGCAATTTATCTGCAAGTTTCAAAAATGAGTTTGAAACAGATATTATTTCCTGGCCAGCCGTTGTTCCAAAGACCCAATCCAGTCCAGACCTCTCTGCAATTTATATGGCTGATAGATAAATGTCCCTGTTAATGTCTAACAATTGAAAAGTGGTCTTTTTTCTGTCAATTTGTTTTGGTTTGGGATGCATCAGAAACAAGAGATTTCCTGCTTCAACGTGTCTTTTCACAACGGAAAAAATTCTTCTAAATAACATTAACAAATTGCGTTGATCATCGCCTGCCATGAGAAAGATCTGAAAATAGATAAATATTTCAAAAGGTTTGATTGAGGGAGAGAATTGGAGATTGCCCACACCTGGGAGGGAGAAAGAGAGAGGACAAGAGATCTCCGCCAGCTTGATATTAATAGATTTCCTGAACTGGAATACAACCAATGTGAACTTGACATTTGCAAAATACGGCCCCTATGCTGAGATCCGCAGAGCAACCTTCATCTGTTTAAGTCGAGGGAAATCAAGATGAGGGCCTTGTTTCATGAGTAATCTTAAGTATCCACCTGGTGTGAAAAGTTGCTTAAGGATGCCTGAGTGAGACTGGCTAAACTGTGGCTAATAGTTATATCCATTAGACCTGTACGAAGCAGCTAGTAGTCGCTTTAGATTTGGATTCGGCTGATTCAGGGGACAATGATTCGATTCGGTGATTCGAATCCGTGTCCTGATTCAATTCAGCCGAATCTAATTTAGAGATTCAGCTCCTGCCGAATCTCCGAATCACACAGGCCCCATCCCCCGCCTGCTATCAATGGCTGTCCTGCCTGCCCCACCTCCCGGCATTTTGAAAAAAAAAGCCTGCACTCACTGGGTGCTGCCCGGCAGGGGGCAATCCCCGCTGCCCCACGCTGCATGGGGGGCACTGTCATGATTCCCTCAACTGTCCCCCACTCTCCGAGCCCCACTCCTGGCTGCGCCACCCGCCCCAACTCCAGCCCTTTAAAAAACCCCAAAACAAAAAGAGCCCCCAGTCACCAGTTCCTGCCCCGCAGGGGGCGATCCCCACTGCCTCCCACTGCCCCACATGGGGGGCTCTGTCTTGAGCCCCCCAAAGCCCTGAGGCTCCTGCAGTGAGTCTGAGGGGGCATGCTGTTTTGCTTTTTTAAAGGGCAGGGCAGCCATGGGGGGGCTGGGAGAGCGGGCGGGGGTGAGGGGGCTCGTGGCAGAGTCCGCCATGCAGGGGCTGGGGCTGGCAGGGGTGCCCCCATGGTCCCCTTCCCCCCTCTTCCAGCCTCCCTCTCCCTCTTCCAGAGCCGCTCTCTACTTACCAGCTCAGAGTCCAGGTCCAGCTTCCTGCTGCAGCCAGCGGGGGCTGCCCAGATCGCCAAAGCTCTCCAAATCTTTCCCGAATAGATTCAGAAAGCTTCAAATCGATTCGGACTTTTTAATTGGTCCCCCTGATTTGGTTTGGATACAGAGATTTGGCCACTGCATTGAGCCAAACCTCTTCCAAATCAAATCAGCACCCAAAGCTTTGCACAGCCCTAATATTCACGGGTAAAAGATTTGCCCCTTGCAAATGTAATTACCTGTATTATCCTACAGCCTAACAGCCTTCGTCATGAACTATGAGTCCACTGAGCTAAGGATTCTTCAGACATGGAATAAAAAGCAAGTTCCTGAACCAGAGAGCTTATACCAGAAGTATGGGACAAGGCAAGGGACAGGAAATGGGGAGTAAAAATCAAACAACGCCGGTCAGCATGATCGCTACTGGTCTCAACACAGCACCAGCTTCCTCTTTTTTTTTTTTTGGTTTCAGTTTGCCTAGCTCTTGTATCCAGCATTAGATCTCATGTCTTTATGTGCTAGCTGAGACATCATCTACCATCTGATTAGGTATCAGATACCACCTTGTGTAAACACTTAGATTGAGAGGACGATGTAATGGTAAAAAAAACAAAAAAAACCCCCACATTTAACACAGTTCTAATCCCAATTGATTTGTTAATGCTTCTTTATGGTGCTTTCTTTGTCATGCCTGAGTCATCTGATACTTCCCTTCCAAATGTGAACTCGTGTCAGTCTTCAAGGTGACCTTACATCCAACTGTAAATTATGCTTCCACTTATTATTTGCTCGCTAATCAGGATGGAAATTAAAAAAAAAAAAGAGTTGGTTAATGGCAAAACTGCTTTCCCACAATACCCAAGAATGACTTTGTATTCGATGACTTAACAACCAAAGGAAACAGGATTGCACCTTGAGGAAGAAAGAAACAACCTGCTAGCCAGGAAGAAAAGAGGAACTTAGAGGAAGGGGGGGCAGGGGAGAGGGAGAGAGGGGATGTTAAGACTATTTAGCTAAATCCAATAATTAAGACGGCCTCTAGCTGGAGTTGATGAAGACAGCCTGGTGCTGCTTCCTGTTAGTAAATACAAAGAACAAAATCTAATAGGACTCAGGGGGAAAGCACTAGCTTGGGAATAGCCTTGGAAATAAAGACAAACATACCACAAGGCAGCAAAACAGTTTGAAAGGTGATTCATAAATGGGCATTGTGTTGGCTGGATGCTATTCCTAATTGTTAAGCCTTATTGTATTAAAGCGTCCCTACACACTGAACAAAGGCTGATGATTTCAAAGCAATTTCAATTCCTTGCTTAAAGCTAGCCAAGTTCTGGGGAGAACACCTGCTGTGCCATGCACAGCAGTGTTGTGAAAGCAAGTCAGAAAATGCAGAACACGGGTGCATCCAAAGCACCTGAGAGTGAGCAATGGCTTAAAGGATGTTCCATAGGACTTTGGGTTAAATATTCAATTAGCATGCATGTGAATGACATTATTGCTCACACCTGCTAGAAACAAAATATATGTTAACACTCCACCTAAAGAGTAAAAGAGGGCAGAAGTCTCAGAAGTACTTGCATATATTCCAGTAGAAGACAGTGGTATATAGACACACACCCCCCAAATAATGAGCTTCTGCTATTTACATGTAAAATAAGTAAGACCTGAAGATCTAAGACAGTCCCTTCTATCACGTGCTCCTCCAGGACACCAAAAATTGGGCTTAGGGAACAGAGCTTTACAACTTGGCTCCAAATTCAAACCTTCTCAGAGATAAATGATGGTCAAAATAAGGGTTTGCCATAGCCCTCTTGTCTGGATCTAAACTGAATTCAATCATTTCTTTAAGCGCTTGGGGGTGAGCATCTTGGCCAAGCTCTACTGGGACAGAAGTTCCTTAAGCCAGTTTAACCTAATTCAGTTAACTGATCAGTTAAACCTGCTTGAATGTAGCATCAGATTAACTGGGCTAAAATAAAGCAGTTTCAGCCATTTTGAAAGTGGTTTATGTGCACTGAACTTCTGTTCTGTTGCAGGTTTAAACAGGTTTCCGACCACTTACACTGGTTAACGTGTAACTTCTGCCCCTAGCCTAAAACTCAGTGCTGCATAGATTTTTTGGCTGATGACAATATGTAACTATAGCTGATCAGCATAGCTTGCCCAGAGCTCATCACTGCTATGGGATGCCATAGTGCCAAGAGACCTCAGAAAGCCTTTGTATTTTTGATGGATTTGTATTTTTCTAGGCAAAAGTTGCTTATAAAATTCAGATATAAGGTCATCGTGGTCTGACCCTACAAACAATGGCCATTATAATTCACGCGAATCGATTTGCCTATTTCTATCTGAACTTGGAACTCAGCCTTCCTGACAAATTCAAATAATTCCTTACCTAGGCCAAATCCCACTGCTTTTCTTCATCTGTGCTCCCTGTTGACTTCAACAAGATGCCTGGTGAGGAATACTGGTCCCACTATTTGCTAAGTTTAAGAAGCTGAAATTTCAGGCATCAGCAGATTCAAACTTCAGAATAATGTTTAACTCAACACTCTTTTCCTTGACATAAATGAATATTCAAGCTTAGGTGGAGGAAATGAATATGAATGTTTTATGCTTATTTTGGAAGCTTTTGAAGCTTCAGAGCTTTGGATTTGCCATTTGCTAATAGAGTATGAAACAGAAGGGCCGAGTCTTGGCCAGCTAGCTATGTAGTAAAGACACAAGATGACAGCTGTGTAAAAAGTTCTCTGTGGCCACAAAAATTGTTTCAGTTTATCCCCTGGAGTATACTCCTTTGCATGTTGTCTAGTCCAATTACCTATGATTCAAGTGACATCTTCCACCATTTCACTTGGGAAAATCCTGTGGTTGGTTGTTTTGTTTTTTTTTTGCTGTTTGTGACTCAGGCCATTCCTTAAACCAGGGAGAGAAGACTCTTCATTATTCATATTAGTATTCGTTCAACTTTCAACATTTTTTTTAAAAGTGGGAAAGAAAATCAGGAAATTGTTTCTTGGAGCACAGAGTAAACGACCCACATGCACTCACTCACAACCACCCTCTCTTACGCTGGTTCTCACACTTGTCTGTTCAGACGTCTTGGACACAGTTGCTCTTCCAGCCTTCGCATTTCAAAAACAAGCAAGTGAGACAATCGAATGAAAACAACCTAAACAAAATGCGGTTTCCATTGGTTTAGTTTAGAACTATGCTGCTTAAAATAATTACAAAGCCATTCATCAGGGGGATTTCATGTCCAGTCCCCCTCCCTCCCTGGTTTAGCTCCCACTTCAGATCTAGTTTTGCAGAATTCATGGCTAAGATGCCCAGATTAAAGAATTATAAGGATATATAAATAGATAGATATAGAGGCTAGTTTGCTTTATATGCCCAATTTAAACAAAGTATACACATTTATATATCTATGTATATATATCTGTTTATGTGTGTGTGTGTGTGTGTGTGTATATGTTTGTACAGAAATCGTTTAACAATTTAATTATATACACACATACACACACACATATATATACACACACACATGTGTATACACACACACACGTATACACACACACATATATATGTATGTGTGTGTGTATACACATATATATATACACATACATATACACACACGCACATATACATATACATATATACACGTGTGTGTGTGTGTGTGTGTAAAAAGGTAAATGTATATGCATGTATGTATACAAATTGTTTAAACTGGGCATATAAAGCAACCTAGCCTCCATACTTCCATGAGGCAAGAGTACTACCAATACCTTCAACCAGGTATGATAATACAAACAGGCATGCTGACGGCAGAGATATCAATGGAATAGTAAATGTTTGAGGGAAGATAATTTTTCAGTTCATTTAGGGGTTGCAGCTATACTTGCTTTCCTAAAAGGGACACTGAGACATCCATGTCTCTTTCTACTCATATGGGGTCTGAAAATACAAGATTTGAACCTGCATGTTAGAAAATTTAGTTCTATTAAAACCAAGACATTCTGATTTTCCCACGCTACCCATCGACATGTCTGGAAACGGAGAGCAGTGAGACTTGCGAGAGAGAGTATCACAATGGAATTAAGAGTTCCCTGAATTTAATTGCACCATCTCCACTGCATTGCTCACAACAAGTTATATTCTGCTCTAATCAGTGCATTACAAAATATATACAGTATATAAAATTATGTAATACACTGATTAGGAAAGCAAACAGTGAGCTCTTGGGAAGAGCACAAAAGTGCGTAAAAGGATGGTTAAAAGTGATATGCATTGATAGGGACCGCTTGCTGTGGTGTTCTTGTAGTGCATAGAAATGGTGAAATCCTGCAGATGTCCAGGGGATTGGATGTAATAACTAGAAACAGTCATTAATCTAGTTTTTCATTACATCTGTACGGCTCGTTTTCACCTCCCGGACAGAGAAACTGATAGTTTCCCATTAAACTATTGCATAATAACAAAATAATAATAGTAATAATAATTATTATTATTGTTGTTGCAATGTAATTATGTTACATTATATTTGATCTGAGCCTCCAAGAGGCTGAGAAGTCATTTCAGTGTAATACAAGCTTACCCATCATTTTATTTACACCATTGAGGGTGGGCTTGTCTGTTGAAAACAAGAGCAACTGAGAAAGAATGGCCCTGCAGTGGGAAAAAATTTGGCTAGGGCAATAATGTGGGAGAGGAGAGCATGTGCGAAAAGAGGAGCAGAGTTGTGAACCTGGTCCTCTCCCCTACAAAAAAAAAAAACCAAAAAAAACTTTTGAAGGTCTTGCTTTCATCCTAAGGTAAAATGGGAATATGCCTAAAATCCTGGAAGTTTCAAAGCAGAAGCAAACATTTTCCTGTCCAGTTCACATAATAACAGCAATGGGGATTCGGTTTCTCCTCGTGTTGCACAGAAGTTGGAAAAACCCCAGCATGAAAGAAGCATGAAAGACACGTGTTTTGCAAAGAACGGGGACCATCACAACCTCTGGCACGGCAGGGTACAGCATTCTCACCTGGGCTATATTCATCTTCCAGTTTGGAGGGTTTTTTAGCCACGCAGTGAACAATGCTGGAGGGATTTCATTTGGAAGGGTGGCTGTTGCTGTGCTGCCTAAAATCAGAGCTACAATAATAGCTGGCTCCTCAAAATAAAAAGTGGCCGTTGGGTTCCAAGTCTTATAAAAGTTTGGTTGCATATGAAACGTGCCAGATGGAAAATGCCCCCCTGACTTCCTCCAAGCATGCATGCAGCTGTTACTGCTTCCCCGCCCCCCCCCCTTTTTTTTTTCCAAATGAAATTTTTAGACCTCACCTGTTGACACAGGCATTACAGGGCACTTTTTTCCCCTCCTATTCTGTAAAGAAACGTGCTTGGAGATGTTTTGGAGAAATGATATAGGGTAGAAAGTTGTGTAAGTAGTAACTTGGACGTTGGTCTATTATGGGTGGGGAATTTCAGACATCAGTTATTCTTTATGCCCACAATGAGGTGCCTTGCTGGAAAGATTTCTCAGCTGCTTGCTGTCTCCGAGACAGAAATTGGAAGTTGACCAGGTCTCAGGGACAATACGAAGCATTTGGCTTTGACAGAAATAGAGCTGCAGCTTAGGACATACTGAAACAAATGAAAGACAAAGCAGGGAACCAGATCCAAGTTAGAAAGGGCAAATACACATCAATGTAATCGAGCATTAGGCAAAAGGTAACGATAGGCTGAAAGAAACACCGTCTTTGTGCACCAACCAAAAATTTGTCACCCAATCTGAGACTGTCACAGTCTTCATCAAGTACTAAGAGGGGCTCTACCAAAAGAAATCCCTAATGTTTTTTAGTCAAACCTACTGTACTGGGAATGTAATGTGATATGGAGGAGGGAGTACGCTGAAAGACCTTATTGCTCGTTCAACTGCATCCAAAAAATCCTGGCAGAGACAGGGCCATATATTTGCAAGAGACAGCACAGATTCACATCGGATGAGGGTTTGGGCTGCAGATACATGATGTGCAACATACCCTTCTTCATAAGGCTCTTCTTTATTCAGCTAACCTTGAATTGGCCCATCCCCTATTCATAGATTCATAGATGTTCATAGTTGTGTATGACTCACAACTATCAACCTGTAACCCAGGATGACCCCCCTCACCCGACAGCACCTTTCATCATGTTCCTAAGGCTGACCTGAAAGCCAGGGAAGAATAGAGGGCTCTTAGACACATTTGAATGGGATTACATGCAACAGAGGAGTTCAGTCTGTTGTACTTTAACTATTTCAATCTTGGGCAAAAGTGGGCACAAAATGAACATGAACTGGAGAGAGAAGAGAGTAGACTCTAATTTCCTTGGAGAAGATCAGTTCAATATAACCTGAGCTAATCTGTCACCCAGAAGACATGGTTAGCATCTTTCCATTTTATCATTAACTGAATGCATGAAAACACAGTACTTAGCAAATAATAATTACTCAATGAATAGGTATTTGAAACGTGCCCTTTTGGTTTTTTACATAGGTTATTCAGACCCGGTAGTAAAATGAACGTTGCAAGATGTGACATGCAACGGGCATGTGATACGAATCTCTATTGTGCCTGGGAGATTATGTCTCGTGTTATTAAATATCAGAATTGTTTCTGGTGATAGCACCTGACAATCATGGTGAGTGACTCACAAAACAGATGGCAGTACAACCTGACTTACCCTGTTCCCACAGAGGTACTTCCCTGAAGAGTGTGTCTGAGCTGGTCTCTAAACATGGGTTACTCATAAATCTGATTTCTTTTATGTATTTCAGCCTTGTCTTACTACCCAAGGCTTTAGATGGGAGCCAGGAAATATAGGTTCTTTTCCTGATGGGATTGCAGAGGATGTTGGAAGTCAAGAATATAATATGGTTTGAACGGTGCCAGGCACAGTTTTTGCGGGCTTTAATTTTAAAGGTCCATAGGTACCTCACATTGCAGGTACAGCAAATCCCAGTAATATCTGAATCTTTAGCAGCACTGTGCCTCATATCCCCATCCCCACTGTAACATTCGTATGACCACAGATAATTTCAATGGACCCTTTGCAGTTAAAAAAAAAATACTAACACTAGAATAAGCACTAAACCACCAGCAAGAGGGGAGCAGCTGCTTAGGGATATGCACAAATTGTCCAAAATGTAGGGTGACCATAAGGAATCAGAACTCATGGTTGAGGTGATATCTTTTATAGGACCAACTCAATTTTTGCAAAATAATTCTTTATTTGCAAGCTTTCGGGCATAAAGAACCTTCTTCAGGCATAGGAGAAAAGACTGTAACAGTTCTCCTGGGTAGAAATGAAAGTCCATTTTTCATAGGAGAGGGGAAGGTGTGGTAAAATCTCCTGTTTGGAATTGTTCATTTTATGCAGATTAGGCCCAGAAAAAAGTTGCAATAGTCTATTTACCTCGAACTTGATTGGTGACAAACAGGATGTATAGTCATATTTCCTTCTGGTTCTGATGTTTCATATTTCACAGAGGATGTCCATGATAATTTTAAGGAAATCCAGAATGGGTAACACCAGGGACGTTGAGACAACCTCCAAAATCCAGGGTGGCGCTGGCCAGTGTGGGACATACAGTCACCTTACTGAATGCATATTGACCTAGCTTCAGGTTATTGCATTTATCTGCAAGAAAACTACCTTGACTTTTGATTGCTAGCTTTTTATGTTCATTCATTACTATGCATTTCTGTTTTACCAGTGTGCCTGATTCTGGGGTTTCTATCATTTGAACAGGACTGGATCTATTTCTGTGCTCTTTGCAACGTCCCGTCAGCACAAACATTATAGGACCCTGGAAAAGGGGTCGGAGAGGTAATTGGTGCTTATTCTCCAAATCTTTAGCCCCGCTTTTATAGCCTAGTTTCAGAGGAATGGATGACGGGCTGTGTAAAGGGTTGCAATATTGTTCTTTACCTTCATATGCAAAAACAGCGAGGGTGGTTTCACAGCAGCGAGATCTTTTAACTCCTGTCAAAATTTGCATTGAACACATTGAGAGGGAAGTGCCAACCACCCCGGTGCAAACTGCTCCGCGTCTGACACTCGCACCCCAACACTGAGCTTCTCTGCTACAAAAAAATGAGAGAGAGAGAGGCATGGGAGTACACTTGTTAGTTGTCTAAAGCTCCTGTTTGTTTAAAAAATGATTTGGCCCAGAAAGACGGCTAAGGAAAAGCAAAAATTGTGTTTCATGTTTGTGCATTGTTTCATATTGTAAATGAGGCAGAAAATAATCCATCTGTATTTTCCCACTTCAAACCTTTGTGTTGTTGTTGTTGTTGTTGTTCCCGTTTTAAGCCAGCTTCCTGTATTTATATTTTCATCAGACACAGTGCACTGACTTCAGAGGTTCACAGGTTTTAACAGCTGTAGAGATGTGGGAAGATCTTATCAATTTTGTCCATGTGTTTTTGAATAATGCCCTGTATGTCCTCTTTGCTATGGCAGATCTCGGCGGGGAAAATATTGAAACCAAGTTTAAAAGCTTCCTGGTGCGTGGCTTTATTTTTTTTCCATTCTCCCAAGAAACGTGGGTCTTAATTAGGTAAATAAAAGCATATTGCAAACACTGGGCTTATCTGCTTCCTGGAACCACAGGCGCAAAGTCCTTTCAGAAGGTCATCTGTTATAAGTATTGGGAATTAGAGAGATTTTTTTGCCTGAGTGATACAGGAATTGTGGGGGGGGGGTTTCATGATCTAAGTAATAACATTTTGATTGTATTAATGGCTGTAGAAGTAGGCTACAAGTGTTGATATTCCTGAGGGTCCTTTTATTGTAGCTTAACGTGTAGCCCAAATGGATGCAACATCCTCATGTCAAACTCAAATATTTCAGCCATCGTTTATGTCAAATTTCCAATGCTCCCTATTTTCTAAAGATAAAAAAATGCATCCATTACTATGTGCTCATGACTAAAACCATCACCAGAAACAAGTGCATGCAACCTGGCTCTCCCACATAACCCTACGCAAACAAGTTAGTGCATGCAGGTCCCTTCTCAATGCGGTGTCAACCCCCCAGATTTCGGAAGTAAGTGGCCATTAAGGAATCAGTAAGGATGCACTTCCCAAGACCATATGGTATCCAGTTGTAGCACTCCTCAGGCTGGCAATTTACCCCTTGGTTTTGGCCTGAGAGAGATACCATTTCTATTGTGTCTGTAAAGCAAGTCAGAAGATAAGCTTATTTCCAGTGTTTCCCCAGCTGAGCGGTCATTGCCGTTATAGATCACTTAATGAGAAATATAAAGACATCTGGGTCTATATTGTAACAGTGGCATAAAAGAACTGGTTGCATAAGCTGCCTTTTGAATTTCTACGTGCCCAAGAAGCAGCCGCATCTTTTTCCACACCGCCCCTGACTGACAGCCAGGGTTTTTATTAGCTTGCTTTGCTGGCTTGATGACTGATATTAGCAGATTTTGACTCGTTCTGATCTGCTTATTCACTCCTGTTTCAATAATTCTTTCTGGAACTTAATCAAATTCAAACTGCATTTCTGGCAGCAAGAAAGAGAAGCCCATATGGGCTGGGATTTTTTTTAAAAGGCTAAAATCTAGGCTGCACTTAAGATTTCTATTGTTTTCGTTACACCAGCCTTGTTCAAACATCGTTCTCTGACTGTAGGCGTGCTTGTATGAATACAATATGACGATACTGCCATATAGCTATTTCCAATTTGACGAGGCAAAATAACATCTAGCCTTGTGACTGCATTTGTGCTTGGGCTGTCCCTGGCATCACTGCGCAAGTCACATTCACAGCTATAGCCACCATAGTTGTGCTGGTGGTAATTTTAAGCATAGACTATGTCTAAGGGACTTGGGCACCTACATTTCACTGAGATACCTTTGAAATGGAGGATTGCAAAGGGACTTCCCAGCCTTCAAGCCATGCATTTGCAGCAAACATTTATCCAAAGAGTCCAGCCCTTCACACATGCATCACACCCACAGAGCGCTTTAGGAAACTACCTTACAACATGCCACAGGTAAAAAGCAGGTGAGATCCAGGTGCTGCCAATGCCCTGCTACTGCAGCAGTAGAGAAACAATCGGATTAATAACTTTTAGACACTTTTGAAAATCCCAATCGTGCTTTAAACAGGCCTATTTACTGGCATGAAACTAGCCAGCCAGAGGAAAGCTGCGTACAGTCACTGAAAGACATGACGGATGAGTGACATCAAACAAAAACAGGAAGGAGGGTGAGGAAGGGCAAAGTTAAGAAGGACAGGAAGGTTAACATTAACAACAAGAAAAGCATGAGAAGGATGGGCAAACCGGCCTGAAATAGAACACGTGAGAAAACTCTTCCCTGCCATTCACTACTCCTCCAGTGTGAAAGATAAGAGGAGGAAATAGAAAACCAGTGAACAATCCCGAGGCTAACCACAGCCCAACGCACACTGAATGAAAACCATGTCAATGAGCCGCCTGGAATAGCCTGGGGCTCTAGCCACATCTAACAGGCAAGTTACACAAGTTGGGCAAACAAGAGACTTAAAGTGGTCCTGAGCCACCTTTCTCTTGCACCCAATATGTTCTGGGATGCTCCTGGCTCTGGACATATCCTCAGCATAGTCTGGAAAATGTCAGGGCCCTGTCTAAGATGGGACAGGCATGAAAAGGCAATCAAAAGCTGCCTGGCATCTTCACAGCAGGGCAAGCTGAAGTCCCACCGTTAAAACTGGCATGGCAATAGGAAAATGCCCCCATGGCCAGAAGTGGGGCTTTAAGACCCCTTAAGTTCAACCTGTGAAAATATACTGGAAGAATAGAATAGAAATAGGTTCAGATTTGCCACGTGAACGTATCTAGCATGCAACTGCTTCTATGGAAATTTTCTGCATTCATATATCTATCTATTGTAGGAATTACCCAGTGAGGATTAGGGTCAGCCTTATTATTAACTTTAATCAATGTAATGACATTTTGAGTCCCCCCCCCCTTTAATAAGCTTGATTACTAATTTTTAATGTTTCACTCATTAATACACCAGGTTGGGCTGCTATACTTTGCATTTTGAAAACAATGGCTTAAATCCCATACATGCTTTGGCATCAACGCAGAATCCCATATGTTCTTTTATACTAAATTTACTTCTGTTTCCAATTTTTCCACTGTGTGCCTTACCCTGTTGACCTACAAACTGCTGTAAATCCCCTTACTCTACTCCCTGACACATGGCTGTGTAAATTGTGTACAAGGACTTGAAAGCAATCCCACTGCTGAGCATTATACATAACTATGAAAGTTAGACATGGGCTACAATAGAAAGGTCACAACAGGGGGCACATGAAAGGGTACAGCTTGCAACAACAGTTAACGTGTGCTTTGATCTTTGACCTTAGGAGCAAAGGGAAATACAGCTCTCCATACCACCCCTGCAACATGTACATGAAGGAAGCAATCTGAATCATTAATTGCTCAGAATCCATATCTTGGGAAAATCCAGCTCCAGCACACACATGAAAGTGGGACGGGCCACAGGGAGCGTCCACATGCAAAATCCCTTCCCAAATGGAAAAGAAAATTGCATATATTTCCATATATTAATTTGCTTGTATAAACAAGCAAATGAATGGTGATCCATCCAGGAAGCCTGTCATCAGGCCTGCTTTCTGTGAAACTATGCATCGGCGTAGGTTAGGACCTCGCAGCAATAGGGACCACTCTCACTGGCATTAGGACGAATCCCAGTGACCACACTTGGCATTGACTTGCAACCAAAATGAACCAACTAGTGTGCTTTTTGGCAGGGTTGCCTTTTACCTGCCAGTGTTTCAAGTCAGGAAATTCCCTCCATATCCCGTGACCTCACCTGACCATTTACAAGAAAACCAACAGATACAGAGAGTTGTTCAAAAATCAACCCATAATTTGAAGAAAACATGCAAGTGCATGCAGAAAAATTATGGAAGAGCACATGTTTGTGACTAGAAGGCCATCTATTCATTGTAAATCACTCATTGAGCTCCTCCCACCAGCTCATTAGTAGAGCTTTTGCTTACCGCCCGCTTTGCATGCAATAAAAATTTGGCATAGTTTTTCATGCCCACCCTTTCAGAAGCACTGAGTTCCCATTTCCCGAGAATCCTGACTTTCAGGTATGCAGGTAAATTCAAAGGGAACCGAAGTTAGTTGCAAATAAAATGGCCTTTTGAAAAGCACACTTTAAAAATGGAGAGCTTTTCACTTGGCAACATGCAAGATAACAGGCTACTGCTTATAACATTGCATAACATGAGAGAACATTACTCACTGCTGAGTGATGTAATGTGACATCTGGTATTTGGAAAGTTAAACTATACACTAGCTATATATTGTCTTGACTTGTTACAGTACATGCGGGCATGCACTACATATGTATCAAGACAGCTAATGCACAAGCCTTTTGGGTGTTGCATATTTTCTGCTGGCACTAGGCATTTTGCTGCCTTTTCTCTTCCAATTTTTCGTAATGACTCCCAGATTTCAGTCGCTGTCATCATGGTCTATTAATCTCTGCCAAAGATCACAGTAGCTGCAGATGGGAAAGACCAGGAGTGGTAGAGCATAGCATCCAAACGTGTCCCTAGACAGACTGTAACCCTCAGCAAGAGATCACGGATAAGGACTGAAGTCAGGTTTTGATTGGATCCCTAAAGTGCAAGAAAATGAAAACATTCCTTGCACATTTTTTTTAATGCTTTCACAAAACTGTGCTCATTTAGAGCCAGATTCGGTCAGGCCATTTTGCACAGGTGCCCCGAAAGTCTACCCTGGCTGGTACTCTGCCTTATGAGCCTCCTGGCTAATACACACCGTGCGATTTCCAAAGCATTTAGCACTGACAAAATCTGACTCTCTTGAAGGAGAAAGAAGTTTTACCGCTGGCTTCAGTGGAGACGGTTTGGCCAACGTTGTTCCAAGTCAATATTTCCAGACTATTTTCTTGCGCTCTCTCCATTTCCAATTTGACATTAGTGCTTATCTACTTTTCCTGACTCTTCTCTCTTGCCTGGGTGGGTTTTCCATATGATAGTCTGACCAGGATCTCCCAGCCACTACTTTCTATTTCTGTTCCTTGTTTGAACTGTGCTAACTCCAAAGGGCTGTGCTTGGAAAGCTGCATTAGCGATACCCCTCCATGCCCCCCTTCCCTACTCTCCCTCTTCCCATCTGCATCAGTCACTCTTGTTTACAAAGAGACTCTATTTTTGCTTTGGTCCTGAGGTGCATGTGGACACGTGGTTTATTCTTGGCATGATTTCTACACAACTTGCAATAGCCGTGTGAACTATCAAGTTCTCTCAGGGTACAGGACACCGCTCTGTAAATGCTCTGCTATTGCCAGACTAAAATCAGCAAAGCCATTGCTATCCTGCTTGTTTGTTGCCTTGTCTGTCGGGGTACTTCCTGTAAAATAATATTTGCTGAACAGCTGCACGATGTGAACTTCATGGAAATCATCCTGTTTTGTTCCAACCCTTATTGGCGTTAGCTCCAAAGATACATTTGGAATAGGAGGAGAAAGAAAAGTAGAGACAAAACATCTAGTATAAATTCAGTCTCAGCCCTTTGAGGTCTCATGTGGTATAAGGGACATTATATTTTGCTGCCATTCAGACTGCAAAGCTTGAAAGTTACCTCTTCATTCAAACTGCCTGTGCAGAATGAAAATGAGGATTTTCAGCAAAGAAAAAGTGAACCATTCCCAAGCTAGAAAACCTCCCTCCTAAATCCCAAAGCTGCACCCAGTTTTTAGCATTATTCTTTATGCAATATAACTATGAGGATGAAGCTTCTCTGTTGCAAACAGGGCCTCTGTTGTTGTAAATGCTGGACAAATACAGAAGTTACCATGGTCCCTATCCCAGACAGCTTAAGGTCTAAGGGCTTAATGTTGGGTGGGTCCTAAAGCTCTTAACCCCTGGGCTGTCCACACATTAACACCTTAAATTAACTTAAAGGACTCCTTACATACCTCAAAATTATGCCACTCCAGAGCAGGATTATCTCTTGATCCACACAACCCAGTTCCTGAACCATTAAGATGTGGTTACTTCCTACAGGTGTGCCATTCAAGTTGAAGGTGTGACTGCTCCAAACTCCAAGTCAGCACTAAGCTGCTTGACATTTGAGTGACTCACAGTGCAAGGTGTAATAAGGCCCTCAGTGTGAGGTTACACTTAGACAATACTAAATCAGTGGAATATTAAGCACCGTTGAAGTTAGAACAACCTGCGAGAAGTCCCGCGTTAAAGGTTAATACTATTTCTTGCCTGCACAGCTCTGACTTGCCATTAAAAGGCTGGCGAGCAGGGGGTAGCTAGGAGCCAGGACATCAGGGCTCTCTCCTTGTCCTGGGTGGAGGAGGAGGAGGAGGAGGACAGGAAATGGTGCATCCTGGATGCTAAAGGACTTCCTATGACTTGTTTTATCTCCATGGAGTAGACAGAAGTTGTCCTAACATGAGCTGGGTAGCACGGCACAGAGTTAACCCTCACCTGAAGTAGCATAATTTTGAGACACTCGAAGGGCATTTAGCACAAAGTAATGAGCTTTAATATGCAGATACTTGTGTTTAGAGTGCCCTTAGTATGCTCTAAGTGTAGCATGTGACTTCACTGTAAGAGAATGATCCAAGGATCTGAAACTTATTGGAAGCAGCATCTTTCCATGGGCTATAGGGAGCTGAGGATCAGGCCATAAGCGCCGTAAATGTTAGCGGGATGTTTTTAAGAATTGGAAACTTTTGGATGTGTGAGATTTTGGTTTTATTTATTCTTTCTCCTTTCAGTTTTCTCTTGCCTTATGGGTTCATACCAGGGCTAGAATCAGGAATGTCTCAATAGCACAAAATAACTCCTCCGGCAGTTTCAGTCAATCAGGAGCAGAGCTAAAGGAAACGGGCTTTCATCTGATAAATTTTCCATATAGTTTTCAGGGTCAGGCAATCTTGATAAATACCTCAGGCACTAGATTTTTATTGCAGGGTCCAGTCCTTGAACACTTATGCCTATGAAATGCAGAAACCTGACTTTCTTCACCTGTGCTTTTTCACACTGATATATCAACATTGCTTTTCATGGTGTCAACCCTGATGGGGATAAGAGATGAAAGTATTTAGTGCATTATGGCAATCAGGACTCATAGTAGAGATGATCTCTTTTATTAAACCAACAAGATTTTTGCAAAAAAAATGTCTTTAATTGCAAGCTTTCAGGCACAAACGCCCTTCATCAGGCACTGGAAAAAAAATTGTCAAAGTTCTCCTGGGTAAAAATGAAAAATATGAATTGCTTTCTTGCTCAAACATACAGCCTCCCCTACTGCCACAACCACCACCACCACAAAGGCCCTATTATTATATTGTTCCCATTAGTTTATAACAGGGGTCATCAAAGTTTTTGAGCAGAGTAGCAACAACACCCACAATCTCAACTTGTGAGATGTTGGTGTGCCAGGAGGGACAGTGGGGGAGCCATGAGGAGCCCTATCCTTATTGTAATAGCACCCCAGCCCCTTCTCTGCCATCTGCCCCGAGGTGTGTGCGCCAAGCAAAATGCCTTTGCTTGCCACACTCTGGCACCCACGCCCGGGGTTGCCTACCCCTGATTTATTAGGGGTTTTCTCTTGGAAATAAGTATCCTGAAGATAGGAAGGTGGTGCAACTAATCTCCATTATCACAATAAGTAGCATAACGAACAGGCTAGCCCCTTCGTACAACCTAGTAACTAAAGAGCAGAGTTCTGCTCTCTGCATAGGCACTGTTGAATTGTAGCGCAGCGACTTGTGGTGTCGATTATTATAAATAGCTTAGGTCGATAGTTTAGGGTTTTCTTTTCTTCCTACATGACTTTTATGTGCAAGTTTACTGCAGTACAAGTCAGACTTCAGTGTATAATTCACACTGAAGGCCACAGTGAAGACTTGTAATAGCTAACATCCATGTCTACCTTTTTTTTTTTAGTAACCTATCTCACTTTCCACGCTGACAGCTCAGGATGGTTCTCTCTGGTATTTTCTTCAGGCTGTAGCTGTCTAGTAAATCTTACTTGAAGGGCATGTTTCCTGGTGTGCAGACAAAATGTTCTTTAATTCAGCTTCCATCCAATATTTGCCAAAGGGATATATGATTGAATGGAGAACAGCATTAGGAGTTAGAAGATAGGTCTATTCTTGGTTCTACTACAAAGTGCTGTGTGGCGAAGGACAAGACACTGCTAATAGACACTGCTCTCTATCCTTTTCCTGTCTTGTCTGTTTAGAGTCGAGGCATGGACTTTCTCTTTGTACACAACCAAGTACTTTGTGCCTTTTAGCTACTATAGTCCTATATGTAATAACTCAATACCCTTTCTCTTTCAGACCTGCCCTAAACAATTTTTCTCCCCCTTTGATTTTTCTAGCCTGCAAGTTTGCATGAACATTAAATCAATGGATAGGGGAAATTGTTTTTCTAGTAGCAGCTGAAGTTTGTTTTTTTTTAAATCACATTCCTCTATGGAGGTGCAGACTCGAGGAATTAAAAGGGGCTCGTTGTACATACCAAATCCATCTTCTGCTTTTGAAGCAAGCCAGTCAATGGATGCACTTTTTTTTTTTTAACCAATAATCCTCAGGATTGGGTCAATGAAGTGGCTGGCGAAAAAATGCCAGTTTACAGAGGAACAGTTAAGCTGTTATTAGGACTTCTCATGCAGCAAAAACCAGTCATTCCCTTCACCATTGTTGTCAGTCTATCATTCATCCTGGTGGTGAATAAGAGGAGCTATTTATTTCATGGGGCTGGTTACGAACAAGAGAGTGCATGTGTAGTGCCAATCTCATAATGCACAAAGGGCAGGTGGCATCAGTGTGTAGGTTGAATCTATTTTGGTTCTGCCATCTTACTTATGCATCTTTACGTTGGAGTTTCTAGGCTGGAAGCTCTTTGTGTCATAGACTTATATCATTCGATTTGCCAAAGCTCCTGGGGGTCCCACTAACATTATGTTAGGCATTGTTCAGACATATAACGGAGAAAGAGCTTTCCAAGAAGCTGGGGTGGCACTCCCTGATGCTGCTATACTCAGTAATGATAACAGTCATTCTCATGGCCCCCAACTGAGTATCCCACCAGCAACCACTTCTGCTTTCTTCTTCCATCTTCCAGCCTTTTGTGCTTAATTCTTCATTTGAGTGTTATTTTTTCAAAAACACAATGGCATGGATATGTGCACCAAAACCATCCCCCAAACCAAATCTGTTGTGTATTCATAATGATGATTTAAATGAGCTTTCCCTGCCCCAGGAGAAGAGTAAGCAGAAGTTGTTATGGAAACCAGTATAAATTCCTTCAGAAAATATGGCAAAACCATTAGCGCACAAATTGCATCTTCCCCCAGATCAGCCTAATTTGATCAAATGACTTAATTTCAGTGTTCTGAAGAGCAGGTGTACAGAATTAATTCTTGATATTCCCAGTTACCGGGAGGTGCCTTATATTGTTCCTACATCACAGTCCATTATGTCCAAACTTTGCTTAGATACCTACAGAAGTACTGAGACAGTATAAATGTTGTTTGTTTTTTTAACTATATGCCAACAAGTCTCGTGGCTTAAAAATAGGTTTGCATTGTAATGAGTGTTCAGGAGACAGCAATAATGATCACAATAGCAATATGTATAAATAGGAAGCATAATGTATAGCAGGAATAGTTCCTGCAGCAAAACTTCTTATCCCGGTTCAGACTTACCATTGTGATGCAGAAAAAATGATGCTTAAATCCTAAGAATTAAGCAATCGTAAGAATCCTAAGAATTCCTAAAAAACAAATGCTTAAATCTTAAGAATTAGAATAGGACTTAAAATGAAGCAAACTATGCAAGCATGGGGTTCGATTTGGAGTGTAGGTTTGTTTTCCCCTGAGTAAGAACCTGTAAAGAAAAAAGTCTGTGATTCCCTTAGAAAAAAAACAACAACCCTAACACTGGCCATAACCCTAACCTTTCCCTAAAATGAGAAACAATGAGTACACATAAGATTAAAACTATTTTGCATTTATTGTCGTCATTCAAGATGACGATGATGATGTCACCAAGCTTGGAGGAAACAAAAACATGTTTAATAGAGAAAAATAGAATTTGTGAGGTCTAGAAAGGAATACAGATAACAGCACATGTACAGTAGGATAAAGACTGTTGTAATTAATGGAGATTTACTTATTAATGTCATGAGTGTATTTAATCCTTTAGGTTGTATGTAATACTGATGGATAATGCAGGGCTCCTTTCTACTCCTCCAATTCCAACATGACCCGATGTTGCTTTTCCAAGGGCTCGCTATATCTGTGAACACCGGATGCAGCACATGTGCATGCATGCATACACATACACGTACACACATTCTGCAGACATGGGGGCAGAGTTGATAATGTGCTACCTGCTTCCAAGACTGAACAATACCGAACAGCATTTAATTGCAGGTGGGGCAGGATCAGAATGTCCACTACCTCCAGGCAACTCTGGAATAGCTGAAAGGATGCCAGCAGACATGCTAAGACTGGAGTTGCAAGAAAAAATGAATTCTAGTACTGAGAAACCACTTGGGAAGGGGAAATAATAGCAAGCTGGGGACAAAACCCACATATTTGTGGATGCCCAAAATTTCAAATCACTTCTTGTTTTTTCTTCTTTTCTTGGGAGGAGGAAGAGGGAGGATGGAATAATAACACTGTACAACAAAATAAGAGTTTGGATACCCCAAGATTTGTAAAATTCGGTGGCATGATCCAGCTCTTCAGTGGTCTTGGGGTACCTGGCTTCCTTTATTTTCAGGGTTTAATTCAGTGTCCAGAGTTCAGTGCCTATATAACTTGAAGCCTAAATCACTTGGGCACAAATCCATTGATTATCAAGGAAGAAGGCACAGTAAAGATTCAGTAAAATGGATTTGGAGAAAAGAGACAAGGAGAGAATTATGCAACGCAGAATAGGAAAGTGTAATTTGGAAACAAATGTGGGAGGAAGAAATCTTGAAGATTTGACAGCCACTTTGAATTGCTTTGTGGGGGTTAACTAAATGATACCAGAGCATAGTCATGTGAGGCTGTTCTATTTATGTTGCTCCAATCCAAGCCAAGCAACATTCATGGCTAGAAGTTGAAAGCTGAAGAATCGGTTCGATGACATGGTGTCGTCACCTTCTCTCAGGTACATTAAGGGATTCTGCTACATGGAAATTATAAAATCTGCTTTCTCCATTGCCCCCCACCCCCTTTTTTCTCTCTCTGTCTCAAGAAGCTAGCCCAAGGTCAGTCAAGGAGTCAATAGACTTGCTACTAAAGGATATTATGGAAAAAGAACAACACCTATTTATGGCACTCAGGCCCATACCAACTTGCATTCACATCCTTCTAACCAATTTCAATGAGTTGCATATCCTACTTAGTTTCTGGATGAACAGGCTTTCAGCCTATAGCATGTGTGTGTCCCCTAGGGATGTCGTGTAGATGCAAGGTCTAGCGAAAATGATCTCAAGTTCACTGCACATACAAGAGAGATTAAAGAACAAACAACTGGACAGACAATACCCAGCACACCTGTCATTCAACACATTAGCTGAAATGGTAGACAAATGTAGACAAATGCAGATTCGGTACCGCTGATTACATCATAGGCAAACAAGGCAAAGCAGAGTCTACTGTTGGCCAGAATAAAAAATGTGAACCATCTGAAGCCTGCTAGGCTTTTCCTGCTTGTGCCCCCATCGCTCTTGTAAACAGCAATAGAAAGAACGTCAGGGAGAAGAGCTAGTCCCTTGTTCCTGTTTATGCAGGGATTAGTAAAACTAATTCACAGCTAGCGGGCCAACAAACATCATTGGATTAGAAGGAATTTCTCCAACACGCTGCGATTTCCCCTGTCTGGAAAAGGGAGAAAGCCTCACAAGAAGGCCTTTTTTTAAAACTTTAATTACAATGACACTATCATTTCTTCCCTACCCAGTCACGTTCCTTTTCTCCTTTAATATAGTTGAATATGAGATCATTAGGCTTCATATTTAATGCCACCCCCTGGGGCTCTCAAATTTTGTCAAAATTTGGAAGGGAACACATTTTCTTATAACAGGTTGAGTCATCTCATCCCCTTTTGCAGTTCTTGGTAGCTGAAGAGTGCACAGTTGATAGAGACTCTCTTTATTTTCCAAATAAACTATTGAGAACTTTCTCACGATGAGGCTGGTTGAGCATCAGAACGGGCTACCCAGAGAGGCTGTAGAATCACCATCCTTGGAAGTTGTCAAGACCATGTTAGACAGACAAGTAGCTGGGATGGTGTAAACAGGAATGATCTTGCCCAGAGCAAAGGGTTGGACTTGATGACCCCCTGAAGTTCCTTCCGACCCTACCTTTCTATGATTCTACATTACCAAGACATGGTTACAGGAATCTTTCCTCCGGTTGTTATTCCTCCTTCTATATTTTGAAAAAAGTAACATTATAAAAAGTTGTTTGTTTGTTTTTTTTAGGTAAATTAAGATTTAAATATAAAAATAACTGGAATAATCTAGGGAATGTCACAGATAAGGGCTTGGCAATTGCATTAACACATACACATTGTGCACAATCCTGGCCCCATTGAAATCAATGGCAAAAAGCAATATACTCCCATGACTTTACCGCTTGTGTTTCTTTGTTAAATATTATATATACACCTTATGGTATATTATATGTCTGGAACTGCCTTTTAGAGATCTTGGTTTCTCTTTCCCAGCACTGTTGGAAATTGCAGGAACTTAATTAACTCTCTCTTGACAAATACAGTCACAGAGCAGTGTTTTGATACCACTGACAATTAGTACTGAAGTACAAGAGAGGAGAGAAAGGATTGCAAGGGTATGCATTCTGAAACAGTAAACCTTTTTGTGCTTATAAAATACCTAAACACTTGTAAAGAGTTTAATATGTGGGGTTTTTTTCAGGAGACAACCTCATGTCAAACATGCATCAAAAAGGGATGCCAAATTGGCTCTCTGGGAAGATGCTATTAAGTAAGGATAAAGAATGCTGCCAACATGTACTCACTGGCCTCCTCATTTAGTAAAGGATTCGCTAACATACGTACATGCCGGGAAGCTTTAATTAGCAGTTCAGGAAATCCAGGGGAAAAAAAATGATTCTTCATCATCTCATAGGGGCTAAAAAGTTCTCAGATATCATGGGGATGAATGTGGGACAACAGCCTGAAGAGATAGAGAGATGCCAAAATGCCTTGGCTTGCATCCCCTTTCCTCCCCTCCCCACCTCATCATTAGTTACCTTCTTTCTGCTACCATTTTAAATTGAGGTATCAGAATGACACCCTTCCTGTCAAGACATTCTTGGTAGAGAAGGAGGAGGTAGTATCTAATGGGACAGAGTACCTGGTACACTTGGTAGCAACTACAGGCTAATCACAATGCAATTGTTACATACTCTTCGTTGTGTCGCAGTCATTATAATTTATCACTTCTCCATTGCAGCCAACAATTCAATCTGTCATGTTGTACTGTTTTTAGTAAAGATGTTATTGGAGTTCAGGGAAATGGAAGGGTTAATAAGATCGTTCTTAACTGCGTACAACGCAAGGTAACTCATATGATGTAGCTTGGAAGAGATAAACGGAGGAAGCTTGCAATTTAGTAGACCTCTTTTGCTGCAGTGCCAAGGCTTCCCTCTAACTGACACCATCCATCACGCTGAACTTTGCTCAGAGCTGTGTAATACATTCGACTTGAACTTCTATCAGCCTCAGGTCAGCCTTTGTTCAAATTAAGCCCCCATATCAGGCCTTTTGTTGGTTTTTTTTTTCCTATAAAAGCAGCTTGATGTACAATTTGCTTTCACTGGGGCCTAACTTTTCTTATTAAATGTTTTGATTATTGCCTTATCATCATTGTCTGGCCCAAGTATAGAGTAGTGCCTGTGAGCCTCTGTCATGATCCGTATGCTAAGCACCATATAAATACAGAATTAAAGATATGCCCTTGACTCTAAAAACTAACAGTCTTCAGTCCACAATCTTATGTTCACAGATATCCAATTAAAATCAGATGCAGTTAAAAAAAAATAAAAATTCTAGATTCTCTCTCATTTTGAGGCTGATTTTCATAAAGAGGAATTTAATCTGGAGAACAGGGCACTAAACTGAATGGCAGGTCGAGCTGTTAATAAACAAGTACTACACACAATCTTGTTTTTAATTGTTCTTGGGGAAAACAACAGGATGCTCAGGAGGCCTCCGCTCTGTTCCAGTTCTGCAACTAGCTCTCTGGGTGAGCTTGGAAGGAGCACCTTGCTTTGCCATGCCCTGTCTAGATAGATTACTGGAACAGAAGTTGCCTGACGTTTCCCCTGTATCATAGTTTTGTCCCTCTAATGCCTCCGAGTTCCTCTTTATTTCATTCAAACATACATTTTCCCAAAATGGCCATGATTTCATTTCCTGTGGTGTCTGAACAGCTTTGCAGAGTCACTGAATTGCACAAAAAGTTTCCAATTTGAGTTAAGTTTTGATTTCTCTACCTTTTGTTTTGACAAATGTGAGTTTTCAGGCTACCCTAATTTGTACCCTTACAATCTGGACATGGTAAAAACTGTTCTTCCAAATGGTATTTAACCACATGCATCAGAAATCCTAACCCTCCTCTTTTAGGCAAGTTCCTCAGTGGTTGAGCTCCATCAAAATGATGAGCTCCCCTGAGATCAGCAGTCACCCTGGAATAAGCTACAGCAATGCGAGTGAAGAGTCAGCCCTATGTTATCTGAGTGTTGACAACGTGCTTGAGCTGCGGAGAACCGGAGCTAACTTATTTGCAATCATGTCAGCTGGGAAGAAAGAGCCAGGAAAGCTTTCCTGAGCTCAGAGGTTGCTATCTTCCTCTCTCTGTTCACAGATGTCTAGGATCCTCTCAGCAGGTTGGCACAAGTCTGCTACTAATATCAGCTTCAAACAGTGCAAGGAAAGGGCAGCCAATTTCATTTGAGTCTTTGAGAAGTGTTTAGTCAAAAGGAGGCTTTTTGCCTTAGCTTTACTATATTCTGTCACAGCTACTGGATGAGACAAACCTTCTACCCTTTCCCGCTGCATGTCTCATGTCACCAGCCTGGCTTACTGTGCCTTCATCTCTCTGGAAACTAATGGTCAGCCATGGGGTTGCTGGTTCTCAGTCATGAACAACACGGATCTTGCTTGTTTCCAGTACCTCTAAGAGCTTACCTTCTGGAGACTGAGGCATGGAAGTGTGCAGTACAGAAAACATCATTAAAAAAAAAAAGGCATTGTCTTTTCATTCCTCAAATATATACAGCATGTCAAAATAGTAGGTAGAAACCATAAAAGGCTAAAACATGCACGTTACCTAGGCATTTCTAAGTAACCCTAAGCTCAGAGAGCTTCATCCTCTTAAGGCAGTTACAAACTGCCCTGCTAAAGCTGCCCTGGTCATTCAAGGAGGATAATGAAGAGGGAGAAAGGTATGTGTGATGCTGCAGCATCTACTGTTACCCATCAGGAATTAGTACTTGGGAACTCCTGAGGGCATGTCCACATGTGCACATTTACTGCGCAGTAATTGCTGTTCAGTCTACACGTGCAGGCCTGTACTGTGCCGTAAATATGGTGACTTATGCCGACTTGAGCATAAATTTGAGACCTGCAACATGCAGGTCTCAAATTTATGCCCGATTATTTATTTAGTGTGCAGTGGATGCTTATCTTGCTGGGATCCTGTGACCCCAGCTGACTTCCTGCCCCTTGGGCAGGGGGCTAGACTCGATGATCTTCCGAGGTCCCTTCCAGCCCTAATGTCTATGAAATCTATGTAATGCATCTGTAGATGCCTTACTGCACAGTAACACTGTGTATGTGGGCTGATTTGGGACTAACTTTAGTCCCATTAAAGTCCACACCAATGTAGATTAACACTGTACGTGGATTGACTTGGGACTAAAGTTAGTCCTAAAAGTGAGTCCCAAGTCAGTCCACACACAGTGTTAATCCGCTTTAATGCCTGCATGTGTAGACACTGGTCTATTCCCGCTTACTGTGCAGTAAATTTAAGTCGGCATAAATGCAGGTGTAGACGCCCATTATTTTCTCCAGGCCTCCAAATGAGTTCCTAGGAGCACGATTTGGAGCGGACGCCGACTTCATTGAAACTATCTAAACATAAAGTAGCTAAGCCTCTAATCAGGTCTGCCGAGGACAGTGCCACACACACCGGTCACAAGGAGAGGGAAGCATTTGCCATGGATGGCCTGAGCGTGAAGCGTGAGTGCCGTGGGGCAGGAGGAGCATGAAGGAACAGAACTCAGGGGGCCAAAATCTCCATTGGTGTGATATCCTCAAGGGACCCGGCAGCTTCGCCTTATGGCAGTGAATGAATGGGCTTCTTGTGTCCCTTACTCCCTGCACTGCGGCTAAGGAAAGCTTGGAACATGCCCCCCCGTATTTTAATATGCAATGCAAAACATTTTATAAACTGTTGGATGTTCACAAAGTAAAGCATGAATCAATATGAAGGATGTAAGTAAAGCATGAGTAAGATGACTAAGTAAAGCATAAATCAACATGAAGATTTTAGAAACTCAGTATAAGCAAACATACATGCATAGAAACATTTTATGGATCGAGGCCTATCACACATATGGGCACACGGCGTCAGTGCTTGTGTCTTTGAGGCAAGTAGATGCAAATGGACTCTCAGACACAGAAAAAAGGCAAGAAAACCAAATCAGTAAAGAAATTATGGAAAGCCGCTTATCCCATTTATGAGCACAAATGCCAACAGAAAGTAAAAAATAAATAAATAAATAAATAAAATAAAAATCAGTGGTGTTGTGTTCAAGTATAATGCATATAAAAGTTCTTTCAGCTCTGAAAGTTTAAAGAAAATTTGTGATATTCAAGTTTTTACCTTATGAAAAGGTAGGAAAATATGCATGCAAATCTATGATTAAATGCTTCTTTTAAAGCAGTTTTGAGAGAAGCTTTCAGTTGAGTGATGAGTCTATTGTAACCAAGAATTGAGAAAGACTCTGAACAGAAAGCTATTTAAACCTAACCCACTGACTTAAAAAAATTCTATACACCTACAGTAAAGCATTTTGATCCAGTTGCATCTATGACAAGGTTTTTCAACGATAAGATCTAATGTTCTCATAAAAGCTGAAAGGAGAATTTTCCAAACATAGTTCCATACTCAAGCTTGTGAAGCTGCCTAAAGAGCTGAGGATATGAAGGGGGGGAAAGAACTTGCAAATAAAATGATTAACTTGCAGGTACTTTGCGGGAGAGATGACAGAGTTTAAAAGGCAGGAATGGGAAGGGACCTGTTTTGACTCTGTGGGGAGGCATAAGTGTGCCTTTATCCAAGACTCCTCTATGCCTTACTTTGCACATTTGTACAATGCCTAAAATGATCTATAAGTGCAGTATAGGCTTAGCATTGAACATGTTGGTGTTTGCAAAGAACTCTGAGCCCCTAAGAAGGAAGGTAGTATAGAAAAGCAAAAGTATCAGCATTACAGTAAATTGCAGAGGGGAAAGCACACTATAATTTCCACGTAAAAACAAATCATTCTTGAATGCTGATTGCCGGCTGGGCTGTGCGAGGGAGAGTCGACGCTGTGATCTACAGCCTACTGGAAAACAAAGATTCAGAAATCAGCGTGGCTAAACTTCACGTTTCTCCCCGGTGCAGAATGAGGAGGAAGGGAGGAGGCTGGTTTCAAGGAAATATAAAACATTTTTTTTCCCCCTTGTGCTTGAATCTCATGCTGTTGGGAATTGGTTTTCTTATCAACCTCCAATGCTCAGAAATGTTATCAATCTAGATAAAGCTGTTTATTCCAGGTTTTGGTATCATGTGAGAAAATACATGGTGAGACCACATGGTCTCAAGTTAGTTATAACAGGCATTTGCTCTGGAGAATAGAAACAGTCCCTGGTTTTTCCTCATTCTCCCTGCTGTTTCCTTGCTGCTATCTCATACAAATACCTCTGTTTTACCCTGGAAGTAGTCTCTTCAGGGTCTGGAACTGTATCTTCTCATGTATATGTGCAGTACCTTCCTCCACTCCTCCATAGGGCCTTTGGACACTATCAGGATCCAGGAGATAAATAATAGGACAATGTGTGTGCTCCAGTGCATTTTGAAGATGAACGTGCGTCTGGACCACAGTCGGGGTTGAAGGGCACTAGCATCACCAGTGCCAGTTTAGCAGCATATTATGTAGCTTGGTGATGACAGTCCAGTCCAGAGGGGGCAAGTATTTTATGCAGGTCAGAAAAACTATCCTCCCACTTCACAATCCCCCTGCCTAATTGTTTGATGGACAAAGGCAACCAGTGCCTTACGATTTTGGAGGAGCAGAGTTAAGGTGCACTGACAATATAGCATAAAGAAAGCTTGCATTGCAACTACCTGGGGTTTTCAGCCTTTGCCCTGCCAAACTAGTACACTGCATCAGTGCTAGATTCACCGATAAAAGCAAAGGCTGAGATTCCTAGAGAGGTTCTCTTTTTTTTTTTTTTAAACACTTTATAAAAAAATCCACTTAAAATGTTATTATTTCACTAACTAGCCCAGAAGCCACACACAAGATGTATCTGTGTTCACAATATAAATCAAAACATTTGCTATATCAAATTACATTATGGGCTTAAAAAAAACAGGGGTGAAGCTGTGAGGGTTTGATTGTCTGAAAGTCATTTTTTGTCCCTGAATTCAATAGGAGCTAATTAATGCATTTACAATCTCTTTCCTTTTCTTTTATCCTTTGGTAAGTGCATTTTTCCATTCCCTATTACACCTGAAGCAATTATTAACTGACACGCAACAGGCATAGTTCAGCTGTTCATTTATTTTTAGGAGGTTAAAAAGCATTAAAAAGCACTTCATTAGCAGATCTTAAATGAAAGCATTCAGTCTTAATCATGTCATCACAGTTGCCCAATTAAAGGAATAGCAGATTTATTAAGCTGCTATTTTTAACAAAATCCCGGCACATTCAATAACTTGCAATCTTGGCAACCAGGAAGTGACATCACTCGTTGCCTGAGTGAACGTGAATTATGTTTACATTATCCCAGGAGAACTTTTGTATGTTTCAACTCCCACAGAAAACTATCGGATTTAGCCTCAAAGGGAAAGACCAAGGGCACAGTTCCAACTGCTTTATACTAGCTGAGGATATCACTCTTCTTTCTTCTGATTTCTTTTAATAATACGTTTTCCTGATGTCTTTCATTGCTGTATAAGCCCAAACCCATCTGATCACCTTTAAGACAGTAGAAAAATACTCTCTTCCCAGTTATACTAGAATAAATCCAAGAAGTTCCACTAAGGCCAATAGATCTACCACATTTTTTTTTTTACCCATGTAACGGAGAAATTTGGCTCATTGGGATGAGCTATAGGAGTGCATGTTATTTTCCTGTGGTTTCCAGAATCAGATGGTAAAAGATTAACCCAGATCAATAGCATTTATAGTACGGAAAGAGAAGGAAAATATCAGTACTACTAATAATAGTATTAGTATTTTTATTGATTTGATGCCAGGGCCTAGCCCTAGATGCATCTACTAAAATCAGGAATCAACAATTTGCTGCCAAAATCGTTTCACTTGCCCAGTGGTTGGATTGTTCCCCTTTCTCATTGTCACTTTTGCTCTGACACATCAAATGAACGGCTTTGTTTCACTTCCGTAACCCCTCCGTGTCTACCCCCACCCTCTCTTCTCTTGTTCAGCATTGAGAAGTTGATTTTTAGATCCAACTCATTCAGCACAGCTGGCTTCCTTTACCCACACACTAGACTTGTAAATAAGCACCTTGATGCTTTCTTCTTTGATGCTTCTCGGACTTGCAAGGAGATTCTCATCAACAAAGTTATTAGCCTCCTTCAAACCCCTCTTCAAACTTTCTTTTCAGGTGATGTTTACAATAAGCTTGACAACACTCGGGCAGCAGATATGCTATGACGACTTCCTATCAGACTAAATAATATCATCCTCAGCTTTTCTTTCAGCTTATCCATCTGTGGCTCTTTGTCTTCTAGATCAATAGTAAGTTCTGCGAGGCAGAGAACATTTTCTTTCCTTCTGTGTTTCTACAAATCTTTACACCATCAATACCAGAATAATATTAGCAATAGATTCATAGATTCATAATGCTAGGGTCGGAAGGGACCTCAATAGATCATCGAGTCCGACCCCCTGCATAGGCAGGAAAG
>NW_005841879.1:211377-227985 GCF_000455745.1 Alligator sinensis
GCATGGAAGTCTGGCACCTTGCTGCTGCCTCTCTACAAGCCCAGTGAGAGACTTGTCGTGCCCCTCACTTAGGAACACTGAGGCAAAGAACTCGTTGAGGAGTTCAGCCTTGTCCCCTCTGTCCGTCACCAATTGTTTCTGCCCATTTAGCAGGGGTCCTATTCCTCCCTGGGCCTTCCTTTTACTCCCAATATATCTAAAAAACAATTTCTTGTTGTCTTTTACTTGGGATGCCATCCTCAGCTCCATGGCAGCTTTGGCCCGTCTAACTGCCTCCCTACAAGCACGAGCAGAGGAGGTATATTCATCTTTGGTGATCTCTCCCTGTTTCCACTTTTTATGTGCTCCCCTTTTGTCCCTTAGGCTGCCCTGGATTTCTCTGGTCAGCCAAGGAAGCCTCCTGGCCCCTTTCCCCCTTTTGCCTCGCTCGGGGATCATCTTGCTTTGTGCCCGAAGGATCGTTTCCTTAAGGCACAGCCACCCTTCTTGGGCTCCCATCACTTCAAACCTCCTACTCTCCAGTGCGTCCTTGACTAATTGCCTGAGTTCATTGAAATCAGCTTTCCTAAAGTCTAGCACTTTCACCCTACTAGTTACCTTACCCACTCGACGTCTTATGGTGAAATATATGTATAATAATAAAGAAAGAACTAGAATATTAAAAGGTACAATGAAGAAATATTGTTGGCTTACACGTACAACTGACCTATCATTGAGATAAAAATAATTTTTGTTACAAGGGGGAAATGCCTCTATAGATGCAAAAGCCTTTCCACCAATTTACAGAGAACAAAACTGAAGATCAAAATACCTTTATTGTTTTGCTTTAAGCATATATCGATGAACTCCCTTGAGTGCTTTTCCTATTTTTAGTATCATAATAAAAGACCATATGATTGCATTGGCAGAAATGCAGAGAGCATAAGAACCAAATAGCTTAATTTATGTCAAGTTTTTCTTTTAATTTCACTGCTTACATCCTCATGAATTATAGATCTTGGTCTATGAACTGTATTGGTCCAGCAGAAAAGCTAATGAATCATGTTTACTGAGATAAGGAGCTAGCTGTAGAGCTGTGTTCTCAAAGAGTAGTGCTTAAGAACAAAGGGTAAGTAACCCTATTTCAAGAAATGTGAACCACAACTTGGAACAAATTTGCAGTGTGTTACTCAGATTTTATTCTACCCATACAGGAGGAAAGGACCTGTTGACTTGAATGAGTAAACACTTTGGGATTTGGCCTCATATTAGCAGTGAGAGCAAAATAAATGAGCACATAGTTTTATAGATCTCCATTAGTGTATTCATTAGGCCAAATATTGATATTCTTATATAGGATGGAGAATGCCCCAGGTCCCCTAGAATCATACTGTTGATATCTTTCCTCACAAAAGATTACTTGGGTAATGAAATCTCTCATCTTTGACAGCATCACAGCTCATTGGGTGACATTTCTCCAAGCGGCAGGTGGGAAATTTTGGTGTTGCATCTAGCTGGGTTTTTGGTTGTAGCCATGTCGGTCTGTGGCAGGGGTTGTCAACCAGGGGTATGTGTACCCCCAGGGGTGCTTAGAAAGGTCTTTGGGGATACACAGGGGCAGGGGTGGAATGTGCCCCTGGCGCAGTGGTGGTGGTGGTGGCAGCAGCATCACCCCTGATGCGTTTGCCTCTTACCCAGGGAAGGGGGGAAGGGGAGGGGTGCATCAGGCACTGCCAGCCCCACACAGCACACCATGGCGTCCCCTGCCCCCTAAGCCACCTTGCTCCCAATTGGCCTCCAGGTCACTGCAAGAGTCTCAATGGCAGGGGGGGCAAGTGTGTTTCTATGCCCACTCCCAGGAACAGGGTTGTGGGGAGGTTGCACACGGTGGCGGCTACCACCACCGTCCTGCGCTGCTTTCCCATGGCCAGTTGCATGTGCAGCTGTGCAGGCTGCTGACCAGTGGCGGTGACAATGGTCACCACGTGAGAGTCCCCTTCCACCCCCTCACCCTGCATCCGGCCAATGCCACCAGAGAGGGTACACTTGCTAAAAAAGGTTGAAAAACCCTCGTCTAAGGACATACGCAGGCCAGGTTCTTTGGGTAGATAGGATATCTTTTATTAGACCAATTGAGGGATTGGAAAAAAGTTCTTTGCAAGCTTTCGCACACAGTCACCCTTCTTCAGACATAGGGAGTCTTTGCTGTTCTGAGATCTCCAAGGAATGAAAGAAGTTAAAAGTGCAATAGGATGTCAGTGAGAATGTAAATAGGTGGAAATTAGGAAAACAAAGATAGAGGAGGGGGAGGGAAATTCGCCTGACTGTTGCATCTAGACACTTGCCTACTGCAGGCTCCAATTAACAAAATGTATGCTTCCTTTCTTAATCCCCTTCCCTCCTACTAAGCATACACTTATCCTGTACTGTTCCAGGCTTCCATTACTGCTTATGAGCCAGCTGATATTATTGAACATTGTCTTTGGATCTGACCCAAAATTTAGAAAAAAGAACATGCTATGAAATAAATGTTTGTACTTAGGACTGGAGAGTAGCATTTTGCTTGTAGCTATTTCCATATTCCAGGACATGTGAACAGTCAGCAAAAACAAATCTATGTTGGTTAAAAAAAAGAACCAAATAAAAATGGCCTCCAAAACAAATATCGAATCTGGTCCTGTGCAGTTACTCGTTATTTATCTCCAATGAAAGGAGATAGTCTTTCTTTCTTTTATACATAACAATTTAGACTCTTGTTAATACAGGTGGAATCAATAATAGGTTAATTGAATATTTCTCTTGCCTTTCATGTGGCTGCAGGAGGAAAGAGGCAGGCCTCTAAGTTTATAACTAAAGAAAAAACTAAGCAACAGACCCAGATACACATTGTGTCCCCTTATACAAATCACATCATCACTGGACCAAATAACAGATTATAACACCCAAGGCTCATTCACCTACACCTTTGCCAACATCATATATGCCATTACCTTCTTACAGTGCCCCTCTGCTGTCGACATTGGACAGAAGGGGCGGTCCCTATGTGCAAGAAGGAATGAACCCACATCGTATCGGTTCCAGAAAGACACACGAGCCTGTTGTAGAACTCCTTCAACACCCTTGATATTCCATCGCTGACCTCAGAATAGCTTTTCTTCGACAACGAAAATAGAAGAATGAACTTGAATGTGAAGTTGCAGAACAAGAAATCATCCACAGACTGGATTGTGTTAAGGATGGTCTAAACCGGGGCTATGGATCCTTATCCAAATATCACATGAGCTTGGGCTCTCAAAAGTTCATGCTATACTTCTCTGATTTAATTAATTTATAAGGTGCACGTAATCTACCCTCCCCCTTCCCACTGACTTCAGACTAACATGGCTAATCACCCCTCTGCTAAAAAATTAGACAGAGCTTTTAGTGATTTTTATCCTTATGGGAAAAATTCTGTTAAATTGAATAGAAAACAGGAGGTTTTTTTCTGTAGGTTCCAGTGGAACCACTCCATAAGACCGCTTAAGAAACTGCATCCCTGGTATAGAAAATAAAATAAAAAAGCTCTCAATTTGCATTTGCATCTGAAGCTTTGTAGCTATGATGATAAAGCCCTCTTACTTTCATCTCCAGAGGACTTTTTCATTAAATGTGATCTGCTGTGCAATTCAACAGGATGGAGGAATCCTGCTTTGTGTCATTTGGCTCGATCTAACATATTTTTAATGATGGGCCAATCCACAAAGCAGAGCATTTGCCCAGGACTCCCATCTATGGAAAAGCCTAGCCAAGCACTATAACTTAGGCTTGGTAAACCAGAAAGTTGACTAAATAGTGTCAATTGAGCATTCAATTGCATATGTTTTGACTGGTCAAAGAATATAGCAATTTTACAAAAAAAACCCAAGAAAACAAATCCTAGATTTTTTTTGTAGTGTTCTTGACAGAAATATGATTTTTTTATTGTTTTTTGACCTTTCTTAATGGAAAAAAACTGCTTTTTCCATGTATTATTTGGACCTATTGGTGATGTTTAACAATTTTTTACTGCTTTTGACTGGCCAGTTAACCAACTTTATTTCACCAGTCAAATACCCAAAGCTACTGCAAATTGCAATGATTAATGAAACCAGCAGTGCCCCTTAATATAGCCTCTTCCTAAGATGGAGGGAGTTCCTGCTTAGCAGCTCTCTAGGGAATCCCATATGTGGATGCTAAATCAGGCCATGTATACCTGCCAAGCCTCAAGTCCCATTGTGAACAAAGTAAAAATCCACCCCCTATGGCATATAAATTAATCAGCTAGTTCATGATCTCCTAGTATTCATGGCAGTACTCATCCCACCATGAAATATCACATGGAAAGAGGTGATGAAGCCCACTAAACACCAGTTGCCGATACCACCCATTACAGCGTACAGTGTAGAAAATGCCATAGAAAACGCAACACCTCCATAAATGACACCAACATTTTAATTGAATTTCTCCCTTTTTAATGATTATTCAAAGTCAAGACTTCATCTGCAGAATAGGTGTGCCAGGAACCATGGGCAGAGGAAGTGGACCAGAAGTTGATAAAGGAGCAGAGAAGAACCCATGGATTCACCTTCATCCATGATGATTCACCTTCATACCCAGACAAGGGCAGGCTACTAATGGAGTTCCTTAGGAATTGGCTTTGTTTCCAATTTTAATTAATATTTTCATTAGTGACCTTGGCACAGAAATTAGGGGTATGCTACAGAAACTTGAGGATGACACAAGCTGGCACACATTGGCAATACAGAGGAGGTTTGGGATGTCCTCAACAACTGGAATGGAAACGGGATGAAATTTAATCCTATAAAGTGCTGGGTCATTTCATTTCGCTCTAACAAGAAGAATATCTGCCATAAGTTGGCATTAATTGAGGAGAACAAAATACCTAGACATACCAGCCCTCATGGGGTGAATATGAGTCACATGCAACCCTTGGAAGAATTAGCAAAAGTAGGTATATCTGATAGAGGGAAGAAATTATTAATGCCATTGTAAAAATCACTGGTGAAGCTTCATTTAGAGTACCAAGCGCAGTTCTAGAGACTCGTGCTCAAGAAAAATGAATATCCCTGGAGAGATGGGATGCTGGAGTGAGGAGCAAGGCAAGTCCAAAGTGAAAATGTACTTCCAAGTACATTGAAAGTGTGTGGCTTGTTTAGCCAAGCAAAATGAAGGCCGAGGAGAACTGTGAGTCCACAAGTTTATTAGGAAGGCGTGCAGTGAAAAGAAAGAGACAGAAAAAGACTATTTAAGAAAAAGGACAACTTGCCATGAACTATCTTGAAAGAAAAGTACATTGGCAATTAGACATTTAACCATCAGAGGGATGAGGTTTCTTATCAGCAGCAGGAACAAAAAAACCTGACTACTTTGAACATGGAGCTTGATCACTTTATGAAAGGAAATATATGACACAGTTGCTTGCAGCAGCAAGGGACTGGACTGATTGATCCAGGGTGTCCCTCGAGCTGTTTATTTGAGCTGCTGACTTTCTTTATCATGTTCTAAGGACATGGTTTTTTTCTCTGTCTCTCTAATATCCTGAACACATGCACGCTGCAGGATGACTAACACTTAAATTCAGGGATTAGTGAAAGGCAGCGAAAGAAACCGTCTTAATAAATGTTCTGCTTCTCATGCATGTAGAAAATACAGGGTGTACCCCCGCAAACACTTAAATAGTCTATTAGGAGTACAAGTCTATTTTCCACCTGGCTTCATTGAATAGGCCAGACCTGTTAAACTAGTCCTCAATTATCATGTAACCATCACCGTAAGGATAGCTTTGGAATTAGGGGTACTGGGGCATTGGTATTTGATATTGGTTAGCAGTGTCTCTCTTTATCCCTGTATAGCAGAGGTTCCTAAACAGTCCACCACTGGTCCACGAGCTCCATTCAGGTGGTCCGCAAAAAGGTGACCTAAGGCTAAAGCTGACAAACATTACACCCAACTTCCCAGAACTTTGCTGAAAAAACCAGGCACATCCATCGCATTGGAAAGATAAGACTACTGATATTAAAATAGGAGTTGTGCGCTTTGATTTGTAGAACAAAAAAAAAGTTTATTAAGTGATCCACCGAGACCCTCAGCAATTTTCAAGTGGTCCACGAAAAAAACAATGTTTGAGAACCACTGCTGTCTAGCATCGCGTCACACCAAAGGAACAAAACTGAACATCTCAGAGCAAGTATCTAAGAAGTACTTCATTTGGATCAATGTAGTTTCTTACTTCACTCTCCTAGAGCAAATGTTCCAAGATGGCTCATCTTTCATTGGCAAAGTGCACTTGTCAAGTAAGTTTGATCCTTCTAAGGTCACGAGATGATTTATTTCTAAGGGGAACGCATTGCAATTGGTGTAGTGGTGAATACTATGTTATTGTAGATGCTAGGTTAGCCAGCTGCCAACAACTGACCAAGCAGTCTGAAATCTCTTGTGGTTTCTCCCTCTCAAGTATGTGTTGATGATAGTAATTCCCTTCATTCTGTATGAATCTTTGAGATACTGCATGTGTGCGAATAGTTGCTGCTGCTTGTTCTCGAAAAGAAACTCCTAAAAAGTAAAAATGTGGGTTGCATTTTATTCATTCCTATACATTTTTAAGGAGACTAGAGGGTTTCTTAATCTAAGGAAATTTATAAATAAGTGGAGAACAAATCAGCTCCAGCCCTGAAAATGACAAGTGATTAATTGTCACTGATTAAAACATTATATTTGTTTTATTTTTTTAATTTAATTTTCGTTAATATGTATCCAAAGCTCCTATCTGCACATGAGTATTTCATATATTTACCAAAATCATTATAAATTAATCTACTTGACCTGATTCAAGTCTCTGTGTGCACACATTAATAGCACATTAAAACACCTGGTACTTATATCAGTATTGCTTCTCCCTGTAAATGTACCAATATAATCAAGACTGAAATCAATACAAGTGAACCCACACAGGGATTTGTGACCCTGCTGCAACCCAGTGAAACCGAGCCTAATCAACAAAAATATCAAGGTTAATTTAGCTGTTCCCAGAGTTATCAAGATCGGCACTTCAAGTGCAGCCCAACTATACAGATTATCCCGAGCCAGGAACTCCAGGACTTAAAACCTGGAAATCCTCAGGAGGATCTTAGTAGGAGTATGCGAAGCAGGCCCTATTTGATTTGGATTCAAATTCACCCTGAATCAGGGATAGTGATTCAATTAGTTGATTTGGATCACTCTCCCCAATTCGATTCGGCGAAATCCGAATCTGAAGATTCGATGATGATTTAGAGAATCAGCGATTCGGACATAGAGACATCTTTAAAAGTTTTTTCTATATATCTTGAGGTAGCAGTACAGTTTGCGATCACTGCAATGCTGGGGCGGATGGAGCATCCCACAGGAGTGCAGGGGGGCCCTCTACGTGCTCGGTGACGAACCTAAAAGTGGACCATGAGTACTTCTGGTCCACTTCCAGGTCTGCCATGGAGCACGCTGGGGGGGCCCCCCATGCCTCCCCAGCTTGGCAATCAGCTGCAGAGGGACCCGGGTGCCCCCCCAGGCCCAGGAGCACCAGTCACTGAGCCAGGGTGGCACAGGGGGTCCCCCCGCACACTCCCCAGTGGGCCCAGAAGTGGACTGGCAGCACTCATGAGTCGCCTGCTACCTAGAGGTATGTAGAAAAAAACATTTAAAGCCGTGTCTATGTCTGAATCTCTAAATCGATTTTGAGGGCTCCAATTCAATTTGGAGAGATCAAAGAGTCCTCTGATTCAATTCAGATTTGGAGATTCGGCCGCCGAATCGGGCCGAATCTCCACTGAATCGAATCAGGGACCGAAGCTTCGCACAGCCCTAGATCTTAGGGTCAGTGGGTCTGGGACATACTGCTCCAGGCTCTGGACCTCAGGGTTTCTGGTACAGCTGGACAACCAACAGACACTTAAGTCTAAGTCTTGCGAAGCTCTAGCATGTCCTGGCTGTCTTGAACTAATGAGGCTGGAATCAGTGTAAGCCTCAGCAATCCACTAGGTATCAAATGGAGCTGACAAAAGTGTATGAAACACAAGAACCAGTGCTTTTCATTGAAAACTGCTTCACAGAAAGACTTCCAGTGAGCTCTAACCATCATGCCTTCAACAGACGTGGGAGCATAAATAACTCTCAGACAAGGATATATCTAAGATGAGTTTTTGCTTCTATTTTAAAAGTAACGAGTATGTCCGGAAGCAAAGAATTTTGGCTGTTTAGACTAGCATTTACTAATACATTAATTAACTAGAGTTAATTAATAAAAATGAAAAAGGAACAAACATTTTAGCCTATGCATACCCCAAGAAAGACCTGCAACAAAACTGGAAAGACGAGACTGTGGGTTCCTGATATTCCTAAGGTTGTAAAAAGGCAGCCTGAAAGTTTCAAATTGCCTTTTTTTTTTTTATCACAAAGGAGGAGAAAGAAAGAGGAGAATTTTTTTTTTGGCCTTCTTTAAAACTTGCAATGAAATGTTGATTTCTGTGTCTGATCTTGTGGAAATACATTAGTAGAAGCTAGAGGAACAACTCTCTCATTTTTCTGAAAACTGTATTTAAGGGGAGATTTTCAAAGACACACATTCTTCACCCCTCCCCACCCCCAACTTCCAATGCATTATGCACATTAAATGCCCTTTAAAAATCTTAATCCTGTCATCTGTTTAGGGAAGTACTAGCACTTTTTCTCTTGGTCCCACTTACTTGTCTACCTATTTCTTAGGAAACTATGGATGTGTTCTTTCCAAGATGCCTCCAAGATTAACGTGCATCATTCTATTAAAAATGATGTTCCTTCATTAAATAGTTCTTTGAACTTTGGGTTCACCTTGAGATAATTCCAATATGTGGGGTAACCCTTACTCTGCACACTTGCTCTGCTCATCTATCATCAAGGAAATTAATGTTGCAGTAGACCATAAGCTTTCCTTACATGGGCTTCAATAAAATCCAACTTCTGCAGGAAATGGTGTGGGTAGTTTAGCAGGTGGCAGTCTTCCCTTGGAGTCAGGATCAACACCCCAGCCTGATGATGTGGAGCTTTGCCTTGTAGGATCTGGCATCCCTCAGATGTCACATAAAAGCAGAGGTTCTCATTACTCATCATTATTAAAGATCCGGCAGCATTTTATTTTATTTATTTATTTATTTATTTTTGCAAGAGTCGAAGTAGCAGTATCAGGATACTGAGCAAATCTCAATTGCAGGGCATTGCCTCCTGGCTTACATAATTCTGTTTCAAATGGAGAAGATAATCTCTTACCTGTCAGATGCAACTGCTACGGGATTAAATAGGTGCCTCCTTCCCCACAGTGAATAGGGTGTGTATACTTGTAGCCTGACTCATTTGTTTCAGGGGGAGATACTTGATGACTGTCAGTCACTTTAACTTATATAGCTGAGTTTTTAGTATTATATGCACCCTTATCTTTAAGCACATTGTATTGTATTAATCTGTGCAAGGAATAATGCTGATTAGTATGACTGGCTGTCAGTGATATAAATTGGGAGCTCCATCAGTAGGAAACTGTTGAAGTATCCGAGTGTGTTAATTGATCAGAAGAGGTAGGGATAGACATTACATATAAAGTAGCTTAAGAAACTGATTTAAACGTGTAACAGAACAGACGTTCAGTGCACATAAACCAGTTTGAAAATGGCTGAACCTGGTTTGAGATAAACCTGGTTGAATGTAGTATCTGGTTTAACGGTTTTGGGTCAAACTGGTTTATGCAATGTCTGTCCCAGATGAGCCACCAATGGGATGTGGCTGTGAAAAAGGAATATCTATGGATGTATCAGGAGGGGGTTTCCGGTACAGATAGCAAACCAGCAATTGCACTGTACATTGGTCTCATCTGCAATATCACACTCAATGCTGCTTCACCCATGTTCAAGAAAGATGATTCAGACCAGAACGGGTGCAAAGACGGAGTGCTAGAATGACCACAGGAGGGGGGAGACTATCATGAAAAGAGCTTGGGGGTTTTTTTTAGGCTAACCAAGTTGGCAGGGGACATGAGGGCTTTCTATAAATATATCTGCAGATAAATGCCAGGTTGCAAAAAGAATTGTTTTAGCCAAAGGGACAATGTTGGAACAAAAACAAATAGAAATATAGTACTGATGAAGACCTTTAAGCTGGAAATTGGAGTGTTTCTAACCTTCAGAGCACTGAGGTTTTGGAAGGGCCTTCCAATGTCAGCAGTTGAGAACAAAAAGCTAATTTCTTTTAAGGTGCACTTTGGTTAGTTTATGGACGAGATGAGATGGCGTGGTGCCAGGGTTGGAAACCAAGTCAACCCATTTTTGATCATACTGAAGCAAGTAACCAAGAGCGGCTTTCAAAGTATACTCCACACTTCCCTTTTGCTATGTCTCTGTCTGCTTATTGCTTGAACTTTGTCGAAGTGTAATATGCTTTGTACTGTACGGTATTACTAATCGTGCGTCTAAACTCACACTCCATGCTGTTTTGTGTAATGCATTCCTGATGTGGAAAAGGAATGGCTGCTCATCTTCCGCAAAAGCAAAAGTCTCCTTATTTGGGGAACACACTGGTAACAATCCATTGGACAAAAAGGTATTGTTCTTATCACAAAAAAAGGCATAAATGGCGAATGACTGATCGTCCCAAAACAGCCCAGGAATACCACTAGTATGTCCATTCATCATGCCAGCCTCAGATGATAAATACCATTGCAGTATAGGTCATATGTTTGCATCAAGTCAGTGGTTAGTGATAGCTTTCACATCTAGGTAGCCAGTTTTTATATACCATATATTTTTACCCCCCATTACCATCTGACATGTTTGGGGCCTTTTGTGAAATGAATGGATTGGGGTCTGCTTAGATCTGGGGAACAGGTGTGCGTGTCAGTACACAGTCTCAGCGCAGAAACCACAAAATGAATGCACATGAAGACTTCGCTATATTCTCATGCATAAAGGTAGTCCTTCAAGCCTTTCTGGTTAGGCAACACAGGCAAGGATATAAAGGGAAGCCCAACAAAAAAAACAGAGAACTTTCATCTTCTGCATTGTCAGCCCAGTACTTTTCATGGCTAGCGATTTAAAAGATTAGCACTAAAAAAAAAATAAGGTAACTTTTTCAAATGTGCCTTCTAAATGGCAAAGCTGCCACTATGTCAAAGACATCACACAATGTTGTGTCAGGAATTCAAAATATTAAGTGAAGTTAACTTGACCATGTTATACGACTGACACATATTTTAGGAGCGCCCAGTTGTCTATGCTATTCTTTTATCATTTCTTAGAGCTCAGTGAAGACATTTTATTAATTTCATGAAAATGGTAGCAATCATTAAGCTTTATTAGGAGATGGAAACGAAGATCGTTTCAGCTACCGATAAAAACATCCAGCAGGGAAATGGTGAAAGCACTTGTCCTATATCATCTGACCCACACTTATACTCTCTCTTTGAGCCTACAGAGACCAAGTTCTGTGTTGCTTTGTGTGTTTACTGTGGGAAAACACAGGTCATGAATCAATGCAATTTCAGTCTACATTCGTAGTTTCCTGGTGAACACAAAATGCTTTTGTCTTCATGATCAAACAAGTCCTCCCTGATGACAATGCAGCATAATTACTGGAGCCTGGATCATGTTTAAATGAAGCGCTGTGTTTGATGATGGGTGGGGGGAGAAACATAGCAGGAAGATCTGCAAACTGATCTCCTCTTGGACCACAACAAAATGGACTTAACCAACAAAGAGCATCTACATGCAAGGAAGGACAAGCCTAAAATGAAATGGTTAATGAGCATAAATGATTTAAAACTGAGCCACGTCGAGTTTACAGGTTTAGCGGAATGATGTTGTCCATATGGCAAACTGTTGCTGTTTCCAAGGTGTTTAGACTATGTAATCAGTTCAAAGAAACTTTGCAGTACACCTCACAGAATAATGTGCTTGGCTACTGCTGCTGTGGGAGGAAGGAAAAGGAACGATTTATTACCTAGAACATAAGACAGGGAATTGTAATCCTGTCACTGTGTGACATTTGGCAAGTCCCTGAAGCTGTCTGTGCCTTGATTTCCGCAGCTGTAAAATAAAGATGATAATCCTGGCCTACATACAGGGTGGCTGTGATGTTTCATTATTTAACACGGTTAAGGTGCTTTGAAATGATGTGATGAAAGGCATCGCAGCAGTGCTCACCGTTATGACTCCGCTGATGTGCTGGTGGCTGCATAATGATACCTCGATCATGTGTTTTTCTCTGGCGAAAGAGCCATGGATGAGTTTCTTCAGGTCTAATAGACATGAAGGCTGGTCTAGCAGTTACTCTAACCTGGTTCTTAGTTGCAGACACGGCGAAGTTTACCTTTTGCCTCTTTTAGAAATGCCAGTGCGAGAAGACCAAAAGAGCCACCTGCCCATCCTGAGATGTCCATTGTAAAGTTTGGAGTATACAAGATGGTTATATATGGGACTTTTGTTCCTGCAAGACCATTTCTTTACAGAAGGTCATTTCAGCCCATTGTACAAGACCTAGAATATTAAAGAGTGTATGTTGTGGGAGGCATGGAGTTGCATCCCTTTTGGAAGTTAATGGTGCAATGATTGTTTTAAACATAATTTTAATTGATGCCAGTTGTTCTTTCAAAGCAAATGAGTGCAGATCAACCTGTCTGGTGTTGTAGGGGCAGACACAAAGAAACCTCCAGCACATTCTTTGTTTTTCTCCATTTCCCTTCCAGTTCAGCAAGTGCTTTTATATCATGATGCCTACCAAGAGTTGGTCCCATTAGCGTCAACATTTGCAAGACCTGACTCTTGAATCATGTGCATCAATGTAAAAGATTCATAACACCCAGTTTTTATATAGCAACTCTTCCTTATCTAGTCACTTTGGTCCTCACAGTATTGCTTTGAGGTACACAATGATTATTGTTATTACTAGTACAGAGCCAACGGTGTACTAAGAGCTAGGCAGAATATAAAGCAAACTAAAATCCTTGCTTTTTGAGATTTATATATTACAGGTTCAAGTCTGAAGGTGTTGAATGCCACTGGAAAGCATTAATATTCCTTCATTTCTTTCAGATAAAGGTTATTTGTGCTCAGCATTTCACAAGTTTGGGCACCCAAAAAGGTTTTCTAAACTCAGAGAATTAAATCTCACATTTATATATATTTTTCAAAATTAAATTATGAAATAAGAAATGGGGGGAAGGGTTAGGACTACAAAAGAAGCTGGTTTTAGAGTCAGGTATAAGAACTCAAGAATTCTTTGCATTCCCACCTGGGCTAAGATCACTAGACGACAGCTCCTCTCTACTGAGAATAACCTCACACCACATTAATTATTTCCACTGTCTGTTTACTGTATTATCCATAACATCTATTTCAGTTATTTAATCTGGCCAATGCCAATTTTTAAGTCCTTCTAGAATCATAGAAAATTCAGGTTGAAGGGACCTCAGGAGGTCACATCTAGTCCAACCCCCTGCTCCAAGCAGGACCAGCCCCAACTCCATCATCCCAATCAAGGCTTTGTCTACCTGGGTTTTAAAAAACTCCAAGGATGGAGATGCCAGCACCTCTGTAGGTAACTTGTTCCAGTGTTTCACCACCCTCCTCGTGAGGAAGATTTTCCTAATATCCGACCTAAACCTCCCTTGCTGAAGCTTGAGCCCATTGCTCCTTGTCCTGTCATCTGCCCCCACTGAGACCAGCCCAGCTCCATCCTCTTTGCAACCTCCCTGCAGGGAGGTGAAGGCTGCTATTCAATCCCCCTTGGTCTTCCCTTCTGCAAACTAAATAAGCCCAGTTCCCTCAGTCTCTCCTCATAAGTCATGTGCCTCAGTCCCTTAACTATTTTCATTGCCCTCTGCTGAATTTTCTCCAATTTGTCCACATCCTTTCTGTAGTAGGGGGCCCAAAACTGGATCCAGGACTCCAGGCGTGACCTCCCCAATGCTGAATAGAGGGGGATAAACACTTCCCTTGATCTGCTGGTAACGCTCCTACCAGTGCAGCCCAGGATGCCGTTAGCCTTCTTGATAACACAGGCATGCTGCTGGCTCCTATTCAGCTTATTATCCACTGCTACCCCCAGAGCTGCTGCCCAGCCAGTCGGTCCCCAGCCTGCACCAGTGCATGGGATTGTTCTGTCCTAAGTGCAGGACTTTGCACTTGTCCTTATTGAACCTCATGAGATTTCTTTTGGTCCAATCCTCCGATTGATCTAGGTCTCTGAATCCTAGCCCTACCCTCCAGTGTATCTACTACTTGCCCTAGCTTGGTGTCCTCTACATACTTGCTGAAGATTAAGTACATACAAAAAATGTTTACCTGACTAGTTGTATTGCACAAAAGTTTCAACTCACTAATTTGCCAGAAGATTCAAACTATAATCTAGGTAATTTTAGTCCCCAGACAGAGGGCTAGACTTGAATATCTTCAAGGTCCCTTCCAGCCCTAACATCTATGAAATCTATACTATACAGGTTCACTAAAATTACCCTACACCATTTTTTTCTGATCAGTTTTGGATCAGTTTTAAGAAGGTTCAGAATGTAATCTTGCATATCCCCTCTTTTTAGAAAAAAAAATGCATTTATTAGAGCTCCTTGAATCTTTCTAAGCTTGGTTCAAATAGATCCTCTTTTTAATCATCTGAATTGTGAACCTCTAGTAAAGGGTTGTTAACATTACAATGGAAATTCAAAGATCACTTATCAGAAATTAAACTGAGAGGAAAAATACCCCCAAAACTCAGCTCCCGACCCTGAGCCATTTGTATTATTTTACTAATCAGAACTAGGATTTTCAGCCGTCTTGGAAAATATCACATGAAACGTTACTGGTCTGCGAATACAAGTCAGTCTTATCCTGAATACACTTGGGATTCAGCTTCAATAGCTCAGACACCATTGGTGTTTGTCATTTGGTTCAAACAAGGGACAGAATGAGTCAACATCTTGAATGAGATGTTTGAAAACTGAGCCTTTGGGAGACGGCAATACACAGATAGTCATGTGTTCCATAACTCATCCCACCACTGAGTTTATACTCAACATTTTCATGCCAGACGGACTTTTTCCCTCCATTGGGTTATGAATAGCAATAGGCAAACCAGTTTGGCTTCAGTGTCAGCACTGGGTGAAAACAAAAGGAAAGGGAGTTTGCATCTTCTTGCCAAAGTAAAATCATTTTAACTTCATCCCAATTGCATGCACCATTTGCAACTCTACTAGCACTTCCAAACCCCGCTGAGCTAGGGGAGTATCATTCTCTCTGCTTCGCAGATGAAGAGTAGACGCACAGAAGAGACAGATTTAAAAGAAGAAATGCTCAGCACCCACCAGCAGGGCCAAGAGAGGTCAGCTTGGAGTATTCAGCGCAGAGCAATTCTCAGCGGCGACTTATTTAGCAGCTTAAATGAGAGCTGACCTTTCTCAGAAACCCAGGTCTTGCCCAAGGTCACATTAGGAGTCTATAGCTGAGCCAGGGACTGAACCCAGATCTCCTGAGTCTCAAGCCAGCATTAACCACAAGACCATTCTTCTTCTCCTAGGCAGCAAAGGCAATCTCCATCCCTTAGGCAAAATATTCTGACAGGATTTGAAAAAAAAAAGAAAAAAAAAAAAACTATAAAAATGCCTAAACCTGAACAAATATGTCATCATTGCTATTCAGAATCCAACCAGTGTCTAATTCAATCCATATTCTGTAACCTTAATTTAAAGCAATCCTAATATTATTTTTAGGTTTTGGATGTGGATTTATTACTTCTATCAGCAGCATGTTTGGCATCAGATGCCACAGAAACTATATGCGTTTCATCAAAGCTCTGGCAGGAACCTTTATGTTCTGGACAGCAGCTACAAGCTTGCACTAAAGGAAAACTGGCAACCTCACTTCCTTTATACAGTGGCTTAGCTCAACACCAAAAAAAAAATGTCTTCTGTGCGTGCATGCTATTTGGACCATTCAACAGCACAGTGGCGATGCTTGTTCAGGTGAGCAAGTCCTTTCTGACATATACACCAAACTACATTTGGGGATAAGTTTTTTAACGCCAGAGATAAGAACGATGCCCTAAGATAGCACGTGATTTGCTCCGCCACACACATGCTAACTTTCCAGCATGCTCTCGAGAGAAGGCCAAATTCTACTCTTGACTGTAGCAGTACCAATCTCAAGCAATGTCTTTGATCTTCTGGGGTATAATAAAAGCAGGAGCTGGCTGTTAATTTTAAAAATTCCACGAGTACGGGCGTGACTGCATGTAACAAATGGGAACTTGTGGAATTCGCAGATGTTGGTTCAGCATGTATTTGTCAGCTTCTTGCATGGGAGACATAATTATGAAATGATTTTCTCATTCCCCTTTGTGAAAATAAAGACATGTAGTGGCAAGACCTCTTCAGATTTTGTGGGATTTTTTTTCCTCCCCCCCCACTTCTGACTGTGCCATGGTTTTGTACATCCAGGATTTGTCTGTACTCTGAATCACAACACCAAGAGCACTCCAAAAATTCCCAGCCTGATTTTGCAGACTTGAGGGAGGCAAGTGACTGGGAGAAACAGGGTTGCTTTTTAAAAC
>NW_005841879.1:228099-294747 GCF_000455745.1 Alligator sinensis
TGAGGAATCATAAAGCACTTGTTCAGATACACTTAACCAAACTTTTAATTGTATTGTTTATAGAAACGGGGTTCCCTTAAGAGTGAAAAGAGCCAAACCAATCGATCCAGTTTGAAAGCCTGAATATTTTCACTCTTCATCCCAGTTCTGTATCCAGGTCTCAGCTAACAAATTCATTGCAACAGCATCTCCTGCTTTATTGTCCAATAGGAACATGGCTTAGTCGGCTACCACTGTCTTTGCCTTGCACCCTCTGAGCAGATATGCAGCTCTACGCTATAAAAATGCTAGGAAAACAACAATGGAAAGGACAAGAAAGGTCAGAAGAAGCATATGAGCTTGCATTAATGACCGCAGCCTTGAGAAGCGGTCTTAGCTAGCCTAACCCCCACCTCCTTATCCACAGGAAGAAGGGGAGCCTGTACCAAAACATAACGAGCTTAGACAAGATTGCTCCTGTCCTCCCTGACGTGCCCATTCCTGTCTCATCCTGTGCATTCAGGGCTAAGGGACCATGTGTCCCAGTGGCTTTGGACTTCCTTGCTTACAAAGATTATGGCTAGTGCTTATTTTACTGTGCCCCTACACTCCTAGTTGCTCCCAAACACTGCTGCCTTGCACTCCCTGCGAGGACCTCTAGAATCAAGGCTAGGACAGAGAACCCTTTAGGTCCTGGATGAGCACAAAGGTCCTCTCTGAATCCTCTCAGAAACTTTTCTCAACTCAAACTTGCACAATCCTACCTCCTTAAAGGTCCAGGAAATCCACTACCTCCTCCTTTCTCTAGGTACAAGTTCTGGGTTTGACTATATGTTTCTCTTTGCCGTAAGAGGGGCCTATCCATCTGCACCCCGTTCTGGAAAGAAAAGGGGCTTTTCCAAAGCAAAGTGAAGATTTGGAAGACTTAAGGACAATTTGCACTTGGACAGCTGAATTCAACATCATAGCCAGATAGGTCAGGGCAATCTATGGAAGGCTCCTCTTGCTGATGAAGACCACAGATGTGTCCACACTACTTTTACATAGTCCATATGGCAGGTGAGGGCTTATAACCCTTACAACAGTTATGTCAACCCATGGTTTTAGCAGCTTCTGCATGGATGGATGCAAACTCGACATTTTTTTGCAAAAATCTTGTTGGTCTAATAAAAGATATCACCTCTACTACGAGTCCTGATTGCCTTTTCTTTCCACGAGACTTTCTAGTGTAGGACCATGCCTGAGAGGGAACATGATTGAAATGCAAATTATTCCAAAAGAGTCCCTGTTGTCTTCCTTTCTTTCCCCTCTTATAAAGGACAGCCTTTCCTCTTCACTTCACAAAATTCACAGGTTTTGTGAACCCTCCAACCTATGCACCCTCCATACCTGATCAGAGGGTGCAACCCACAATAAGGAGTTGTGTAGCAGTTTAAGCAGATTAAAGCTCAGCTGGACTATTTCAAAAGAAGGCAAACGTTTCTTCACTGGTTAATGGCATTACCCAATCCCATCTGTTTGGGACTGTCAGGCGGCTGGTGCTTTACACTTGTGTACTGTTACAACAAGAATTTCTAATAGGGCTTAATCTCTAGCATAAACAGGGAAGTACAGTAATTACAGTCTGGCAATTGGACTTAGCTAGGATAATTGGTGCAAAGGTAAAAAAAAAAACAAAAAAAACCTTCAAGAAAACAAAAACAAGAGCAGCCACAGGTGTGTCTGATACTTTTCCCCACCCTTTTTAGGTAATAATGACATAACATGAGGGTTTTTTGGTGTGTGTGCGTGGGTGGGTGTGTGTGTTTTCCAATTGATTTGATTCCAGAAATCAGCCCTTAACCGCAAGGACTTATTAATTCAACCAAGCTGAAACACAGCACTGAGTAATGCATGTCAGGGTGCCTCTGCCTAAAAGATCAGGAAACACAGTGGCGGGGGGAGGGAGAAGGGGAGAAAGAGTCAAGAGGACCTTAATAAGATTTCCTTGCTAATTTTTTTTTAGTCAAAATTCACGTCTGTGCAGAGGCACAGCATAATACTAATGCACCATTTAAATCCCACCCAAGTTATCTGAAGTTTCTCTGCAGAGGAGTGAACTGCATGCTTTGAGGATGACTTTGAGTAGGTGAACACCGTAAGATTTAATTAAGTGATTTCAAATTATGTCACTTCCTTCCCACACGACTAAACTATCAATATCTGCTGGCCCCTCCTGGTGGAATTATTTTATCGGCTGGGGCTCCCCCATTATAGTTTTCAAATAGGCTCAGATGCTAAGAAAATAATTCACATCTTACATACATTCTGCCCGCTCCTGTCTTATTTACAGCACTGCAGTCTTGTAACTCTGCCATGATCACTAATACCCTCCAACAGCCATTTGGACATCATGTCATCATTAAGCATTTATTAAAAAAAAAAAAACCAACTGCAATTAAAAATGCATTAATCCTATTGCATTACAGCAGACACCGAAGCAAGAATTGCTTCAAAGGTCAGCTCACCTCTCTGTTTTCTAGGACAACAGCACACTGAGATCACTTGTTGATGAAAATGGTCTGCGGGGGTTTGTCCGTAGGATTTCAGCTCCTTAATGAAGTGGTTTGGTTTGATACTACTGCTTTTTCCAAGCCATAAAAGATGAACAATTCAACTATGCTAAGAGACTGCACCTCAGCTCAGCCCCGATGAATTCCAGGTTCCTCCAAGTTACCAAGTGCCCTTGATAAAATGATATAGTGAGGAGAAGCTGGGTATAGAATAAAATCCTCCAAACTTCATTTTCAGCTAGTTTTAAGATTACAGACAAATCTCCAGAGGTAAAAGAGAGCTTGTAGCTGACTTCCTAACAGCCAACAATTAAAAATAGCCAACAATGACTTTTTATGAAATAGCTTTGACTCTCTAGGTCGAGGTATCACTATACGGCACTTCAACAAGATTAAGGGTTACAGGTGCAGAGTGCCTGACCTGCATAACACCATAGCAACAGCTACCATGAAAATCCTATTAACTTTTTTTGTTTGAAACACAGAAAAAGAAAGACAACCAGTTAAAAGGGTTTGAAAATGAAGGAGGTGGAGGGGCTAGGTTTCATTTGAACCATCTCATTTATCCCTCTTTAGCGTTATAGGATCCATATGAGAAAAAGGGGAAAAAAAACACCCTCCCTTGATGATTTTTGCAGATCGTATCAAAGATGATAACAACATTCCTTTATAGGAAGAAAAAATATTAGACAAGATGGGCTGGAGCTGCTGCTGTTAAATTATAATCCCTGAAGGCAAAATAACCCTGCTCCGTACAGGCAGAAAGGGAGAGAAATGAACAGCAATGCTGGAAAAATCAAGGTTTTGTCTGCGACGCTGATTCTTGCAGGTCCAGCACAACCTTATCAGCCGCTCCAAAACCTGGCAGACTTGTATCAGCATTTGGGCTGCCTAAGACTATTTGTTTTTACTGGGTCCCCTGGGTCACGTGCTTAGAATGTCGTAAAACATGCGGTCTTAACCACGCTCCTCTTAATCAGAAGACTAAGGAAAGGAGATAGACGGGAGGTGGGTAAAAAAGAGGACACGTGACACAGGACATGACAACAAGAATTCACGTCACAATTTCCAGGTGGCATTTGGGATTTCGTTGGAAGTGGTGATGTCATCAATTCCTTGGCCCAGTAACGTCACGGTGGTTTAGGGTCTGAGGACATGGTGTGGGTTGAACTGCGGGGAAGGGAGCAGCTAGGACAGTCCATCTCTGTCCTCTTAGTCGAGCTATTTGTTTGCTCCTCAGTGGCTCATCAAAAGGCCCTCAATGAATAGATCATCATCTTCTTTACTAATTAGGCCTACTGCCTGGTTCCCCGCTCCCCGTATTTACCAAACAGTGGGCACGTCTACATGTGTGCCTGGCTGCGCGGTTGTTATTGCGTAGTCGTTTAGCAAGTGCAGCAACGTAGAGTCTCGTGTAGACGTGCCCACTGTTTCAGTACAGTCCTTGAGTTGTATCAGTGGATGTTTTTGCTCAGGCTAATTCAGCCTATCTTCACTTTTGCTGAGTTTCCTAGAACAATTTTACTTAACAGGCTGCTTTTGGACTTTAGTTACCTTGGAAACTTAGCATATAAATGTCCGCCTAGCAGCAGCCTTCTACTGTGCCTCTGCTCCACCTGTTCCTTCATATTGCAGCAAATTGTAGCTCCAAGAGTTAGTAACAGTTACACAAGAGATGAGCGTATGCCTTGATGTCCCAGCACTCCTTCACAGGTTACATTTTCATTTGGTTCAGGGCTCCTTTACAAAAATCGAAAGTTGGAACAGCCGTTGAATGTCTTAGTGTTACGCTTCCTAGGACGCACACCTGTTGGGAGCCGAGTAACCCAGCTTCTTTGCAGTTGTTTTTTCTTAAAGATTTCCCTGTCTTTAACACTGCCTCCCCATATTTTCAGCATGTATATATCTTCAACCTCGTGCATGCTAAACCTCGTTTTATGTGAGCTAAATGACCACAGAGCCAGGGAAACGCCTTACTCGGCCTCTACTTAAAACACTTTGATCATGTCTACACGTGCTTTTATGTGCGCCTAAACTTAATATGCATTAGCCTAATGCACATTAAAGGTGATTGAAGTGCACGTCTACACGTGCACATGCTAATGTGCATGAGCGCATGTGTGCGGACCAACTTAGGACTAAAGTTAGTTCAAAGTCAATGGACACACGCCACGTTGATGTGCATTAGTGTGTCCACACATTCGTTAATGCAATTTAGCTAGCTGTGCATAAATTTGATACCTGCTTTATGCGGGTATCAAATTTAGGCTTGAATAGCCTAAAATTGCCATTTTAAGATGCATTAAGGGCACGCACGTATAGACACACACCCTTAATGCACCTTAAATCAGGCTAATGTGCATTAAGTGCGCATGTGTAGACATGCCCTTTTATTGGCTCTATCACCACATAGGCTCTGAGCTTCTCTCAACCTTTGGTGGGGGATAATAATGCTTCTCCAGTTCACAAGCATGCTGTGAAGATTGATATATTAGCAGATGAGGCACAGGGAGATTAAGACTCTTTCCACACTGGTTCTGTGCCACTCCTCAGGTTCCCATCAAAAATAGGCCCTACCCATTTGCTACAGGTCTGCACACACCAAACCCAGAGCAATGAAGATGTTTCAGGGACATGCTCTCAAGCATGCGAGAGACAGCAGTGGGGATATCCTCAAGAGCAGTAGTGGGGGTATCCTTACCACCTTTGTTCTGGATTCGGAGCGTGTCAGGACTAATGAAGCTTAATTTTCCCAGAAGCACCACTATAGACATGCCGTCAATGACTTGTCCAGTGTCACGGAGGCCGTCTTGAACTGGACTCTGGTCTCGTGGGGATGACACCGAGATGGCTCCCAGATCATTCTCCCTCTGCTTCGGAGCTGCAGATTCAGAATAGTTTAATACCCGAGCAATTGGACTGTCGGGCTCTCTTCAGACGTGCACTTTCACGCCCCTTGGAGCATATTCTGTTCTAAAGAAATCGTGCACCTTACACATCAGGTGTTTGCTCATTTTCCAAATCAGGTGCAGGTTTTCTAGTGAATGACAGAAAGGAAAGGTGTGCCCAGCATGGTGGCAATATAAATGCTACAAAAATTATCTTTGGGGAGAATAAAACTTAACACTTGAAATGTTCATGGGCCGTTGTGGGTTCCATATGGTCTCTGTGAAACAGTTTACATAGCTTGGGGAAACTGCTGCCAGGTTACTGCATGCAACACCTGACAACTAGCCGTTTAACCTCATTTCAGAGAATTTTGAAAGGTAAAAAAAAAAAAAAAAAAAAAAAAGTTAAAGCTACCTGAAATCATATCACAACACACTGCAAAATGTCAGAATCAACCCCACGGGACAAACTGGGGGATTTACAGGTGAGGGTAGTCAGACACACATTCTTCAAATAGTCACTGTGATTTTTCATTTTTCCAGGGACTTTAGGGCATTACACACTAACTTGAAGAGGAGTGCAAGGTTCATCTTTCCAGATCAGACAACTGGCTCATGCAGTCCAGCTGCAGTCCAAACTGGTATCTGATCTGGAGTGAGATGCAAGGAAATCTTTATCAATCTAAGCCAAGCTTTTGACAAAATACGTGGCTAAAATTCATCTCCTAAATTCATCTGATTTTCAAATGGACTGATTTGCAGTAATGCTTAGCAGGTAGCCACTCCCCAAAATTTCAAGGAGTTCAACATGGTCTAATTACCTGCCTTAAAGATAAGACATGAGTCTCTCCTTGTCTTTTTATTTGAGTTCATAGCACCTGTCCTCCTGGTTATTTTATTTGAGTTCATAGCTGTTTTTTTATTTGAGTTCATAGCACCCATCCTCTCTCCCTGAGCATTGCAAAGCACAGAAATCCCTCAAACAGGCACAAATGTGAACACAAGGGTCTTCAAAAGCTTGTGAATGAATACATTTCCCATGTACTTAAATCAAACAGGCCTCAATTGAATCTCTTACTAGTGCATTTCAGATGAGCTGCCAGACAGTTCGGCACAACTAACTTTTTTTCTCAGGACCGATCCATCTAGGGTAGAGTTTGCAATGGCTCATGGCTTTGGGAGGGAGAGGCTACAGGAGCCTACACAAGACCTCAGGCCATGTTTCACAATTAAGGCTGCACCTCCCACTATATTTAAATTTGCATGCAAACAGAACATGAATAAGCAAACAATGTCTCTTTTTTTGAACTGACAATAGCTGCTTCTTATGTAATGCAGAGTTTCAGTGAAGAGCAGGAAGCATCCTGCTTGATAAAGCATTCCCTGTAGCTCTGGGCTCCACACGCGACTCAGTGCCAAACAATTTGCTTCTGCTTCTACCGAGGTGGAAGCGTCTTTAGGGCCAATGATAACATTTGATCTCCGACACTGTGAACTTGAGACAGATGCTCACTTCAGAGAGAGACTTTCCACGCTGACTTGTCACTAGCACCTCCCAAAAAGGTCCTTATCTTTTCTTTTTTTGGAAGCACAATATGTTAACTTTTTCCTGACTCGTGAAACTTGCCTTTTGATTAAAAAGCAAATGTATAATTCCAAAGTAATTAACATGGATGTTATTGGATGTGCCCTGACGATTACATTATAGGAATGGTTATCAAAGGATTACAACTAAGAGGTTTAATATTCTCTGGCTGATCCTGTAGCAAATTAATCTGGCCTGACCTTTCATGTTCTTTGTTATGTCACCACAGTATTATTTCAGCTGCACTCTCACCCTTTCTCATTTCAATAACGTGAAAAAAGAGCCCAGGAATTTCAAAACACAGTTATGGAAAAGCCAACAAGATCAGGTTTAGCTTGTTTAGATCAAACGTGGAAAAGAGAAGAGAGTAACTTAAATGCTAACCTCTGCACTGCTCCAATTCTTACATTTACTCCACTTATAACAGCACTTCACTAACTGGTAGAAAGTCAGAGGTTTTTATAAGAATTGGGTTCACCAGCAGTTTATAAATGTGAGCAGTTGGGAGTTGTGCATGAATGATGTGAAATGCTCTGTCCCCAGAAGCAAGGCAAAACATGAGCGCAGTCATTTGCATTTATTTTCCCCATGTTAGAGTCTATTATGTTTAGCTTCCTAGTATCTAAATGGAGCAGGCACAGTGCTGTGTTTGTCTTTGCTGATGGATCTTATAACCAGGTGCTTGAGCAGAGTGAATGAGGAGTACTTCAACAGATACATAAGAGTGATAAGCGATATAGCCGTGATGGTCCAGGATTTACACAGAAAGCAAGGATTTTTTGGGTTGACATCTTTTATTTGGATTGACTCCACACGTGGGACAAAGTTAAACAAGCTTTTGAATACAAAAACCTGAAGAAGAACGCTTTGGCCTTCAAAAGCTCATCTAACTTAACCCCAACTATGCAGTTTTTCCAATAAAAGATATCAACCAAAAAATCCTTGCCTCTCCAATGGATGTAGCATTGGCTGATAAGGAAAACTGTATATTGCCAGATGTCCAGTCCTCTCATGTCACATTGCAAAGAAAAAAAAAATGATGAAATCAAGGCAAAAAAAACAATCAACATCTGACATAAAACTTCCTAGTTGTGCATATCTGTCAGCTTCTCATAATGTTTTTTTACTTCTTCTCTGACCAGGGTTAGTAGGATTTTCTATGAATGCTTTAAATCTCCAAACAGTACAGACTATTTTTTAAAGAAATAAAGAAACTAGGAGTTGGGGTCTAACTTGGCATCATCAAATCAGTACTTTGATGCCTCAATCCCAGATCCGGGACTAGGAATGCAGAGCTCACTGGGGAGCAGATGAGAATCTAAATTTCAAATGTTGACAGGGACTCCCTACCGTGTTCAAAAATTAGGTGATTAAATGGGATTTTCTAATCCCACATGTGGGTAATCAGAACCTCTCGGGCACACACACTTGCACAAGCTTAAGTCCTGTTTTGAGCAGTTATTTAAAGTGTGAATGTGTGAAAACCAGACCATGTACCAGCAGAAAGATTACCTGAATATAACAAGATGAAGTAGCAGGCTAAAAGCCTCTCCAGCTTCCATAAGTCTCTGCTCACTGCAATGTCTCCAAAGAAAGGCAGGCATGGAAGGGAAGATCGGGTCCTGACAGAAGAGGAATATTTCTTAGCCTATAAAAGAATAAAGGTAGATCCCTAAGATATTACCTGTAAAGCTGATTTCTAAAGTGTGTGTTTTAGGTTCCTTCTCATTTCACCTTAGGGAGTTCAAGACATGAAAGCTTGTTGCAAAGGCTTGGCACTTTGTGTAAGGACGGATCTACTCTTAAATGGTCATTGAAGTTGACTTTCTGATGTCGTATGCAAGAAGAAGAGCTCGGTGTGTTAGTAGTTTTACCTGGTTATATCAAATCAATGACATAAAACAATATAGGCCAGAACTTGAGGTCCTTTGACCTCATTAGTAACTGAGCAAAACAGTCTGCCCTAATCAGGGCTGTGTAAGGATTTCAAAATTTGGAAGCAAAGCAGCACCAACCGTTCTGGACACCTGTAGTTCGTATTCAGTATTTTGCACCTATACGTTCTTGTCCTTTTCTGAATGTTGCCCAAATATTAATTCATGACGCAGTACGACGGACTAGAAATATACCTGCACAGCATAAGTGAAGCCTTTTCTTTCTACCCATGTTCCTTTATTCAAGTGCATTTCTTTTCTCTCTGTACAAATTGCACCTACATGTTACTAGTCAAAGATATGATTACAAGAGCACATGCACAGAGGCTATGTAAGACTGGGAGAATATCCAAAAAGCTCACATGGAAACAGAGAGAGAGAGAGAGAAAGCCAGTTTCAGGATATGCAAATGCCTCGCTGATCAGCCGCAGGTGCACGGCGCACAACAGGAGCAGCTCAAATGAGATTTTGAGGGAGACGCATTTTCTGACTGATGTCTTCCTTCGGCAGTGAATGTTGTGTATGTTGGTACTGGTTTCACCTGTGTTTCTCTCTCATGCTTCCACCACTGGGGGTTTTGGCCTTTGGACTTTTCTTGTGCTTGGTTCTTCATATTCCTTTCCTTCTGCTTGCAAGCCTATTCTGTCCTCCTCTTTCTTTCACCCCCTGTAGATTTCTCCTGTTTGTTTTTCACCTAGTCTCACCCTTTGCCACCAGCTGTCTCTATCCAACAGGCTGCTGAGGGTACTTCCAGTGCTATTCTTTGTGCATGCATTACTCAGTTTCTGAATTCCTACATGACCTCTTCACTGGGCGTGTCTACACGTGCACATTTACTGCAGAGTAACCCAACTTACTGCAAATACGGGCGCACGTCTACACATGCACACCTGTGCTGCGCACTACCTATGGTGACTTATGCTGACTTGGCTGTAAACTTGCTACCTGCATGATGCAGGTATTTTGCATGATGCAGGGCAGCAAATTTATGCCCGATTTGTTACTGCGCAGTACTGCATGTGTAGACCCATTACTGCACGGTAACGCTGTGCGTGAACTGACTTGGAACCAACTTTACTCCCAAGTCAGTCCAAAAAGTGTTACTGCACTTTAATGTCTGCGTGTGTAGATGCCAGCCTAAATCCGCTTACTGTGCAGTAACTTGCTGCACAGTAAATCCATGTCGACACACCCAGTCAAGAGGATCGAACCTTACCACAAAAGTACAAATGATTCCCCTGCATTGTTTTTTATCCCCAAGAAAGAAGATGTTCATGTTACTTTTGTGGTTCAAAGGACTATTCACTCTGTATCTAAATGCCAGTGTGTTCAGATTGAATGCCTCTCCTTGCATCAAAGAAAGAAACTAGTATTGTTACTTACCGCACTTCTTCATCATATTAAATTTATGCTGTTAAACAACTAAACCCTTGATCTCCTGTTGCCAGACTGTTTATTTGCAAAGTTTATTTGCTGAGTACAACAAGCTTAGCCTTTTTGTGACCAAAAGCGTAGGAAGTGTGGCCCCACCCTAGCTCTTATGGATTCAGGATTTGAATAATTTATGAGATGAAGGCAGACAAAAGGATGATATGAGCTAACAGCCTGTTAAATGGAAGCATCACCCCCCAGCCCTAAGATGTTAAAATTAGTCTAGACAAAGTGCTGAAAAATGTCCTGCTTATACAGATCAGATGGAAACCTAAAGGTGACATTTCCCAACTGCCTAAGTGATTTGGAATAAAAAACCCTCTTTCAAAAATGACTTAGAAGTACTGTGAAAAGGGAGCTCTCCTTCAGCTACTTTTACCCTGAATCACTTTTGAAAATGGAACTTAGGCTTTTAAGTCACTTGGGGTAAAATTGACTTGCAAAGGGATTTAGCCACTTATGCAAATTTTGTTCTCATGAATTTTTGAAAAATTCGAACGTTTGCCAAATCATATAGTTGATTTGCTCAGTGTCTAATAATAGTTCTTGCCTAGCCTTTTACATAAGGGTAACAGCATGAAAAAAGCATTCATTATCCACAGTCACTGTTCTTAAAGCCTAGCATTAGATTAAAACCATCATGCTGGCTGTCGACTCTCAGGATTCTCTTATCCCCAGAACTGAACCAGGGTGCTGGTGTTGGGTTACCATGTCTCCCCACCTTGTCCTATTCACTTAACCAGCTTCACTGACCATGAAGCCGACGTACGTTCAGACCAAATCAAAACAAACCATAACTGTGCCCATTTCAAAATATTCTGCTCTACTTCTTCAAGGTTTGATCATGTTACATTTAACTACCTAACTGTTAAACAGGCGCTCCCTAGGTGTAACATCTTTCAGTTATGCAATTGTCCTTAAAGGGCTGGGCACTTCATTAGCATCCATTATTAATTAGCTGGAAAGAGTTGATTGCCCAAGGTCATTAGGGGCCAGAAAATACATTATGTTCAATTCATCATTGCTATTGCAAACTGAAATTACAATTAAATGGGAGGATATCATTTATGAGTGATGCTTTTCCAAGGAAATTCAGGGGAGTGAATGCTTTTGTCAATTAGCCCAATACATTTCTTGAGTCATCTCTCAGCGTTCCTTTCAACTGATTTGCAACGCAGGGCACGTCTACACGAGACGCTTCACACCGAATTAGCATAGTCTGCTGTGAAGTAAGCACATGGGTCTACATGTGCACATGCTTACTTCACAGTAAGTCTCCCTAATCCGGAGTAAATTTGCTACCTGGGAATGCAAGTAGCAAACTTTCTTGATGCTAGTAATTGCACTATAGCACTTGTGTAGATGCCTGGCTGGGAGCCAAATTAGCTCCCGGTCAGCCATCCACGAGGGGGTGGAAGATAGCTCCCTGCCCCCAGGAGCTACCTGCCGCCTGGGCAGGCTCCACCACAGGAGCCCGGGCAGGGACTATGTCCCCCTGCCCTGGCAGCAGGGAGCTTCAAGGCCCCTGCTCCCAGGGGAGCAAGGGCCAGGAGACCCTTATCTCCCAACCCAAGCCCCATGGTCTCAAGGCTCCAGCTGGAAGACCCTTATCTCCCAGGAGCAGGTCCATGACCATGGGGATGCTGCTGGGACATGCTGATTTCCCAGCCAGAGCCTCGTGGCTGTAGGGCTCAGACTGGAAGATAAGGGTCTCCAGCCCGAGCCCTGTGACCATGGGGTTCAGGTTGGTAAATAAGCATCTCCCAGCAGTGTTCCTGTGGTCATGGAGCCACTGCTTGGAGGTAAGGGTCTCACAGCCTGAGCCCCGTGACTGTGGGTCTTGGGCTGGGAGATAAGGGTCTTCCAGCCCAAATGCTGCAACCATGGGGCTTGGGCTGGGAGATAAGCATTTTCCAGCAGTGACTCCCTGGTCACAGACATGGTGCTGGGAACTCCCTGCAGGCAGGGGCTGGGGAGCTTGTTCCCTGCCCAGCTCCACAAGTGCAGAGCTAGCAGCTAGCTGCCCCGCCAGCGGATTGGGGCAGGGGGCTAGGACCTGCCCCTCCCCTGCAGTCTTTCCAAGCCTCATGCCCCTGATCAGAGAGCCAGGGCCAGGAGATCCCTGCTGCCAGGGCAGGGGGGCAGCAGGCAGCCACCTGGAGCCAGGAACTGGGAGCAAATCTACTCCCTAATCCTCGCATGTTTAGACACCTACCCCAAAACCCTTACGGGGCATGTCTACACAGAGCCGTACAGTGATGTTGTTACTGCACCATGCTTTAGTACTTCCTTTAGTATTAAATGCTAAATGCTTTAGTACTAAATGCTACTAAATACTAAAACACAGCGCAGGAACCACGTGAACTACACCATACAGGCGGCGCATGCTTAAATTTCCCCTCTACATCACAGTAACAGTGCACTATAAGTGGGGAGTGAGCTGCTACGGCAACATAGATATCAATCGCATGTAGACCCGCATGACCACTGTGTTGGCATAGCGCACTGTACGGCGACATGTAGATCCACCCACTGTGTAATAGCTTACTGTGCAGTAAATCTAGGCTGGAGTAAATGCACGTGTAGATGTGCCCACAGGTGCTAAACCTATATTATTGACAGGGCTGGAAGTGCTGCCTATTATCAAGGTTGTTTGACACTTCCCTTTATAAACGTTATGATTGCCAGATTGACCTGACATTTTACACCCTGGATTTCAGATTTTCCCAGGAACAGGAAGAAAAGAAAATATGTTGTTTTGCCCATGTTGAAAATTCCTGGTGATCTTTTCTTTAAACACAATGTGCTTTGGGGGTAGGCACTTGTAATTTGGCATTGCCCTTTAAGTCAAAATTGGTCTTTTGCCATCCCCATGGAAATCTGCCCAAATCTGGCCAATTTTTCAACATTTGGGAATTAAAAATACAGTTTGCCTATACTCTGTTCAGGCTACTTGTTTTTTCCTTTAGGAACTAGAGTTTCTAAAGATCCCATCCTCATAAAGCATGCTCCAGCTCATCACATCTCTCAGTACAGACTATAGTCTATACTCGCAATGCAGTACATAGGCAGCAACCCAGGAAGACAGAATTTCTCAGAAGGCAACCATGCTATATGAACCATTTGACTCAGCCTTGGAAACTTGAATGAAACATCAATTCTTTGACTTGTCAATAAGAAGAATGATACGTTAAAACTTTGGCATACAGAAGTCAGTAGAGCTGTTAGCTTTAGTTATGCTCCTACACTTTTATTTTTAAAAGAAAAAGAATATTTAATGAGTACATTTGTTGGTACAAGCCTACAGGCATATTTTCATCATAGAATTTGACATTAACAAACAATGATACTTATCTCCAGCCTGTTCCTCTATTATGGGGTTTTTTTTCTTAAAAAAATATCACAATTAAATTGACCCAATATTTCATAACTTCCTAATAAAGAATATAATATTCACACAATACAGAAACAAGCTGTCCAAGCCTCAGAAATGGTATTCATGATACGGTTAAAAGCAGGATCTATCATAGTGCCTCGGAGAAAGTTGCTGGAAATTTCGCTTTTTGAGTTCTTCAGAAGTGGGTGAGCTAACTGAAAGACACAATGTCCAGATTTATCGGGCAATGAAAGACCTAGGCCTGAAGTCTTTGATTATTTCATTTGATATCCCCAAAGATATGGGTCAACTTGACTCAGCAGCATGATTGGATGGACCTCTGTGCTTTGACTCGGTAATAAAAGAAAGCTAGCAGTAATCACACACGGATCTAACAATGATGTTGCTATGGAAAGCAACCGTAGATGATGTGCAAGTGTTGACTGCTTCTGTCGGATGCTGGCTCTGGCCCGGCTGCAGCCCCAAGCCCCACTATCGTTGCAGAAATCTGGGAGGGCATGTGCCCCCCACACTTGCCTTCCCCCATGCACTGCCTATGAATGCAGCTATACTACATCAGGCTTGACATTTCTGAAAAGTTATTTCATATCCCCATCTCTTACCTTCAGAAATGAAACAGCCGAGGCCCTGAACATACAATCATGCAGCCATGTCTTTTTTCCATCCCTGCTAACAAACTCACACCTGTGGTTTCACACTTACATAAGTATGCATTTCTTCCAATTCAAAGAAATCTCCCTATCCGCTTTTCTCCATCAAGTAGCCTAACAGATCTCATGACCCAAGGCTCCATTAAGAAATACTGCATATAAAAAGTCACCAAGATGAACAAATAAGGACATGTAGACATTATGCAAGAAGACATCCAAACTAAAATGTTTACTACAGAGAGTTGCATAATCCTACTTGTGTCAATGCCACTGGTTTTGGCTACTGAAGTCTTCATTGTCAGCTTCCCTTGGTGAGTTCATCCACAAATTTGTCAAGGAAAGCAAGGAAGAAAAACAATTAAGAGTCAAATTCTATTAATTTATTTGTCTTTTATGCAAACTTTTCTTTTTTTTCTACACTTGGCAGTGCTAGCAGTTGGCACCAGGGCTCACAGCCTGGGACTCCTGCGAGAAACGCTGGGTTTAGAACAGTCTGGGGTTTTTTGCAGATGACTACATTGGCCCAGGTAGGTGGAAAAGGCTGCGCCCAGGGTTACTTGCATAATATTTTGGCCCTCCAATCCATCTTCAGGCGTTTTCCCTGCATGCACAGTATACCTATGCAAAACCTCTCATGGGAGGGTCTGACATGTCAAATTGTAAAGTGATGACTAACAGAATTCAGCGCTGTAATTTCTGTGACTGTTGTGGTTGCAATGACTGGAGGCAACAACTGGGCTGGGGGCCCATTGTGCTAGGCACAGCACAGGCACACAGCAAGTGGCTGTTCATGCTCTGAAGAGAGTACCCTCATAAACAGGTTAGGCAGAAAAAGGAAAGGTCATCATCCATTTCTTACAGATGATGAGCAGACACATGAAGAGATGAAGGGATCTACCCAACTAAATCCATACTGGAGTCAGGAACAAAACCACTGACTGTCCTGAAGGATTTGATGAACCATGTCCTTTTTGTGCTTTCTCCCAGTTCTGTTCCTTTTTTTGTCAGTCCCATCCTGCAGCAAGAACAAGGCAAGACTTATTGTTCAGACTGAAAATATTGCATCTATAGTCCCAGTGAGTGTCCATCTTTGCATTTAAAGATTGAAGAGTCGCTAGAGTTGATTCAGGCCTGGTTCTGCTAGACCCGTTTTGTTGCAAAACTTATGAACAACAGACTTTGATTTTTTTTTTTTTAAGTGGTCATCTAGGAGTTTGGCTTTTAACATCATCTATGCTTCGTTCACTCCTCCTGTGATATTCTGGCTTGGCCATTTGCACTGATTCTAGTCTCTACATTTCTTTGTGGACTCATCCAGCTAAAGGCGGCTGAACAAATATTTCTTGCATAGATTGTCATGAGAGAAAATATGTGACCAATTGTGATGAAAGAAAATATGTTAATTAAAGTGGGTGGGAGGGGGGTCAAACATATGGCCTATATGAGTCTCAGGGGACAGAGACTTGACGGGCTTGCATATGAGCATTGGGAGACAACCAATGGGGGTGTTAGCCCCTGCACCACCACTTGCCTGGCCATCATCAGCACTGCTGCTGCCCAGTCCGAATCTGGCTCAGGAAGCTCCTTGTAGTGCCAATACAGTCCAAGGGCACAGATGAGTTTAGAGTATACATATGTTTAAAGTGATCTTTTATTTTCCATGGTATTTTCAGTAAAAATGAAAATAATTTTCACAATTTTTATAAACAACAAGGCCAATAACAATTATCGAAAAGGTTTTGAAGAGAAATGACAGCCTTTATTTATTTCAGTGCTCTGGAAACCTTTTAGAGAGGATTTCCACCGCTGCGCAGGAGACAGGGAACCAGATCTTGAACAGTGTCAAGCAGTGTCACAGAGAACTGTGCTTATTTTCCCCAGCTGATGATGCGGTCCCTGGTCATTAGAGTGCTAAGTACACTTGGAAACTTTAATTAAGCATAACAGAGTCTGTCTTGCGAAGAATGATGGATCTGTTTCTTTAGTTCTTTTAGTAAATACTTTATTTCCGAAACTAGAGCTCTTGAAACTGATTTGTGTTACAAGAGTAATTTTCCTTTATAATTAATTAATTGATTACTTAGTTAATAAATTGTGTGTGATGTGATCACTGAGATGGGGTGTATGATAGTCTCTAGTAGGCCTGATAACAATCTCTGACTAAATGTCTGCCTCGCACTTGCTATTGCCACTCTTCAATGACATGCGTAATAGTAGAGGGCAATTTTTGTCACCAAAAAATTAAAGTAAATTGAGCTAAAAGGATTTTGAACTTTAATTTTTTGGTGACAAAAATTGCCCTCTACTATTACGCATGTAACTGTACAAGCAAATGTCACAACAGAGAGCCCTGAAATGTAAAGGACACAAAATGTACTCCTTTCTGTACTTTCTGATGGCTAATGGGTACACTCTTCATAGCAAGCCCAATACTAGATGTCTCTGCTGAGATGACCAGCAAAACATGTCCATACTGGCGGTGGGTTAAGTTGCCATTTTAAAATGCAGGTGCTCAAAGACAGGATGTTAAGCCTATATTTAGTCAACAAAATAAGTGTCCACATTCTGAGGACTCAACTGCTCCAGCCACTCTCAAAATCAGGAGACCAAGCTGTGCATTTAGATACCCAGATTTGAGACAACCATCTTTGAAAACGTCCGCCAGAATCTGACATGAAACCATCCCCAGGTCCTTCCGTTTTCATAACCCCTGATGCACACTACACCTCCCAGTTTCAAAGCTGTTCATCATTAAATTGTAATTTCTCTTCCATCAAGCCCATGGAAAAAAAAAACAAAAAAAAAAAACACCTAACAAAATATATACCCGTTTCTGGAAAGATTTTGCAGGTATTTTTAAATGTATCAAGTTAAGTCTCTGAAATTTGGGAAGTTTGAAATCTGGGTGTAAGTTTTTCAATGCAAGCTTATCTCTACTTTTTACATAACATTTTCTGTTTATCTTTCATCTCAATTTAGGATTATAAATCAAGAGAACAAGCAAAATTCCTCTGGTGAAAAAGTAGAGAAGTCATGCTTGAGTACCAAGAGGGTTATTTTCTTCATGGTTGGCCAGCTCTCATTTTCATTTATAAAATGTAACACAAACTACTTGTATCTCCTTTCTTTCTAACTGTAACCGACCTATATTAACCTGGCTACTCAATACCATCGGTTTCGTCTTTCCAACACAATAGACACAGACGTCTTTTTTTTCCCCCTGCTCCTCCTCCTCCTATTCAACTTCAGCACCATTTGGGAGAATGGAAAAATTAATTGATTTTCCCTAATGATGTCTCTCTGAGCAGATCAGGTTAACTGTGGGCAGCAGCTGCAGTTCAATTTGTGAGTGTGCAATTGAAAATTATACACTTATTGGATTACTGCACCTGACCATGAGGTTGGCACACTGCCCGACTTGCTTTAAAAAATAACAAGGAAGAGGATCTATAGAAATAATTCGAAATCTACTGTTATTATAAGAGTGATATTAAGCAATAGAAAGGGAGCAATAGAAACTTATTTTGGACCACATTATATGTTGTATGTATGTTTTCAAATGTATTAGGAAAACTTCCCACAAGATGAAATTTTCCATAAGTTATTTTTAAACTCAATGATTTGCAGTGGGAGGTATAACCCAGAACCAAGGACCTTGGCAAGGTGTCCATAAAGGAGAAATTGATCCATTTCAGTCTGATCAGTTTCTGATCAATCTAGTTTCTCCATGTGAAATAACCAGAATGCAAGAAGAAAAGAAAAAAAAAAAAAAGCAATGGCAAGAAATTCAAGTTTCTGTATTAAGAAGCTAGTGACAGGAAAACGTTAAAGGAATATTTTAAAATACCTGAAACCAAATCCTTAGCTGATATGAAATATGAAGCTCCATTGACCTAAGCAGACCTTCCAAAGTTTAAACCATCTGAGAATCTAGCTCATTACTTCATGTATTAAAAGTGATCATGGCTCTTTAAATGCTTGAAAATATTTGAACTTCTGTGACTTCATTTCCAGAAAATGCTGAGATTCTGTTAGAGAACAAAATAGAGCATGTTCCAGAAGTTCTTAAACTAGAAGAGAGAAATGGGTGTTTGTACCATTGGATTTTTCCATTGGAAATTGAAAGATTTTGCAATCTGGATGACTCTGTGGATATTTGTACTCTGAAATGTCAGCCAGAGTCTTACAATTTCACATATTTGCCATCATTTTGCAAGCTTCAAGTTTATATAAAGAATGTTGTGCTCAGATTGTTCAGGTTTCTAAGATCTATTTCGAAGAAAGTCAAATGGGAAATTGAAGTCCCTGACATACCTTTGACTTTTTTCCAAAATAATGTAATGGCACCAGCAATACAAATCCTGAATCATAGTCTTTCCGTACTTGAACACTGCTATTTCATAACATCAAGGTTAGGCAGACTTTGAAACAACAGAAAAAGTCCCTACAAATTGTGGTGCTGGGTTTTGTTTTGCTTTTTTCTTCTAAAAGCAGTGGATAAACAACAGGAACATAGTAATAGCCCCCTGGATTGAACCAGTGGTTTAGTTAGTGCATTCTTCCATTTCCAATGGTGCCCAGTAAGTTGCTTTAAAGGAAAATACAAGCACAACGAAGGCATTTAGACAGTTATAGCATGCCCCCAGGGAAAGTTCCCCCAATACCTAGAAGCTGAAGTTTGCCATAAAGCACAAAACCTCATACCCCTACCAAAACTTTTTCTATCTCATTTATTATTATGTGCTATATAATTTATTATTGTTGCTGTGATCTAAATATTCATACTATCCACATAGAGGTGCGGGCCTTTTTGCATGTAGGAATGAATTGTCCAATCCAATTAGCTCATCACACCAATAATTCTGTTTTTTTGCAATAGGAATCTACTTTTACCCTGGCTGCCTTTACAAAGCATTTGGACATTTGCAATGCAGATAAAGAATTACATCCTCTAAGGGCTTAAAAAAGTCCTTTTTAGAAACCTGACAGTATTTTATCAATTCCTTAATTGCTCCTTAAACTTCAGACTCAACACCACTAAATCATTCTCTGCACATTTCTTTTTGTTCCAATATCATTGCTTTAAGTATGAGTGGGCTGGAAAACTGTCCACCCATGAGGAGAACAGGAAAGCCTATAAAGTTCATTTAATTCCATTCCTCTGTCAGGGTAAGTTTGTTTCCTCATATATGTTTTATTGTGTTTGGTCCAATTTAAAATGGACTCTACTTCCATATATTGGTTCTTTTCCATTTGGGGGTTCAGGAGGTGCTGCAGATTTATCAATTGGGATTTCTTCTTTTCCCAGGTTGAAGAAAATAGAAATGCACTCAAGCCCCTGTAAACTTCATTCTAGGCACGTACTTTTAACACAAGCAGTTTACATTACAAGCCAGATACACAAAGAACAACTTTGGTGAGCATTTGATTTTTATTGTGACATCTCAGCTGTGCAGCTGTGGTGTAATCTCCATGCCAAGGAGATGAAATCATCAGCTGGTTTGAATACTTGCTTTCATTTAAGCAGAGCTGCTATCAGAATGAGCATACTAACCTCTTCTGCTGGAATAATTGATTTAAATTCGTTTTATCAAGTTTATTTTGCCGTGATCATGAGGTGGTAGTTATGGAGTCCTGATCTTCTTCAAAGCACTTGCAAGAACAGGCAACTGGTATGGGGGATACGGGGGGGGAGGGGGGGGAGCACATGCCCCCCCCGAAATTGGCCGCCAACTCGGCACCACTCAGGACGGGGCAGGTTTTTTTTGTCATGTGGGCCGGCAGCATGTTGGTGGGGGGGCACTAAGCCTCAGCACAGAAGTATAGGAGTGTATATGGGGCTTTTGGCCCTCTGCTGGGCTTGCCCCCAGGGCTACTCACAAATTGTGCTCCCCCCCCCCCCCTACACCACTGCGCCCCCCCCCCCCCCCCGCCCCAGACTCAGAGGCACCATTCACCCCTGCTTGCAAGTTTTTTAATGCTAGCTAATCTTTGTAAAGGCGAGTGCTGTTTATTACCCTTGTTTTAATGACTGAGTCCAAAAAAATTATTTTCCTGATTTGTCCAGGTTTGCAGAAAGGTAAAACATTGAAGCAAGGATCTAAAAAATGGGATTTCTTAGCTTGCAGTGCTTTGCTCAGAAATAAAGATTCTCCTGCCTGATACCTCTGTGCAGTTCATCCTCCAATGAAAGAAATGCATAAGCTGCTAAGACCATGTCTACCCCTAAACAGTCTGCCAGAGAGGATGGTATAATAGCAAGTAGGAAGAAATATTTCTCCATAAAAAAATGAAACTCTAAACTTGAATTCAACTGCTTCCTTTATGACTACTAACTTCTCCCACCATGTCAAAATGGTGCAGCAAATGGCAAATGAAAAACCCCATCCATGAGAGAAATGGGGAGAGGGAAGGACAAATGCACTGTCAAGTTGGACGTCAAAGTTTATAATGTGACTAAGAGGAGTCTAAGTGTCATTAGAAGTGAACTGAATTTAACTTCCTAAGTGCCTAACTCACTTTTAAAATTGGGGCTTAAATGTGTTTTATTTTTTTGATGCGCCTGAATTCTTTGACTCTTCTCCTACCGCTCCCCACTCTGGAATTTAATTCCATGTCATTTGCAAGGGATAGTTTTAAATTCAAACAACTCATGACAGCTACCAGCCTGTGCTCTTTTGAGGGGTAGAATAATTTCTAACATTCAGAAAGTGCTCTCTCTATCTTTTACATGCCTTTCCTTAGAATTGTTTTCCTCTTCTCCTTTTAGGAATGCAAACATTGAAACATCTGTACTTGAATAAAAAGATCGGCATCCTTAATGCACAGCTATATTCACAATTAGTTAAAACAAGTTAAACCCAGCTTCACTTTTGAGCACATAGCACCTGCAATGCATAGTATACTTGTGCTTCTGTAATAGTAGGCAGACGAATTTAGAGCTATAGAAATGTTTTAACTAAAGAATATGCATCTCTGGGTAAGTTCACCCCAGTTACTTCAGGATATGGACCAATGTACATTTTAGCTGCTTTAAAAGGGGAGGGAACTGCTGCCTGAAAGCATGCATTGGCTGTTACAATCCAACTGTTGTATCCTGGTTATCCTGTAGCATAATAAATGAGTTAAGGCCTCGTACAGACATTCAGTTTCTCCTGGGAGAGTCGCTGCTCCCTGCAAAAGATAGCAAGAGTCTCTAGATGATGTTCAGGCTTTTTCTCCCAGAATAAAATAAGTGGCCACTCCAGGAAAAAAAATAGGCTTGGAATAACCAAGATTTAATCACTCCAAGGAGAGTTTTTCCTGAGAGATCAAATGTCTGCACCTTCTGTGAATTTCCCTGAATGAAGCAGGGTCAAAGGTGGAGCAGTTTTACTATACTACAGAATCATATGTACAGTTGCATCCTAATAGCTTGTATTGGTATCCTCCAGCAGCAATGTGTGAACGTCTGTCTTTATCCTCCGTAAGCATCGGCTCAGCAGCCGTGGCATAAGATGGGGGTTAACTCAGGACACAAATTTGGCCCCAAATCTTCCTGCACCATCTTCACACCTCTCCTTTGAAATACACAGGTGGAATTAAAGAATGGGGTTTGCTCTCTCTTTCACCAGTGTAATTCCAAATTAAGTGTCCAGCAAAGTTATTCCATATTGATACCAGCTTATCCAAGAGTGAATTTATGTTTGTTAAAATGTCTGTAAGCTCCAGAAGGCCTAATGGCCAGTCCCCAAACTCATTTATAAGATTTCCTTCCTAGCATGAAACACGGTTTGAAGATATTACAATCACTCTGGGACATAATATATATAAAACCGGGGGTTATTATATAGTCTATCTGCAGCCACAGAAGCCTGATCCAAGGAACTATAATTCTAAAGTAAACTGTATGACCAAAAGCAGCAAATGTGTTCCCTGAGGGGTTAATTTGTTCTTATATCTTCCCTCTAAGGCCAGGGATCTTCTCTGTAACAAGTAAAAGACAAATATTCCCAGAGAGAGAGAGAGAGAGAGAGAGAGAGAGAGAGAGAAGAGGAGGAGAGAAGCATGCATTAGTGGCCAAGCAAACACTTTATTAAGGCACAGAAGGACTCTATGAAAGGAAGTACATGAAGGAGACAATTCAGAGAAGGCAGGCCTGGACAAAAACTACTATGTAAACAGTAAGCCTTCACAAAAACCTCATTTATTTCTCAGATATCTTTTTTTTTTTTTTAATGAAAAAAGTTTCCTCTCTTCACAAACATTTATTAATTAAGCCTCACAATAATGCCATAGGAGAGCTGAATTTATTTTTCTGGCATTTTACAAAGTAGTGATTTGGAGTAAATCTTTTTCTGCAGAATGAGCCAGTGGCAGAACCGTCATCCTGACAACAGAAAAGTTCCTGGCACAGGAAAGTTTTCCATCGATAGTTTACTTTCTACCTATGGGGACTTTTTACCATCTTTAATTTTCCCGGAGCCTGAGGAAGGGCACGTATGCCCGAAAGCTTGCAGAAGAGATATTTTTTTTGTGATTTCTTAGTTGGTCTTATAAATGGCATCATCTCTGAACCAAGAGTTCTAGAGTTTTGCATTTCTTTTCTGTCTCAGACCAACATGGCTACCAGATACTAGGTATGTACGAAGCAGGCCCTATTCAATTTGGATTCGGCCTGAATCAGGGACAGTGATTCAATTCATTGATTTGGATCACTGTCCCTGATTCGATATGGCTGAATCTGAATCTGAAGATTCGATGCTGATTTGAAGAATCAGCAATTTGGACATAGAAAAAACTTTTAAAACTGTGTCTATGTACCTCAAAGTACCAGTGCGGCTCATGAATGCTGTGATGCTGGGGTAGATGGAGCATCCCACAGGAGTGCGAGGGAGGCCTCCAGGTGCTTGGCGGCAAACCCCGAAGTGGACCAGAAGTACTTCCAGTCCACTTCCATGTGGTCCCTGGTGGACCTGGGGCTCCCTCCCCGCCATGTCCCCCTGGCTCAGCAATCAGCCACAGGGGGAACCCGGGTGCCCCCCCAGACACAGGAGGCACCAGTCACCAAGCCGGGGGCAAGTGCAGGGGGGCCCCCCCGTGCGCTCCCCAGCAGACCCAGAAGTGGACTGGAAGTACTTCTGGGTCTGCTGCTGAGCATGTTGGGGAGTCCCCCATGCTCCTGTGGGATACTCCATGTGCCCCAGCATTGCAGCCCTCATGAGCCGCGCCTGCTACCTCAAGGTATGTAGAAATAACATTTAAAGCTGTTTCTATGTCCAAATTGCCGAATCTTTCCAAATCTCTCGAAATCGATTTGGAGGGCTCCAATTCAATTCGGAGAGATTAAAAGGGTCCTCTGATTTGATTCAGATTTGGAGATTTGGCCACCGAATTGGACCGAATCTCTGCCGAATTGAATCAGGGACCGAAGCTTCGCACAGCCCTACCAAATACATCCCCTTCCATTGACAGGTGAACTCAACAGCCAACCTTCACAGCAATGTGGTAGAGAGGTAGCCTGTTGCTGGGCTTCCTTTTGCTTTCTTTGTACACTGGACACGATATCCGTTGCACCCACTCTTACCTTCCTAACTCTCCATCATATCCAGCTTCCTAGCTCCATTCCTCCGCATTATATTCCTGCAAACTCTCAGCTATTCTCTGGGCAGCAAGCCACACACAAGTTGTGCTGAACTTGTGCAGTCTTGTATTATTTCAAAAGAGTTTGCAGACTGTAAATACCGGTGCTTGTTAAGTATATGACTGCCAGCTTCTGCAAGGAGGAGCAATAAAATGCAAAGTACATAACTCAGATCTACATAGCATGGTCTGGAGGCTTGCCCTTTTGCCTCTGAATTGCTTTTTGAATACATGCCCTGACCAATACAAGTGAAATCATTCTCATTTTTCAGCTTGAAAGAGTCCCCAGTGACATGCTAGATACTGATCATTTTTTCTAATTTGCCACAAAATAACCTCCCATACAAGACAATGCAGATCAATAAAAAGGCGTTTTAAGCCCACATGAACTCCAGGGATCACTAAAAAACTTTTTTGTCTACCAGAATCTGGGTCAGTTTTACCTTGCCACCAAAAAAGAGCAGGGGTAGCCAACTGGCAACACAGGTAAGCCTGTGTATGTGACACATGGCAGATGGGGAAGGGGACAGGTGGTACTTTGGCCTATAGGGCAGGGAACAGAAAGCAGAGTAGCAGTCTGGTTAGGCAATACAGGGTAGGGAGCATCAAGCTGAGCAGCAGATCAGGTAATGGAGAGGGATCAGAGTAAACCTCAGGGAGGGTGCAAGCCTGATCTGTGGCACGCCTTCCAAAAAGGGTGGCCCTACTGAAACAGAGGATGAACTTTAAGTTGTTTCACTGATTTATGTCTAAAATAAGATTCTACTTATTTTATTGTTCTTCGGCTCAGGCACACATCCTCTGGGGAAATAAATGTGCTCTTTTGCTTATTCCGTTTTCAGATGTACGATAAATTAACCGGGTTGTACATGTCAACGTTGTTTGTTGAGATGAACCTAAAGCAAACCCAGACCCCCCAGGCCCTTTTCTTCAGAACTCCAAACTTGCATCCAAGACTTTTCCTGCCTTGTATCTAGGGGGGACCCAACCCCCCAAATCTGTGGAAGTTGCTAATGGTTACTCATGGATCAGAGCTTCACCCTGTTCATAATGCAATGTGCAGAAAGGTCAACAGTTCCAGTTTAGAGCGAGATAAAATAGAGATCTGTTTCTCAAGACTCTTTTTTCATTAAAAAATTCTGAAACAGTGTCTGTTATATCACCACAATGTCCTAAAGTAGTACTCTAGAGACAGGAGGTTGGACTGGTACATCAGACCTGGCACTCTACTTCTGATGACCCATCAATGAAGCTCCAGACAACTTTCCACACCCAGACAAATACAGTATTTGCCCAGCTGGGCAATGGTAAATATGGTGGAAATTTCTCTCCTGGCCTCCCTAAAAGGTGAACAGCTATGCATAAGCATAAGCATTATTATCCCTTCTTTGTATAAAGTATGTAACTACGGCTTATATTATTGCTCATAATATGCCCAACACTGTGTAAAATATGATCCTAGCTAAAGCTGGTTGGAAAAAAGGGAGGCAACTTTCATACATACACAAACAATTAAAATGTTTGCTTTTAAGTTTTATCGTGGATCAGCTCTGTAGCAGATTTAGCACCGAGAAACAACATTGCAAATATTTTGTCTTTTTTTTCAGGTTTAAAAAACTTACACTCATGAATAGTGGGATTTCAACAGAACTTGCAATTTGAAAAATGTTGACCAGAGCTAACCTTGGTACTTGGCATCATGATCTGCAGTAGTAGTACATGGCATTAATTGACTCTACACTAATTCTACCCATATCTTCATTTATCTGTCCATAGTTGCATGCAGTGATACTTCTTTCTGCCTCTAGTATGGGCTAGTGGAAAAAGGAAGGACTGCTTAATTTTCACAGTGCCACTCAGGTCAATAATCTCTGGAGCACTGAAGACAGCTATACTCCTCACTAGTCCTCCGTTTCACATGAAAACGTTATGAAGGCTAAGTAAGGGCTTTGGATTTTGATTCAGCAATGGTCAGCAATGCTTTAAAAGGAAAATAAAGTGACAGCGCATAATAATCTGAAGATCTAAATGGTAGTAGGGCGGTTATTTTCTGCCCTGAGCCTGATAGATTCCCACTGATCAGAAACAGAAGATTTGCTTTATCATTGCAATGAGATCACCCACAAAACATGTCACCATATCATATAAGGCAGAGTTTTTAGTGCACAAGTACTTAGTAGTGATCCAGGGTAGCTTTTCATATTATATGTCATTAGTTTCATCAGCGGGAGAACATTCACATACAATTTAATACCATGATGTTAGCAAGGAAACAAGCAAAACAGTCTCCAAACCACAGGGGTACTGGCACAGAATAAATGAACAACAGAAAACATGACTTAAATCTGCATGCAAAACTCCACCTGAATACAAAGTCACCAGGTTTGTCGTTCAAAAAAGCTCCGTTAAAATCCTTCCCCGACATTACTTGTTCCATCTCTCCTTTCCAGGTTTAGCAATGGAACTAGAAGCAGAAATGCTCAAATTAGGCATGGGAGGGTTCATCTATAACAACGTTTAGAAATCACTCAAGGGTTATATAGAGGAGAATCCCAAGCTTTTCAGGTTTAGGTTGTATGTAGCTCAGGCAATGCTGAGCAGGTGGCTAAAATATATAGTTCTAGATATTACATGAAGTCTCAAAACCCATTGGCTTCTCCTTTGCAGCTTTAAAAAAAGTCTGTTGTCCTGGGATGAAATCATGACTTCCATGGAAAAAAAAAATCTCATTGATTTCAGTAGGGTCAAGATTTCACTTTTGGTATTCTTAAAGCCATCTCACACTAGACAAACAAGATTTGCTGAAAACAATCTCTTTGCCAAGTTTTCACCCTGCCTGTGTGGATTTTAGATAAAATTTAACAGAAGCCCTTGGGCTCATCTTTAATTTCTGAAAAGCTTCATTGATTTTGTGGTGTCGAAGACACTGATAAAATAATGTTCTGGTGGAAAGCTTAGTGGAGGTAGAATAACTCTGAATTACACCCACTGACATACAGGCCCCAGAGCGACATGGTACTTTTTAATGAAAATTTTCCCCTCTAAATTTTGGAATAACTTTGTCGACTCCAAGCCTCCACTTGGTTTCTGCACCCTGGGCAGGATGGTTTTGTTCCAGAGTTTATTCTTCTTTGTGATAGCAAAACTTCCTTTTTCTTGCTTCCTGTATCAAAACTACAGGCAGCACATCTGCTAAGACGGTAGAATAATCACTTTGTAAAGCAAACCTAGATAACTGAAATACCAGGTGAAATTGTCCTTTGTGGAGGAACATCAACAAGTTGGGGAGGCTGCTAATCTAGTGGATCGAGTACTAAACTGGGATGAAACACAGCTGGCTTCATAGATGTTAGGGTTGGAAGGGTTTCTCACCATGGATCAACTATTGACCTGCTATATGACCTTAGGCAGTAATGTCACTGTGCTGTGCCTGTTTTTCCATCTATCCCAAATCACTGAGATTGTTTGGGTGACGCTGTGCATTCACTCGGCTTCTTTGAAATCAGGCCTTGTGAAAGCCTATGGGAATGAGTGCCATAGAAAGACTAATCAAAGTAAACCTGAGCCACAACGCCTGAAATCAGAGCACTTTTATAGGCACTCTTGGATCTCCTCTGAATCCATCGTGCACCTATTTAAATTGCTAGCAAAGCTGAGTAGTGAGTGGGCTGTGAAATGCAGTTTTCCGAAATTAAACTCAGACCAAATGTTTTCATGAACTTGTCTCCTTTGCAATAAATATTATCCCCCTAAAATTATGGAACTGCCTGTTTCATTTCAAGCAGCATGTTAGCCCCAGGATTCAAAAAGAGCAATGGCTTTTTAATGTGGAAATTTCTTGCACAGGTCCTTTGCTCCTTGGAGCCAAATCCCATTTTATGTTTCTTAAAGATTTATTTATTGATGCTTTTTTGGCTCACCTGATTAGTTACACAACCACACATCACAGACAGGATGCAACCGCACACTTGAAGCCCTTTTGCCATGTGGCTCAAAGCTGCCAAAGAAGCTTTATCAGTATCATATTGACTTATTTAGTGTATATTATGATTCATTGTGATGTTCAGTTTATGCTTAGGGATTTTTTGGGGGCCTTTTTGAAAAGTTGACAAGTCTAACCAGCCTTGCTTTCTGCTGTAACCTCTTGGGCATTTTTAGGCATTAAAACATCTAGTAAAATACAACTTTTCAAGGATCAATCTGCTGAAATGCAAAAAACAAAGCAAAGCAAAGCAAAAGAAAAGAAAAAAAAAAGCAAAAAAAAAAAAAGGAAATGTTTTCCCTTATATGCCTGTATAGTTTGGCACACAGAGGGCTGTGTGTGTTTGGTTTTGGTTGTATGTGGGGGGGTTTAATGAAAAAGGCTAGTCCCCTAAAAAAAAAATAAACAAGAAAGAAAAAAAAATATTTCAACTTACAAAGCCAAACAGTCTTGAAGGGTTTGAATAACCCAATTAAGGTTGTCTCCCCCCCACATTACTCTTATGTACTTCTGAGTTTCCAAATTTTAGCTGGAGCAGGAAGTGCTAAAGTGAAAAAAAGGAATAGTCCTATTATTCTCATGAGATTTCTGGCAAAAGTTTGCCAGCTTAAAAAGTTTAAAATGTGGATAATTTCGGAAAGATCTGAATCAATCTTTTGATACCTCTGCAGCTCACTAGTTTTAATTGGTCTGTTATTTAGCTTTATCAATTTAATACAATTTAGACTAGAACCTTAATTATATACATGCTTCTGTGTAGTACTCATAATGATTTATTATTTCAACAGTGCCCAGAGGGCCCCGCTCTGTACTGCCGAACACTAGACAAATACAGAACAAACCATCACTGCCTGCTTGGAAGAACCACAGTATCGGTCCATTCCTCACCATAGCCTCCGATTGTCACGACATAGAAATTAGGGAAGTATTGATATCCCCAGTTTTGAGACATATTTGAATGCAAGTGATTTGGCTTCACATTGCGGCACAGAAGCTGGCGTTCCTGGACCCACTCCAGAGCTGTAACCACAAGATCATCCTTCTCCTTCTCGGAGTAGGAGAAAGCATATTGTTCAGGATTCTTGGGACCTATTTGGAAAGGGATGCAGACATCTAGAAGTGCAAGCAGATGGCTAGAGATATTTTCAAAATCATTTTGGTGCAAATGACTTCAGCATTTGCTAAAAATCCTACTAGGACCTCTCTGCATCTTTAGGTGTCTACGTATCTTTGGAAATCTGACTCCCTTCCCCTACATATAGCATTTCATCCTCGAGATTGAGGCAGATTATAAGAGCCTTTTCAAGAGTCCTACTCTTATTACTTCTCCACCTCCCCCCAAGGAAAATTTTGCCAAAGGCAGGCACAGCTTCAGAAGCCTGTAGAGCAAAGTCACTCCAAGTTCTCTTTAAGTGCAATTTTACTGTTTTCCGAACTGATAAATACTCCATGGAGTGACTCCCATTCTTCCCATTTCCAAAGACATAAATAGGCTGCAGACCGCTCTGGGTTTGAATTTCTACCAGGGCAAGAATATTTCTTCTGGGTTTGAATCTCTACCAGGGCAAGATAATTCAATGTATTATCTCATGTTAAATAAACGCCTATTGCATATGATTAATATGCCGCCTCCTTAATTGAAGCCTGACACACAAAACAAAAATGTGAATTGAACTTCAGAGCTCATGAAAGTTGCCAGGTTCTTTGGGAGATAATTTTGTTGAGGGGAAAAAATTATCTTTTTCCGAATCATTTCCCTTTTTTTTTTTTTCCTTTGGAAGCACAGGTTACAATTAGTTGAAGGAAAGAACATCTTTATTTACTGGCTTTGTTTTCTTGATGCTAACAGTTACTTTGCTTTTCTTTAAACAAGTGCCTGGCTCTACTTTTGAACCCAGTTTTGGCTGGAAATCTTGCTAGAGCATTTCACAAGATAGCTGAATCTAAGCAGTATCTGAGACTTGGTCTAAAATCTGGCCTGACTGCTATTTCGCTCTGCTTTAACAAATGGCCATTTGCTAGATGATTGAAATATGCCTTTTAAGTGGGTTTTTTTATTATTATTAGTTATTTATTTTTAGCTTGGCTTCCTAGGAAGTTATAGCAATGGGCTTCTGGGAAACAATGTTACTATCATTGTAACTTGCTAGAGCTGATCAATTCAAAAAGGAAAATAACTCATTCAAATGACTGTGAAAGTACCGCACGCTATAAAAACCTTGTGCATTGATTTCTGCTGTTTGGTGTTTTATTTTCCATATTTTTTTTCCCCCTCACGGTGTATTGATCGTCAGGTACTAATGATAGTATTTGCAAAGTAATTGCTACCGCTATAAATATACTCAAAACATCATCCATCTAAAATGTAGTAGCACTAAAACAGCGATCTGCTGTAAATACATTTTACTGATGCAGACACCAAGACATGCTTCACTAGGGACGACTCCTCCTTTCCTGCATGTATTTGAAACACATTTACCCTGTTTATTTGATGTAGCCTTTCATGGGATCTTGGAGTGCGCACTCTCCAGAGGAGCCCAGGAAGAGGGAAATGCTATGCATTATCCTGCGTCCAAATATCACAGGGCCCCCGAGGCCCATCTGCAATACATTTGCGCATAGCCAGCCAGAGACTTCAATGTACAGAAGCAGCTGCAAAGTATGGGACACCTCTCCTTGGGGGTTGGATATAAAGGAGTCTAGCTGGGATCACCCCTTCTCCTACCACTGCTCCAGGGGCAGCTTCCCAATGTTGGCAAAGAAGGGAACTTGGAAAGGGAGCAGTGAAGGCACTTTGAGGACCTCTCACCACTGCCAAGCTCCTGGTCTCCAGCGTGCTTGGGAGTAGCATCCGGGAGGCAACCTCGGGGCACCTTTATGACTTGTTCCTGGGTTTGGTGCAGGGCACGACTGAATGCGTGGGGGCATGTTTCATGGGTGAGGGCATGTTTCTAGGTAGCACTTTCAAGGGTGATGCAGAAGCAGAAAAGATGTGGCCTTGGAGATATTTCTACAGCTCCTTCTGACCTTGCTCAGCCCTGTGCTCTTTGGTTGCTCCTTTCTCTTAACATCTTCCCTTCATCTTGTATCGTCCCCTGCCATGCCATTTCCCTTCCTTCACTCTTCTACTGATGCAACTCAGCTTCTCCTAAGTAAGCCCACCCTCTGCCCTCAAATGTGGGGAACATGGCAGTTCCTGCCCTTACTCTGTAAGCTATGCTTCTTCCCCACCCCGGGTCTGCCCTATCTATTTAGAACAAAAGCTCTATTTTAACCATCCACTGGTTGTGTTTGAACAGCACCTCTCACAAGAGGGCCCCAACTCTTGGTCAGCCCTCAGACACAACCATAATAACAAACTTTGTTAATAATAACAAAATGCTTAAGATTTTATTACCTTCGCAGGTCTGGGACTTGGCAGAGTATAATAAATATCCTTCCATCCTAGCACTTCTCTAGTGTTAACTGTACTAAGTGTTATACTGAACAGGTCATCAGGACTCGTAGTAGAGATGATCTCTTTTATTAGACCAACAAGATTTTTGAAAAAAAAAAATTCTTGAATTTCAAGCTTTCGGGCAGAAATTCTTGTTGGTCTAATAAAAGAGATCATCTCTACTACGAGGCAACTGCCTTTTCCTCTAGACCAATATGGCTACAACCTGGATACCTGACATAGGGCAGTGTCACATGTGCAGTAAGTCAAAATGTTGCACAAAGGAGGGTCTCTGCAAGAATAGGAGGCAATCAACGGTTAGGCTTTTCGAAAGAAAATTGGAAAAGATCTATTAAATATTCTACTGTTTTCTTACCAGTGAAGAGTTATTACTACTACACTGCATTTTAATTGATTTATTCAAATCAGTTTTAAGTTAAGTGAGTCATCTTCTACACTTTGGGGGGTTCCTCCATAGCCCTCAAAGTCTCACTATCAATCCACTATTTATGGACTTATCATTTGTCTCCAGGATAATATCTGCATATGAGCCAACTGTATCTATTTCTCATCTGTATCTTGTAAGGGGACATCGACATGAATATTTGAGACAAGCTCTGAATAGAGCATCAAAGATTTAACCTTTAATACAACTCAATGCCCACAATGTGACAAAGATTTGAGGCACTTGATTTCTGGTAGCCAAATTAGGTTCAGACCCAGTCTCTAAAAGAGGAGATATGACAATCATTGAAGCTTGTCATCTCTCATCAGTTTTCATATAAAGGAAGAAACAAAGATCAAGTACTATCAAAGTAGGTTTTCACCTCAGTAGGCTTATTTGAGGTGCTGGTAGTGCTTCTTATTAGCGGAGGCATCAGAGCTTGTGACCCCACAGCGCCTGCTCGTCTCTGCATGCAACATCATCCTTTTGGCTGTTTTACACCACCTACAATTCTAGCTCATGAGCAGCAAGGTCATGACTCAAGGCCAATATAATTAAAGCCAATTGACAATTTAGAATTAGCCTTATAAGAAGCAGCAAAAGGAGATACCATGGAAAGTTAAAAAGAAAGGGAGATAAATGAAGAAAAAAAGATATGTTCAGGTGTGCCGTGAACTTTCTCCGAGTGACTTGGAGTCATCTTGTATAAGGCAAGTTGCGGTTTGCTCTGCAGGCAGAGTGGCATTGTACTGTGCATAATTGTGCATAACTGGCAAATGAGCATTGAATTTATGATTGCTGGCTCAATAGAAAGAGAAGAGTGATCATGGCAAAGCCAGATGACCAGTTGCTGCCACGTCCAAAGAGGGATAGAACCGATGGCTGTGGCCCCCAGTACAGCTTCTGATGCCAAACTATCCACTTAAGTGAACCGTTCGTCAGAGCTAATAAAAGCTAGAGGAAGACTGCAGAGATTAAGACAGAGAGGAAGACAATGCAGGGGGCAAGGCATCAAACAACTAGATGAGAGCGCGCCCAAACTCAAGACGGAGCCAATGAAGAAGAAACCCCAAGAAAAGGAAATGATGACAACGTCCCTGGTTGGGACAGGATTTGTTCACACGCAGTGCCCCTGCTGGTGGTGTCCACAGCACAGCCTCAGAACTGACTGCACTCATTACTTTCTGTCCAGCAAATGGACGTTATGCAATGGGGCAGTCCATAGAGGCCCTTAGGGAGGCAAATATATGCTTCAATATTGAGCCTCCCCACAAAGCTATATAAGGCATATAGGACTCATCCAGCAAGATTTCTCCGTCCTTCCAGCTCCATACACCGAAAAAGATGCTGTGATTTTAAACCACAACCCCCTATTATAAAGAAGTATTGCTCTTGGTAATCCCTAGGGTTTTCCTGCATAACTGTGAGCGTCAATTCTAGCCTCTTAAATCATAAATGACTTCTAAGCAGTATATTAAGTTCGATGCATTAAACTCTACATATGGTGTTTATTTTTCCACAGATACTATGCAAATATTCCTGAACCAAAAACTCACTCAATTACTTGCCATTTAGCATTTGGTTTTCTTTGGGGTTCCCCCCGCCCTTCCACCATTTACAGATGGTGCAAATTTTAGCTGTCAGCAATGAACTAGGACAAAACACTGCAGGAAAAAAAGGTCATACATCTTAATCTGAGATGTTGCCAGGTACCAGATACCTGAGGTTTCCTGAAAGGTGTTTGTTTAGAGAGAAAAGTGATCAACATTTGGCTGCATGGATCATTGTCATTAGCCCAAATCACAAGCGTTAATTCTGAAATACCTCCTGAAAGTGCTGAAGAGGATTCTAAGATTCAGACATAAATTGCATTACAAATGAGTGAATGAAGGAAATCGCGTGCGTGCGCACACGCGCACACACACACACGCACACACAAAATAGAACAAAAGTTTTGGAATAGCCATGTGTGGTGCCCACACACAACCACTATTTTCAATTAATGAATAATGGCAATTACATGTCTAATCTCATACTGAACAATTTGCTGGTGTATCGTACTACATACAGAATGTACGGTGCTGATTAACAAATCTGCCCATCCAATTAAAGTGTTTGCATGTGCCAGCCAACATAAATATACAATTAGGGTGCATTTATCCTAAAAGGAAAAGCAAGATAAAGTACAGCTATTAATAGCAAAAAATAAATAAATAAATAAAGCTCATAATCTTTACCCACACTGAGATCTAATTAAATTTGAAAAATATGTAAATCTGCCCAGCTGGTTAGCTAAAGTTTGCAAGGCAGTTGCAAGTTATACAGCATGGAGATAAGAATGTGGGGGCTCCTGGACATAGTTTTATGACTTATTACTATTAGCTGCTGCTTTGCTTCACCCTGGGGGGAAAAAAAAAAAACAGAAACATATGCAAAGGGCAAAGGTAATTGATATTTGAGGAATATACTAATAGCACTTAAAACAACAGTTACGGGCTTATCTTCATTACAGATTAATAGCACCAAGCATCGGTTGTATCGGATGTTTAAGCAAAAGGACGCATACAAATACAAAACAAGGCAATGCAGAAAACGCAACTCATTTTCAGTTCCAGTTTCATGACACACATGAACTTGGAGAAAAGATGCATGTTCTCCATCTCTCCAGATAAGTGCTGATCACATAGCCTGAAGTATCATTGTCATTTTGTGTCTTGCACAGTCCTGAGAAATAATGCAAAAGCTCAGAGAGTGGCATAAAGCTGCATCACGATGGTGTATTTGAAATGTTCTGCTTTGTTGCAAATGCTTTGGGGTTTGTTTTTCTTCAGTTTAGAAGCACTCTTCCTTCCTCCATTACAAACCACAAAGGATCTTTTAAAATAGCAGGCACCTTGACATGAAAATGTGTGTATAGCAATAGCCAGACAATTTCATTAGCTTGTACAAGGAACTGCTACACTTGCATTGCACCGCAGAGATTTTTAGTTTACATGTATGGGTGGCTAAATCAACTGCTTGGCAAACTTATCAACCAAATGACCAAACTTATCAACCAAACTTATCAACCAAACTTAACCAGCCCAAATGAAACAAAAGCTCCATATTAGCTTATGAAAATACTGACTTTTAAGCCAGAAATAGTACAGCTGTTATTAGTGAAAAAATGATTAATTGCAAAAAATTGTTTAATGCAAAAATCCACGACCTTATAGGATGATTTGGAGCTAGACCCATAGTGGGGCTTAGATATTGTGAAGCGAACTGTGTCAAGACTTAACTTTTAGGTATCTGGCTCACAGAATGGTATCCGCATCCCTGAGATAGGCACTTAAAGCTCCTTCTAGGCATGCGGAGATTATGTGGCTCCCAGGGGGATTTGCAATAGGCAGTGGAGGTTACTGTGAGAGGCACATTTTAAGATCCAGCCCTCAGGGGTCTGAGGCACCTAACTTAACTTTCCAGAGAGGATCCATTGCCCAGAAACCTTTTTTTTTTAGAATTAAGTGGTTCTTTCTATCAAAACCCAAGGAGGGGCTGCTCCTTTCTGGTGAAACACGGGCAAAGGAGATGGAGCACTTGGGTTTTGATAGATAAGGATTCGTCAGCTCAGAAAGAGCAGGAGAAAGAGAGAATGTTACTCTTCGGCCTGGTGGTTTTTAAGGTCTGTGCATGTATTTTACCCAAGGACTCTTGATTCTGGATTGCCAGCGCTGAATCAATTCCAGGAGATTTCATCACATGATGTAATCACATTAGTTACAATGCATAGACTCTACATCAGGAAGGCAAATGCACATGACTATTACATTTTAAAAACCCACTGCACTACTGTATAAATCAGATTCAACATTTAATATTTTTTTTAATGAGTGCCCTATCATTTCTCTCTCAGCCGTCTCTTGGAGATCTATATCTAATTAGAGACTCCAGAGCAGTATTGGAGGGTTGGCAACTCTATGTCTTGAATGTAAAGTAGATAAAGCCCCTGGAAGAGTGACCAGAACCCAGGTCTCCTCTTCCTCCTCCACTGCAGGACAGCGGGCACTAGTTTTAGTCACACTAGTAATAACTCAGATGCCCATCGACTTTAAACATCTCTGGGGTTAGGCAGAGGTTTTAAAGAGCTGCCTAAACCTTGCTTCTCTCCCACCTGCATGCCTGATATTTTTGGTAGATATGAACCCTAGCCTTAAATCCTTCACCCTTAGCACAAGAACATATTCAAGAGTCCAAGACATGGGGAAACTGTGTTCACTGCATGCGTGAATCACATTCTGCATTTAAAAATATGATTTAGTTTCCTTTTTCTTTTCTTTGAAAGAAAAATAATGTGGAAACAGTACAGTAAACACTTCCCCTTCCAAACAATGTAGCTTACTGGATAAAGGATCAAATAAGACATAAGCATGCCTGCTGTGGAACAGAAGATTGACTCCTCTAGCCTGCACAACATCTTTTGTGCTATTCCAGCAATGTGAAGGATATGGAAAGTGGATGGACCTCATCAAATGACCATGGGTGAGCCTGGAGCTGGCCTAGGACCTACATTGTATGCTAACTGCTCTTCCAGCAACAGAGACATCAATGTGCTGGAGTCGAAAGGCACGGCCATAAACGTGCTGGAGTCGAAAGGCACGGCCAAACTGTTCCAGCTCTTCTCAGCTGGCAGGTCGGCCCTTTCAGGGATGCAGCCAGGTTACTGCGGTATAGCAAAGCTCTGAGGTCATGGCAAATTCTGCTGAAACTCATGCAGAGCTGGCTTGTGAATTAAGAAGTCACCGCTAGCTTTTCCTCGCTTCCCTAGAGTCTGGTGAATAATGAATGCAGCAAAAAAAATCTGTGCCAGGTGCAGAAACGTTGACAGGGAAGGCACGATGTATGTCTCGGGGAGACCTCACGAACACAGGATCTGGCTGTAGAGAGTCTCAGTGCTGTCAGCCTGCCTTACCGTGTCCCGGTGAAATCCTGTTCAGATGCTCAGTAATAGATCTGGGTTTGCAGCACCGCTTATCCCAGCCTGTCTGCAGGCAGGAAGGAGTAACGAGCTATGTTATCCTGGATTTCATCTGAACCAAATCACAGTCTGGTGGTATCTGCATAACTTGATGCATTTGCATAACTGGATGCATCTGATGCAGGAACCTCGTGGCATCAGCTGCAGCCTGAATGCTAATGCTTTGCTCCCCTCTCAGGAAGAAAAGCCAGCTAGAAAGAAAGAGAAATAAATAAAATAGAAGACATAGTGCCTGTGGAGGTACAGGCAGAAACTACAGCTAATTTGCCTTCTCCCTCAGTGACCGTATCTGCCGATTGTGACATGGTCAATAAAATAGTGTTTTTCTCATTTGTTTGTCTCCAGTGTTTGGGAGTTTGGATTCATTTTTGTTTGTGTGTTCCTTTCTTCTCCTTTCCATTCACGGTGACTTTTATTCTGATTTATTTCAGTCCCAGTCCATAATTTTGGACAGTGAAAATATTATATCTGGTTTATAGTCAAAGCTGAATAACCAGTCTAACCGAGGAAGAGTGATGTAGTGAAGAGGCACCGGACTGGGAATCAGAAAACAGGAGATCTGCTCCCAATACTGTTCTCCCATGTAACCTTCACTAACAGGCAAGGGTCTTTGGGTAGACCTTTTATTAAACCAACTAAATAGTTGGACAAATTGTTCAGTGAGGGTTAGATGTGATATCTGTTATTAGAGGAGGACTTTGAAGGACCCCAGCTGACTGGATGACAATTATATTGTTCAATGAGTTGGACAAATTGTTCAGTGAGGGCTAGATGTGATCTCTGTTATTAGACCGACTAAATAGTTGGGAAATTGTTCATTTTTTTCCCAGCTATTTAGCTGGTCTAATAAGAGAAATCACATCTACCCAAAGAACGGTGTCTACCTATGTCCTTAGACCAACACAGCTACAACCAATAACCTTCACTGAGTTGCTCTGCTATTCCTCCAGCAAATTGAGTTCAGAGGTATGATATTTTGCTCTGTATTGGCACAGCACTTTGAACAAATCCCCACCCCCAGATTTTGGCATCCTCCAGTTAATCAACTTCCAAGCTTGAAGAAAAAAAAAAATCAAGGTCTTCCTGATCATTAAATGTTTTGGGACCCTTTTCCAAATCAAATGTTGTGCATAGCCTGGTTCTCAAGCCAAATGCTATGCTTTGAGTTGCATTTCAATTCTACTTGGTAAGAGAAATCTGTTGCTTCTATGCTCAGTCCTTACATGTTATATAAAGCTACTGCAATGCTATTAAAAATGTGTTGCCTGACACCCCGCACAGATGTCTGTTTGCTATAGATGATGACTTGAGCTTCTTCTTCAAGAAAATTATCTCTTATCCCTGTAGCATCATGTTGTTTTTATAGTGTAGCAAACCTTCATAGCCTGGACAACCTCTGTACAAGGAGAAGATGAAGCATCTAGGCTGAAGGTATAGGAGCACCACCTCCTTTTGTAGGAGACCCACCCCCCACATTAACAAACACAAATTAATCAATTAACTGAAGTGATTTGAAGAAAGGAGGAAGGCAGTTAAATTACTAAACCGTATGCTGATGACAACCAATTACTTTTCCAAAGGATGTATTTTCCAGAATATACCTGAGGTCTTTGCTACATTAAAATAAAGGCTTATTTAAAGGCCCATGGATGAAAGCAGAAGGAGCAAAGGTGTCTAAAGAGAAACAATGACTGTGAGGGTTTTACCCTGCAAGCCTTACTGCTCTGGCTTGCTCATCTCTGGTTCAGGATAGGACTCGTGGTTGGGAGTATTGTTAATCCATGTGCATTAGAGAAAGGGGTTGCCCATTTTTATTTGCTAAGCACAGCTTTGCTTGAGCAAAGCAAAAGAGTGAAAAAAGAAAATACCAGCCGTAAGGAACTGGGGTCTGTTATCAGATCCCTGCACATACAGGATTGTGTGCTCGTTAAACCTGCCTGTGAGCTCTTGAAAGCAGTTAATTAAAGCTAAGTGTATTCATCTCATCTTACTGCCACTTTTTTGTCTGTGAATATAAGACACCAGGGGGGATTTCTGTTTCTCCGATCATTACGCTCAGAGTCAAAGCAAGCAACCTGAAACTCGTTACCTCTGAGATTGGTTTGATTGGGCAAGGATAGGGCCCAGCCCTAATTAGCTTGCAAAGCTGATAAAGAGAGGAGACTTCCCCCTGTCTTCCACAAAGACCCCCCCCTCCCCCCCCTTGCAAAGGATCAAAAAAAGAAACCAAGGGTTAGATTAGCTTAGCAGTTAGAGGTAGCTTTAATATTTTTTTGCTTTGTTTGTTTAATTGCTCCAGGAACCAAATAAACACATATTAATGAGTGTGCCTTGCTGCTTGACCGGGCATTTTAGCAATTGATTTTCCTCATTCCACACTCAGGCTTTTCTTTAGCATTTAGCAACAAACCATTGCTAAACCTGCCCAAGTCTTTGGCAGTTGTATTCAGCTGAAGGGAACCGCTGCTCAGAAGCTGGGGGAACTTGAAAAGAGCTTAGTATAAAATAAAAATAGGTTTGTTATTTTATAATATAAAAATCTTCTAGAAACCTACCATTTCTCAGGCAAGAATGAGTGCAGTTGAATAGAGACTTATCCACTGAAGAGGAAAATCCCCCCCCTATAGCAAATACCTAGAAAGCAATACTGAGGATCATTTTATTTTATGGGCTATAGTTTGGATTTTTATCCTCAAGTATCTCTCTTTTTTTTTTTTTTTTTTAAACAGATGCATACAACGTAAGTGGAATAAAAACACATAGATATTTTCATAGATGTTAGGGACTGGAAGGGACCTTGTAGATCATCGGGTCCAGTCTCCCTGCACTATGCAGGAAAAGACAACTGGGGTCAAGTGACCCCTGCAAGGTGACTGTCCATATATTGAAATAAATGCAAGAATTAAGTGGTATCATTCAGAAGTCAGTCAGATATAAGACTACTCTCCTAGCCCCTGACTTCAGCAATTAGCTAATTATACTGTCTATGGTCCTCCAGACAGGGAGATTCCCTCTACCATGTCCCACACAGTGTTGAGTAAGTGGTGATAGTTCAACACATAATAATCATTCATATAAATTGGATATCGGGGGGATTTAGGTTGTTTACTTTAGAGAACTTTCTAACCAGGAAAGTGCTTAAGCACTGGAACAAATTGCTTTAGGGCAGAGTCAAATGAGAGTTAGACACAGGCAAAACCTGAGCTGATTTAGAGATCAGTCTTTTTACTTTGAACAGAAATGATCTCCTGAGGTCCCTTCCAGCTGTCTTTTTTTTTCTTTTTCTATTTTTTAGTTTTTTAAGATTTGATCTTTTAAATGGTGCTAATTTGATAGGGAAGCAAGAAAACCTGCAGATAAAGGTATTGGCCCCCCACCAATTTCAGTCTGCCTTCAGGCACTCGTCCAGATCTGCACTCTTGCAGGCAGCCGGAAGACTTGAAGGACCCCAGCTGACTGGATGACAATTAAATATGAGATGAACGACTGGTTTGCATTCCTCCTGCTTCTGTGGATTGATGCAAATAGAAATATCAGGCAATACGTTGCAATAGGAGGAGCAGGAGCATATGACCATATTGCCAAGAAAAGCAGTATCGTTCTTCATCAGACACAAACCATTGAGAAATAACACCGAGGAAGGCTCTGTCCTTCAGTGGCCTGACGGGTGCATGGATGCAGCTTCCCAACGGTGTACAAACTTGGTGCTCATTTGGGATCAGAGCATAGGCCAGGCCCTTTATTTTTCTAATAATGGGTTTCTGGTAAATGCAGTGAAACTGGAGCCCGATTTGGCCCACTCGGTACCTAATATTTTCACTCGTCATTTATTGCAAAGGAAGGAAGTGGTGAGAAAGTTAAACTCTGTGCCCAACCACACAGTCCCCCTGGTTTACAATATTCCCTGTGAAAAACGGATACTTGGCAGGCCACCCTATGTCAGGTTGCTGGTGGTGGCAGCTAGTCCCACTGCAAAGTGCTGTTGTTTGCCATCAACCCTTCATGCCATGGCAGACTCGATCGCGTTTGCTGACATCCCAGCCTTTTTGATATAGCTTCTGGCTGAAAACTTGTCCAGCCTCCTTTTGTAACCGTATAATCACAAGCAACTGTTTCACTGCTCATGGGGACGTCAATCCAACACTTTTTGGCTTTTACTGGTCAGGCACGGCCAGGCCAGACCTCAAAGTGACCTTAAGTAACAATTCCTTGTTTCTCTTCTTCCTTCATGTTCCTAGTCTCCAGCACTCGCTCTCTTTTTCTCCAGTAATAATAATAATTTTGGCGCCATTCCCTACTCCATATTACTAGTTTCATGTTAACATAAATCTGGAGTGCCGGAGACCAGAACTAAGCCCTTTCCTCCTAAAATACCACCCAACCACCACCACTACAGTGGTCATCTCTAATCAGGTTGGGTTTTTAGACTATATCTACATCTCCCTTGCTTTTGAGCGGGCAGCTAGATTTTTTTAAGAGGAGGTCATTCCAGACCTGGGATATAATTGCATGAAGGCTTCCATCCATCGCTCTCTACCAACAGGTGAACCGGCTTTATCATATTTCAGCGATGCTCAAAAATCAAGTTATATTTAAAAGAGGGATTCTCAAAAATGTCTGAGTCAAGCATATGAGCTTGGCCACTTTGTTCCTCTGGAAAATTGTCCCTGTGATCACCATTAGGTTTTGCATTCTGGAAAGAAAGGGCTGGAAAAGCAGCAGAACGGAGGATGAAGGCAAAGATGCTGAGCGGTAACAACTCAGGGAGCATGTGAGAGGCTTTATGATGCAAGGGTAAAGGCTCTTATCTTGCAGTTCAGATAAGCATGAACTCCACCGCAGTCAGCTGTGCTTGTTTGGGATGTAATGTAGTATGATGGGATTTGGGGCAAGCACCAATTACTGGGCCCAGTACCAAGGGAAACTGGAGGGTACTCAGATGCATAGGAGTTCAGGATAGATGAAGTAGCTCTGACCTCTACAAATCCATGCAAACAGGCTGGCCCTCATGTATTTTAACACTCTTTGGAGCCAGCAACTTTGAACCAGGGCAGCTCTTCATTAGCAGCCAGCTTGTAATGAATGCATGGCAGGCATAATGTGATCATGGCAGCTAAGTGCAGCCAAGAGACAGGACTTTGTGCTCAGCACTAGTTCAAAGAGAAGAGTTCCTGGAAACGCTGCAAATGAGCAAGCCACTGTTTTGCATCATTTATCTGTTGGGTTTCCCCCCACCCCCCGTCCATTCTGTCTTTTTTTCTTTATTGAGCTCATGTGAAGACGAGCAAAAGAGTTGCAAACAATGATGAGGAAGTGGCAGAAGTCAAATCCAGGTAGATATTTTGGACACCTCTGACATTCCTTCAAGGCTCATGAGTTGGTCCTGATCATGAAAATCAGTTGGTCCATCAAAACTTCATGAGTTGGTCCTGATCATGAAAATCAGTTGGTCCATCAAAACCTCATGAGCTGGTCCTACTCATCAGGTGATATAATCAGCATCATCCCCTTGACTTCAGAGGGAGGAGGATGCAGATGGCTCAGCAAGCATGCTGCTCCCAGGCTGCACCAAGGCCCTTAGGTTGGTTGCTTTAATGGTAAAAAAAAAAAAAAAAATGAAGCAACCGATGCTTGTGATTTCAGCAGAAAAAGGCTGATGAGCATAGGCAACCTTGTAAGTGCATGCAAAATGTCTGTTTTATTGTGATGATTTCTGGGCAGGGCAGGAAGGGCGAAGTGGGAAATGGTTAGGCTTATCTGATGTGTGGGTTTAATGGATTTTCTGTTTGTTCCTACTAACAAGTGTTGGGCCACACGTTCTCCCGGCACAAATCCTAGTGGGGAAGACCTAACTTGTCACCAAGTCCCCTCTTTTCCCTTCCCCCAGCCTCGCACTGCATCTAACAGCAACGTCTTTGCTGTTACTCGAAAGTGTGTTGAACAGAGATAGGTGCAACGATCGCAGCTTTCCTTCTGATCCTCAAATGCTGTTTCTCTCGGGTTGCAGGCCATCAGCTGTCTCCAAACTTGGTGGGGAATCATGAGTTTCTTCCACTCGCAGATCACACCTTGGATAGCAACTCTTCAAATCGACAGTGAATACCCCAGTAGGTCTGATTTTACTTGCCATTTTTCTCCTGTTGGGAGCAATGAGGTTGCAATCCACAAACCAAAAAGCCTCCTTCAAGAAAACTGATTTTTTTTTTTTTTTCCTTCTAAAAAGACAAAGAGAAAACCTATCTTAAAAACAATAAATCAACCCCGGTTGCATGATGCTTACCTGGATCTCACTAGCCTGATGGTAATATGGTAGGTCAATATTTTTTTTTTTTTTTTTTTTGGATTCTCCCACAAAGTTGTTCTTCGTCTCTCTTTTTGGACAGCCCTTAGCAACTGATACCACCTCTTGAGAAAGGCTTTTGAACTCGTGTCCTCTGATCTTGCTGGCAGAAGAGTTGTGTCGCATTGACCTGAGGCCTGCAAGTAGACGATAATAGCCGGTTTAGTGCCCAGTGTTCACTGGGAGGTTGTTAATCTCTCGTCATTGTGTTTTGCTGTTTGCTTCGTTTCCCAACCCCACTTAAGCGAGACTGATACATTCATATGGAAAAATTTTTGCGCAATAATTTCACCTCGCCCACCAGGTCACATCCAGTGTTCAAAAAATGATTGCATTTCAGTAATCTTACCCTTGGCATCCCCACATCCATCACATAAGTCACGAAACTGGGAAAGAGATATAGTTCACCCCCCAAATCTGGCAGGATTCAGAGCTGAGGTTTTGGTTTGGATCCATTCTGGGTTTAGAAATTCAGAGCAAAACTCAGCTGGAGCTCCCAGATTTTACTTGTTTTCACAGAAAACCCATGCAGAATCGCCTCAGGTTTTCACATGTCCATAAATCAGTCCAGGTCCATTTGAAATGCAGCCCAGATTTGGACTGAGGTTAAGAAATCATGGAGAAGGCATGATCCAAAATGCATCACGACCTATTCGTACAGCCTTCTCCGGGGTTCAACCCGTGGCTCTGCCACTGACGTATTGTGTGCTCCTGTTACGTCACTTAATCTCTCTCTGCCTCAAACTACCTATCATTAGCACGGCTGTAATAAAGCTTGCCTACCGCCCCAGCACATTGTGAAACATTAATTCATGTTTGTGCAATTTCAACATCCTCAAGCCAAAGCATCCAGAGAGTTGCAAAAGATAGCGGCGTTATCGCTTTTTGCACCAAACCATTCTTTCCTCCCTTTATTATTTTAGGGTCAGTCCTGGAAAAAGCACAGGATGATCTCTCAAGGTGTACCTTGCCTCCAGTGCCTGTGGAGAATGCTTTAGCAAGAATGAAAAATGAGAGAGGGAAGAATTTTAGGAAGCGCTGAATAGCTCGAAAGGCAGCGGGCCAATTCACTCCGATGCTGGCGTATCCTCCTTGGCTCGGAGGGAGCGGCACCAGAAATAAATGCTCGGATATTCCGCCAATTGTCAGCAGGTAATCAGTGAAATCTTTCATCAGTATTAGTTGGTTAAGTAATGGGGTTTTGTCCTTCCCACAAAACTCCGCATTTGACTATGCATTCCTCAAAAGACTAGCCATGACCTCATCCCCGCTGACCCTACAAACAAAGGTTTTGGCCAAGTTGAAACATGGATCAGCAAGTGCTCTTCTTATCAGAACCAACCTAGATGATGCTCAGTTTTTTTGTCTGGCATTACTTATCGACGGCGGATCCCTAGAAATGAAGATGCGGCCTTGTGTCTGTTGTTCCATACATCTGATTTATTTACTTTTTTCCCCAAAGGACTACAGCGCAGGCATAGCCAAGGTGTACACCAGCAACATACGGCCTTGAATTGTGGGTAGTCATAATCCAGTGGAGCATGTCCTAGACTTGTGGTGCTGCAATTATGCTATAGGCTGCATGACTACATGATTGCTATGGGTTTGGGGGTTTTTTTAAGTCACAAGGTATAATGTATCCCTCACTGCTACTGACTGTTTTGCTACATCTAAGGAGGAAAACTCTTAGGGCTTCAACCAACACACGTCCAAGACACTTCCTGACTCCTAAGGAGAGAAAACAATCTGCTCGAGTTGTGAATGCAACACCAAGTAGGCAAAACAGATGTCATTTTTAGCTAATTTAGCTGGTACCTAGTTAAAGTTCAGATCTCAGAAAATTCTGGATGCCGTCAGTCTAATCTCACCCTGGATAATATTTGTGCATGCTTTCTTTCACATGACTAATGATTGATTTAAAGAAGGACAGCTAATAGTATTGTTGTTTCTTTGGCAGGGGATGCATCTTGAGAAGTGATGAGAGCCCCCAGAATCATAAGCATTCTGTTTGGAGAGTATGTACACAATGTCCTTGGCAAAACCCAGAGGTCCCTATTTTGATTTTCTTTGGTGTAAATTCAACCATGATCACAATTTGCAAAATTTGGAAGGCCAACAAAATACACAAGGAAGAAGATCTCGGCTGTAAAATGACCTGGAGAAAATAAACCGGTAGGGAATATAGATAAGGAGGGGAAAAAAAATCATAGTAAATGGAAAATTCCACTTCAGAATAGGAATCAAATGGCATAGATACAAAGTAAGAGAATTAAACTAGGCAGCTACATCTAATGTATTCCATTAATTTTCATCACAATTGAAAAATTGCATTCCTTTCACTAATCAGAACAATTTGAAGACTGTTTATCATGCAAATCCAGCCACTAGTACGTGACAATGCATTAGGGCTGCTAAGTGGCTAGGGGCTGCACAATGCACGGGTCCCACAGTTCCCAGGCTGCATGCCATGTGGATGACCCCTCGCCCCACCACCACCACCACTGATGCACCCCTTGCACGCACAGCCCTGGACTCACCCTCAACTCCCTGTGCTGTCACACGGCATTATCCCAACCCCTGAGGCAGGTGCAGAAACCAGAAGCTAGGTGAGGGAGGGCAGTCAAAGCAGTGGGGGAGTGGTGGCAGAGTAGAAGTCCAGGAGACCACACTTTAACCCCTTGTAGGCTGCATGCAATCCGCTGGCTGCCTGCTGGACAGCCGCCGTTAGACCAAGTATGGGCTTACATGCCTACTGATTTGGGATTATGAATTTGTGGTGCACACAGGTGCTGCTTTGTTTTGTTTCCTGTATGCATTACATTGAGCGGGACATGACACCAAGAGAAAGGAAGAAGATGGAATGATTCATTCGGCAAATGAATGCTGAATTGCTCGCTCCATAGCTTCATGGTTGTTAGGGGCTGGAAGGGACCTTACAGATCATCGGGTCCAACCCCGCTGCACTTGGGCAGGAAAGACTGCTATATATGAAAGTGAGCAATATATGTATGCACGCACACACGTGTATGTCTATATATGTGTGTGTGTATGCATGTACATATATGTGTGTATAGATGGATAGATAGATATCTCCTTTCCTTATAATCAGATCTTGAGACTTGCCTTGGTTTATATGCTTTCTGGCTGTCTCTGATGAAGGTGCAAGAGAAAACAATGATATAACCAATAACTTCATGGGTTCCTGCAAAATTTGCTTATGTTATTTTCAGCCTTCATGGTTCCAGACTTCATGAGCAATAAGAAGAGACAATCCAGCATGCTTTAGAAAGGGATTGAACAGGATAACGTTTTATACAAAGCTTGCAAGTGTCGCTGACAGATTCAAATACGGAGCACTTCCATTTAAAATGTAGATCGAAAGGCATTTGCAAGTGTCTCAGTTACTGGGGTGATCAAAATGTGTCTGAGCACCCAGCAAGGTTGCTTTCTGGATGATGGACTGATGTATTCAAGGGTCTATCCTTTAGCTTCTTTATTTTCTCTTCTCATGAGGTTTTAGTATCTACTCATTAGGCCAGAAGAAACTGAGGCTGCCTCATCCTCTGTCAGCGTTATCCTTATGTCCACTTGGGCAGTATCCATGATGAATGATGCTTCATTATCTTTTACTGATGCAAAGAGCATCAGGGCCTTTGTTTCCAAGAACCCATATCATATTAGAGTTTGCTGGGGGGAGGGGGAAGAACTTTTAAAAACATTTTCTGTTTCTAATTTTGGTAAGGAAATAGGCAATTATTGTCTTAAAAAATTAAACGTCATGAACTTTCAAACTCCATTTGTTTCTCATAAATATCTTGCAACTTGTGACAGAGGTTGCTGGAAATCTCTCTGACTACCAGTGCCATGTTGGCCAAGAAATGGTTGATCTGAGCTTTGGCCTTTCTTTGGTGTGGGTTGGACTGCTCTGTCATTGTCTAAAAAATCATCAGTTTAGATTAATTTTTTTTTAAAAAGCTTTGATCCATTTTATAGCAGTGCTATCCCAGCCGCGGGAAGAAGTAGTTAAAATTAGTGAGAGGCCTGAATTCAAACGCCATTTTTTTTAGATATTGTTTGAAATAGTGTCTGGGTGTTGCATGTCTGGCCTAGTCACTAGCCCACTTAATGCAGAAGAGGGCTTGGTGGCATTGTATGGATGTAATGTCTCTCATTTCATCCTGGCTTTCCTTGAGTCGCTTCAAGGCCTAACTGTTGTTTTTCAAAATAAAAAAGTAATTAAAGCAAGAAGTGTTTAAAATGATCGTGTAAATACATGAACATCAACCTAGCTATAGATCTGCCTGTTCATGAAATGTCTTAATTTTTTGAATTTATTTTGGGCCTAATACTGTAACACATGAGCACTTCTGACCATAGTAGAACACACTATGATATAATTTAACATAATATTTTCACAATACTTACAGAAAATGAGGATTGGAAGTGAACTTGGGAGGTCATATCTAGTCCAACCCTCTGCTCAAAGCAGGACCAGCCCCAACTAGATCATCCCAGCCAAGGCTTTGTCTACCTGGGTCTTAAACACCTCCAAGGATGGAGACTTCACAATTTTTCTGGGTAGTCTGATCTAGTGCTGCACTGCCCTCCTCATGAGTCATTTTTTTCCCCTAATATCCAACCTCAACTTCCCTTACTGCAACCTGAGCCCATTGCTCCTTGTCCTGCCATCTGCTCCCACTGAGAACAGTCCAGCTCCATCCTCTTTGCAACCCCCTGCAGGGAGGTCAAGGCTGTCAGATAATCCCCCCTTGGACTTCTCTTCTGCAGACTCAATAAGCCCAGTTCCCTCCGCCTCTCTGCATACATCATGTGCCCCAGCCCAAGTTATTTGAGATAGGAAAGTGTTTCCCTACCTACATAAATGTAGAGGATCCTAAACAGAGCAAAAGGAGGTAAAGAGTCACAGTATATAAAGGGGCAGGATTTCAAGTGTCCAGCTAGCCAGCTTGCATACTGGCCTTTGTGATGGAGTATAGCTTTGCCATCATTGCCTCTACAGGTTGTCTGAAACAACAGAAGTCAATTAAGCAGTTTGAAAAGAAAAGTCAATAACAGATTTAAAAATATTCTCATCTGTCTCCCTTCTGTTGATTTGCCCATATAATGCCTACCATTTTTTTTAAAACAAATGATGCTGCCTAAGCTAACAGAGTAATTAGAGGAACATTGCTCCAGGATACTTTGGCATAGACTTCCTGAAGTTATGTGAAGACTAGCTCCAAGGAAGTAAAAGCAGGCACAGGTTATGAAGACAGGTGGCTTTCTTATGTTGTGTTTCCACAACATTCAACATGTTCTGATAAGTCCTGTATAACTAGGAGGCATAACTGCAATTGCAATGAATAGGCCTTTTGCTCCAAAGTTGACTTTGCAGAAAATATCAACAATGATAACTGATTGGGTCTTGAAGTAAATTAGGTACGGTAGAGATTGCAGTACATTTTATTGTACCATACAACAAACAATGATGGATTCTATGATTCGGGTCAAAAACTTCACCTTGGTGTGAAAATGTTCATATGGCATCATACTTGTACTTGGGTTGGGAGTGAAAAGATACCATTTAGTTGCTCTTTCTAGCACAGCTCTTCATGCATTGTCAAGCATGTAGGTGAAATCTGAACAGTGCAATTAGACAGAAGAGGATGGAGCTGGGCTGTTCTCAGTGGGGGTAGGTGACAAAACAAGGAGCAATGGACTCAAGCTGCAGGAAGGGAGGCTTAGGGCGGATATTAGGACAAACTTTCTCATGAGGAGGTGATAAAACACTGGAACAGGTGAGCCAGAGAGGTGGTGGAGTCTCCATCCTTGGAGGTTTTTAAGACCTGTCTAGACAAAGCCTTGGCTGGGATGATCTAGTTGGGGATAGTCCTGTTTTGACCAGGGGGTTGGCCTAGGTCCCTTCCAACCCTAATTTTCTGTGATTCAATGATTTTTCTGTGTCCTTATCACAAAAGTAATAAAGATCTTTCCCACTGTGGCAAGTATAGTCTTTAGTCTCTCTTCTTCTCTCATAAAAACAGTTATAACTGAAGTCATTTCCTCCCCCCCATTATAAATGGCCATAATCAAGAACTCGTCTACCACATTGTTTTAGGGATCTACTGAATTCAAGATGGCTGCCCACCAGCCTCTGATTGGCCAAGGGGCCCTAGTGGCCCCGCCCCTCTCCACTGGTTGGCTGCAAGGCCTACCCATCATGTAGCCCAGCCCCTGGCACTAATTGGTGGAGAGTGCTATCACCTTCCCCCTGGGCCATTGTTTGGCTGCGAGGGCTGCCTGTCATGTGGTCCTGCCCCATCTTGCCAGCAGCCATTTGAGCGGGCAGCCCCCATCCCCCATCCTCCCTGCCCCCCTTGGGCTCCTCCCCTCCGCAAAGCCAGCATATTATTTCCAGTAAGTTTTCTTCTTTTTTCTGTGGATTTCACAAAATGCATGAAATCAAATTTTTGGTAGGTCCCTATACATTTGTCATCTTTAAAAGCCCTCCCAAATGCATAAAAACTTTGCATTCAGAGGCTTCATCTACCATAGGCTAGTTTTATCCTCTTTTTTTCCGCCATTGCTCCTACGTTTTCTCTATCGGCAGCAAAAAATGGTGAGTTCACTCATTGAGATAAAGTGCCAGTGACCACTGGAATTTTTTTTCTTTTTCTTGTCAGTTAAACTCATTCTGTGGGTGCAATTCAGCGGTTGCTTGTAATGCAATTTATATTCGTGTTTCCATTGAAGGAGATGAATTTGTGGTGCCAACAGAATATTTGAGGAAAAGAATCTAATTCCTGAAGAGACTTTATCAAGTTCTCATGTCATCCCTTCATGGGGCAGAACATTAAAGAATGACCAGAAAACAAAATACAGTGCTGCCAGCCCATTCCAAGGTAAGCCATGGGCGACCAAAATCCCTGTCCTCCAAAGACACGTCAACCTATCCTCGACTACTGAGGTTGGTTAGTGACTCAGTGTGGAATTTGTTTATCCTGCCACATGAGAGAGAAAATATTCAGTCCTAGGGGGGTGATGCATGAAAACTCCTCCTTCCCAGAGAAAGAAAATATGTGTGCACACGCATACACACAAGAGAAGCAGGCTTTGTAATAAGATAACCTCCTACACTTCCTTATGGACAAAAAGTATCTTTGAAAGATTAATAATAAACTGAGAGCTCACTAGACATTAAAAGCCTGTTTATTTTGGCTTGCATTTTTTTACTATGATTGCCAGCTGCGGAGACATGGAAAGGAGGGATGGTTTTGTGGTTAAGGCATTGGGCTGAGACCCAGGAGATTTGGGTTCATTTCTTACCTCTGCCATGGTCTTGGACAAGTCATTTAATCCCACTGGATTTGGTTCTGTTTCTGTAAAATGGGAATAATAGTCCCTTCTGTCTCTCTCTTGCCTATTAAGGTCAGGCAAGAACTGACTTTTAATGTGCAAACTAATGCAGTGGGTTTCATCCGTGGCATCTAGGTGCTAGTAGATGCTAATGATGCATCTGACTTTACAGGGTCCTGGTTCTTAAATCTATCCCCACTTTAATACAAACCTACTGATTGCTTAGAGGTATGATTAGATAAATGAACTGGAAAGAGATTCCCAAATCCCATCTAAATTGATGTTTCCTTTTCTGGCTATTGAGATGACTGGGTTTATGCTTCATGGGAGTGAATGTGTTTTCTAGATACATGTTTGTTGAGCACTGAAAACCCTTTCTTTAGAGCAGAATGATTAGGGTTAAGTTTTATTTTAGTTAAGAGAACCAATGCAATTTGCACGCTTGACTATCTGTACGATTGTATAGCCAATGCACTTTGCAAGTTTATGGATGTGTTGCCTGGAAATGCACATCACTCTCCAACTGCTTAAGCAGCTTTACATAAGAAACAATGCTTCCAGAAAGATTAGGAGGATAAGAAATATGTGGGGAATCAGAAGAAACAAAGGGAGTCATGGGGAGTTCAGGAAGAAATGCAGATGCTTGCGAAGGCTAGAAATGCACCCGAATGGTTGTGGGGGTAGAGCAGGGTGTTTGGAGGACTAGTGAACTCTCAAATGGTAAGCATGAAGCCAGCATATATATCACTGCTTTTAACTGGAGACATTTAGTAGCTCAGGCCTGCTTCTGGAAATAAAATTCAGTGATTTATACTCCTGCAGTTGTTCTATGGCGGCACCCACCTGAGATTAGATCATAGGTGCCCTATGACTACAGCATGAGAGAAAGTCCCTGCCTTGTACAGCTTACAAGCCAAATAAAAGAAGGCAGACAAAGGATGGGAGGGGAAACGGAAATGCAGGAAAGGGAAGTGACTTACCCAAGATCACACCGGGTAGCCAGTTATTCAAGCTGAGGTCTCCTGGCTGGCTCATGCTCCAGTGCCCTATTTACTCAGATTATAAACTCTTCTGTAGTTCTGCATTAATCATGAGCATGTCCTTCCAGATAAAGGGGTTTTTTGGGGTTTTTTTTTTTAATGACATTTTTTTATTTATACCATAGAGGTGCTCAGAGGCCCTGGGTAGCCTAGAAGCCCTATTGCATTAGGTGCTGTACAAATATAGGAAAAAAACACAGACATGGTCCTGAAATGACAACATACCCAACCGAAGCCTTCCTTCTATGCTTAGCAACTCCTACAGTCGTCTGGACTTACCTGACTTGCAACCAGACTCTTCCCATCAGAGGTCTCTCTTTTCCCAATTCCCTCCTCATCTGGATGGAATATAATCCTCCAGCGAGTTGGCAGCATACTTTATTGCAAGCCTTCCTCTTCTCCGCCATACTACCAAGCTGTACAGGCAGAGATGGCTAATGCATCTTGCTACAGCTGCAGAAGTGTGACCTGTACTGAAGGCTGCCCTGGGTGTCCCAAGTCATTCGGGGTGGGAAGTCAAGACAGCCAGATGTGATGCTAAGCCATTGTGTGCTGCTGGCTACAGAAACCCGTGTGCCGTTATCATACTAGCCCACATATGCTAGGCTCTAACCAATGTTTGACATTGCTCTTAAGATGGTATAACAAAAGAAACCTGCCACAGTTGCAAGCATGATGCTATTTGGATGCTAATATTTTGGATTGGTATTCAAGACGTTTGCCTTATATTATAACATTATAACAATACTTAATTCAATAATACTTGCTCGTTTTATTCCTCCTGTTAAGCAACTTGGAATCTCTGTGCTTGTTTGTTCATCCGAATTGTCTGATGTTTTATCCTTCTCTTTGCTTGTTTGACTTTTCGTCTTTTTTTAAATTTTTCCTTGGGGATTTCTTTTTATTAATTTTAATAACAGATGTTACTGTGGTCTGGGATGGTAAGAGATATGTAGAGACCAGGAAGCCCATCAGTGGAAACTCCTGTAATTGAATAATATGGAAAAAACCCTTAGGCTTTCCATCGGCGAACAGTAGAAGAAGGTCAAATGAAGTCAGTTCTGTAATGCTGCCAGCGGATCTTATATCCAGTATTTAATATCGATCTCCACCTTCACAAATAGAGTATTGACACCGATGACATAAATCCTGATATCAGGATGATGACATGCAGCAAAATAATATAAAGAGAGCTGTTCCTGCTACACTTCATCCCAACAACCACTGGAAGGAAAAGGAGTTACAAAAATGGACCTTTTATCAATTGATTTAATAGTAATAATGCAATGAATTGTTGGAAGGGAGTCTACTAGAAAGCTCCTTTTTACTCTCACAGCCTTTTAGAAATAGCAACTTGATAGTGAGTCCTAGAGCAGAGATGGCATTCTTAGTTTGAGGAATATATTATCACGTTTGATTTAATGTCGTTAAACATGCTATTTTTCCATAGATATGGTAGGGAAGTAAAAGTCCTGTGAATATTCTGGGCTCATTTATTGCATTTGATGCCCTGCACTCTCCATCACAGCTTGGGGTCCACCAATTTCTTTCCCATGTTGGGGGTTCAGAGTAGGCAAGATCTTCAGTGGGAAGGTTTTGTGCCATCCACCCCAAAATTTTCTCAGCCTCTTTATAGCTCAGCGTGAGATGAGAACTAAATATATAAAGGGTAATAGAGCCTGAGTCTCTCTGCATTTGGGAGAAACTCCCCGAGGAAGTGTAGGAGGAGGGTTTATTCATCTAGCACCCTCAGTTCCCCCAAGCCGAACCAACCAACTGGCTGAACTGAACATCAAAGGAAAACTGCATATGAAATTGGGAGGAAAGCTTTTCAGGTGTCGATCTAGTAATTTAGCTAAACATCCTGTTCTGTATCAAACTGTAATTTAACATATAGTAATAATAATAATAATAAATGACCATACATTATACGGTGTGTGTGTGTATATAATTAAAATCAAGGAGCAGATACATTCAATCGCACAATTATCTCCACCTTCATTATATTCCTGGAAAATCTGCGCTTACAAAACGAACCAGTAAGAGCCAATGAAATGAGAACCGCGTGCGCCAGATCTTCAATTTGTATAGAAATAAGTGCAGCTCAGTCGCATCATCGGAGGGGTATTGATTTATGCCAGCTGAGGAGCTGGTCCACAAACGGGGACAGTCTCTTTCTATGCTATGATTTATAGTCCCGAATGATCAAATGCTAAGGAACAGACCTTGTGTTAGAGACAACCTGGGCAGTGAAAAAAGAGAAGTGTGCCTTAACGAGAATATATTTCAAAGCTTTGCCCTGTTACGTTGACCCTTGCATAGATCAGAAACTCTCCTTGATTTAATTACCTCTCAGGTCCTTAAACCAGACAACTCCCAAACGCATTTATGTTCAGATCTTTTTTTTTCTGGTGCACTTTGCAATGATTTACAATGCAGCCGAGGGATTCTTCAGGCAATGGATGAGAACTGTTTAGAGAAACTTGCAGTGTGTGCAATTATAGGTTTCGTAAAAAAAAATAAAAAAATTAAAAGTTCATTTTTGAGACTACAAAGGTTTCTTCTTCTTTCCAAAGCACAAAGAATAAACAATGTGCTCTTTTAAGTTTAGATGAGCAAAAGCTTTAAGCATAGAATTATGGCAATTTTAAATTACAGACAACATTGCACACATCTAGAAATTTTCCTGTTTTAAACTTCATGATTAACTCTCTCGCAGTCCTTCGCAAATATTGCAGAATTGTTTTAGTAAGAGTATCTTATTTTGATGGAGCCTGGGTTTTCTTTGCTCATCCCCATGCTAAAATAATGATGATGATACAATATTCCCTTTCATTTACAAATGTCCCCTTTCATCTAGCTGTCTCAAGATACCCCATAATTATTGATTAATTAAATTTCAGAAAATCCTAGAAACTAATGATATGCCCTGTTATTAAATATTCATTTGCACCAGAGCAAATCTGCTTTATGTAGCCTTGCAAATGCTTGTACGAGAGAAGGACTACTCTCACTTGACCATTTTTCGGATCCATGAAACATGCTGGAAAATGAGCATGCCGATTGCTTAAGGATGGTATTAACCTGATGTCAAGACAAGCTTGGGTGTGGGGCTGGGATACTGGTAATCAGTACAAACCACCAAGGGAAAATAAGCCTGAGTTAAATGGTTTTGAATGTTAAATGCTGATTTATTAGCCTCTCCCACAGAGGTGGTGCTTTTTATCTCATGGAGGAGAGTATAAGTATTCTTAAGGATAGAGCAGGGGCTTCTCTACAATGGCATTGTGGCCTCCTAATCACTAGTGTATTATAAATAACATCATAATAAAAAGGTACAAATAATGTGTCCCCTTCCAGAGAGCTCTGTCTTATGGAAAGAAGAAATGCATTCAATAGTAAAAGACCCATTTACTGTCCTTTAACCCTCAATAGCTTGAGAATAATAGTTTCCCAAACTTTCTCTTTCATACTGTTCAGGTCTCATGACTGAAGTGGCGGCTGGGATCCTTTCAAACAAAAAGTCATTTTGGTTTTTCCTTTCAGGAAACAAAAATTACTGGCTTTGATCTGTGTTGTTTGGGAAAAATGTAAAGCCCACAGATTGACTAATGATAGGACTATGTTAGAAACAAGTTCCAGTGCAAAATGTTGCGTTTTTGAAAAGTCTCCTACACAGAGAAACCGAGCCCTTTAAATGTTCACACAAAATTGCTGTTTGTTAGGTGACAGTCCCAAGGAGGTGATTAAGTCATGGAAGAACCTTCTTGATAGCTCAGTGCAACGAGCCAGCTTTGCAATAGCTCAATAACAGATCAACCCATGTTCGTGGCTCAGAGAAACTAAGAACGGAAAATCCTCTCAATGGAAAGACTGACCAACAGTCTTACATCAGGATCAAGTAGATTTTATATAATGCCGGGTTAGCATTTTATCTGGGTACAAAATAAGCACACAGCTAACAAGAAGAGGTTGATCAAGCACAATTGTGTCTTTTGAAAGTAAAAAAAAAAAAAAAACTGGTCAAACTTGCCAAATGAACAAGTCCATGTATGTTGATAATGAGGAAATAAAAATGTTAAAGAAACAATTGCCAACAAACTCATTAGGGAGTCTGCATCCAGGTGGCATTCAACCCAAAAAAGGCCAGCACAGAGCATGCATGGCTCTTCTTCACGGCAGTCCCCATTCAAGCCTTCTAAATACAACATAAAGGCATGGACACAAAGATGAGTTTACCAGGAGGTACATCTGGGATGAACTTGCACTTGATTTCATTTACCACGAGGCTAGAGAGGGCAATTTTTCTGGAAAGCTGGCCCACAGCAAATCCCCACCAACTTTTATCTCATTATGTGCTCACACCCTACATAGAGCATAGGTCTCAGGGAAGAAAGAGGAATAGTAAACCCAGGGTCTAAGCAAGTATCCGTGTTCATGCTCTGCAGGCCTTCATACAGTGGTAATTATTATTTTTACATGAGGGGATGGATTTTCAGCTTGTTTAAATTTCTGACAGTCAATGCAAAAAACAGAGCTGTGCAAATTCACATCAGCTTAGGATCTGGCCCTGAACTTGAGTTGGAAATGAGCCATTGGCACCACAGTCTCCTGGGGAATAAGGCACGAAAGCAAAGCATCTCACTAAGAAAAAGAAAAAGGCCACCCACAACAACACAATTAAACCTTTTGGAGTATTGAATGGCTGAAAGTGTTTCAAGCAAATCCTATGTATTGTGTTGTAAATGTGATTTTAAAAATTATATCTGTAAGTCTCTTAAGGGAGCAGATATGCCATGGATGGGAGCAGTGTATATTCTGGGGCTTCCCTGAATCTTTGTCAGCGCTTGCAATTTTCTTCCACAAATGACTTTAATAGTGTGCAATCATCCTCTGAGCCGTGCTAGCTTGGTGCTGATGAATTCCCCCGTGCACCGAGCTGCTGGCTTGTGATCTAAATTGGTGACTATTTCCAAATGTTAATGTAAGCTTGTGTTCAAATCCACTTTGCAAAGCTCTTCCTTGGAGATTAAAGGGGTAGGTTTTGTAGCTGCTCGGCACATAGAATCATGAAGCCTATGGGATTTCTACACGTGAAGCAGTCGGACAAAGATGTCCAAATGCAGGCAAAATCAGGAGGAGAGATGCATACGTATCCAAAAAAAAAAAAAACTCAGGAGAGACCAAAATACCTGGTGACCTAAGGAAAAAAGAGGTCCCCAAAACCAGTCCTGCTCTAGATTACTCCAGTAAATCAGTGGTATTGATTTAACTGAAATAAATGGAACTCCTCCCATGGTATGCCAGGATGTGTCCCATTACCATCCTGGAGATCCAGTTCATGTGTAAAAGGATTATGATGACATGTTTTAGACCATATTTGGAGGGGCCTTTAACAATACTGGTGTAGATGCATGCAACTTATTGCATGTTTAAGTCGGCAAAAGTCCGCGGCGTTTCAGCAATGTCAGACTGGTGTGAGAGCACCAGAAAATCACATGCATCTTCAAAGGTGGCTATGCTTTAATTCATAAGATCAGGGGTAAAAATGGAGAGGAGAGGACTTTCAGAGAGATCTTACAAGCATACACTCCTCCCCGTTGTACTTGCATGCTTTCCACTGTTTTAACCTGCCTAGTGGGAAATTAGCCTAAGTGGGGAGGATTCTTGCCCAATTAACAACACAACCCAAACGTTTTCAGCTTGTAAGAATCAATAGAAATGCTATCCAAGAGTTTATAGCCGAAGGCCACATCTTTGACGTTATGTAATCTTCTAAATTGCGTAAGTCCCCAGTGATTCAATTTCCTTATCAGAAACACAATAACTATCCTAGCTTAATCCATAAGCAATGTCTAAACAAATTCACACTTAAAATCCAAATTGGCCATATCTTTCTATTGAATCTCCCCCAAGGTAAAAGGAATTTGCATTAATATGACATCTTTATTTCATGTTCGGACTAGTCATAGGGAGGTGTGTCCAGACAGAAGCTGAGGATTGGGAAGTCTCTTGTTCCTTCAATTTTAGCTCCCAAGAAACGTGCTTTTGGCTATGATTTTTTTTTTTTTGATGCTTCTTATATATGCTTTTCTTCTGCGTGTGTACCATCTTTCTATCTAGTCATTTGTTTTAAAAGCTGGGGGGAGAGGAATTAAACGATATGCCCCACAACACTGCAGTTTCCTTGCCCTAAGAGAACCTAATGCCAGACATTGCAAATAATAAATTTAAGGGTTGTGTTCCTGGTTTTGGGTAAAATGCAAATGATTCTGGCTGCCAAAATTCAACAGAAATATCCAATCATTCATAGACTGGATACCGGTAGTGCCGACTGCCACAAGCATTTTGATTTATTTCATTGGCTTTCTTCACGGTAGTAAGTGCCATGTTTGATAGTCTTTGTGGAATCTGGTAGTTAAAATAAGGACTGAATCTCAGCATAGCTCCTTTGAACTCAGTGCATCTATGCTTGTGTATCATAGCATTTAGGGTCGGAAGGGGCCTAAACAGATCATTAAGTCCGACCCCCTGCCCCGGGCAGAAACAAGTGCCGGGGTCATATCACCCAGCCAAATATCTGTCCAGCCTCCTCTTGAAGACCCCCAAAGTAGGAGAGAGCACCACCCCACTTGGTATGCCAGCTGGAGATCTGGCTATAAAGAAGTACAGGAGAAGCCTTCGAAACGGCCTAGGTTATCCCTGCCCAAGTCAGTGGTAGAGAGCAATAGGTAAAGGACCAATTCTTATCTCCCCTACCTGCATAAACCCCACAATAACAGTACCGCTTAGTACTTATTCTCTTTTGGAGCATTTTATTAATAGGTACCAACTCGGTGCAAAAAGAAGAAAACCCCGGCCAAGCCCTGTTCAGGACTGCTCCATGGCAGGCAGAATTATCCAGGCCGACGGGGACATCGCAGCAGCGTTTCAGCTAGGACAGCTATTATGATTTTGCTTGGTGCCAAGTCAAACGCCTGGCGGCAATATTTGTTCAGTCTGATGCCTGTTGACCAGAAGGGAAGGAAGCATCAGAAGGAGCACATTGCAGCCATCAACGTGCCAGGAGGCCAGGGTGCGCACGAGGGTTTCCGCCGCCGCCTGAGAAAAAGAAATGGGCAAGCATTCCCAGTGCATTACAGCGGGGGGGAAATAACATTCAAGGGGCATAGGGACAAGACTGTCAAAACAAAGGCTCTCTCTCACCCTCTTTAAGTCAGCTTGTGCTACGAGGAGAAGGGACAGACCTGTTGTTAAACATGGAAGCTGGTATTCAGACACAGCGATAGAGTTCACACTTGCTTCAATCTCATTACCCCAGTTCAAAAAAAAAAAATAATAATCTGAGGGGCCCCACACATATGTTGGCCTATATGAATAAATGTCTTTCTTTCCTGCAGTTGCAGGAAACCTCAGGAGACATCTGCAAGCAAACGCTCACCAGAATGTCATGCAGCACAAATGGGTCAGAGCAAACAGGTAAAAGCCACATTTAAAATATTTCTTAGAGCATCTGTAGCTTCATGAGCATGCTTGACATATCCCAAGGGTGCCATAAGCTGCACCTATGCTGTCTGTCCTTGAAGCATTATATTTAGGAGCCTTGGAGTTAAGTGAGAGGTGGAGGTAAGGAGGAAAATTTTGTTTTAAGAAGGTCCACAGGATATTTTTCCAAAAATCACCTTGCTGTTCTTGGGTTATCCTTTCCTTCAGAATACAAAGATAGAGTCGCATGACTTTTTTATTTTTAAATGAATTAGTCAGCCAAGACCATGAAAAGCAGTTTCCACCTATCTGTCCTCGTTTATTTATTTATTTTTGATTTGGAGGAGATGCAGCTCAAGGAAAGAACATGGAAATCTCCCATCTGCATCTAAGCTCCCCCATGCTGGAAACGAATCAACATCTGTCTGCTTGGACAGCTGTGTGGTATGAGTGACAGGGACTCGTAGACATCTAAACTATTAATGCAGGCGCTGTTCCATCTTGCAAGGTGTCCTAGCCCTGCTAACAATCCCAAAGCTGACTGCCATAGGCAATAAATGATGAAAATAATGGCTCCCCTAGCCGTATGGAAACTCCTCCACCAGGTCAAGGGCCTCTGCAGATAGTAACCAACCATCTCTGATGTTACCAATGCACCATTTTAGCCTGAAGAAGCTGACGCTGGCAGTTGTAAAAGCCTGTGGGGGTACCGATAGATTTTCTCCTTTTTATAGAGCAAAGCATGCACTCCACTTAGGGAGATTTCAAGTTGATCTGAACTGTGTTTCTATGAGACACTGATCCTAATCATAGGTACTCTCAGAGACATTTTTATATACAATTGAGTTGGTTGCAAACACCATTAGAGCCCGCGTCGCCTGAGGTGTACAAATATCAGCAGAATAAGCACTGCTATGTCCTCAGCATGTAACATGGGGAGTAAGGGTGATAATGCATTAATTCATGATCGTATTAATTAAAAGGAATACCAGCATTAGGTTTGGAGGGGGTGAAACCCAGGAACAGGAGAAGGCAGACTGCATTTGTTTGTCCATTCATTTTTTGTGCCAATGTAATGACATATTTAAGCATGTACCACAGATGAAATATCCACCTGGGAATAGAGAAGCCAGGGAAAGCACATGGAAATGCTACGCCCCTTCTCTGGCACATCACACCCTACATGTGATGAGACGGTCCTCTTGAGAGTGAAAACGATCTGCCCGTCTCACTGGTGGTGGAGTCCCAGACAAGGTTTCAGTAACAGCTATTGCTAGACAGACAGCATGGCAAGGTCCTGGGATTCCTAGGGAAGCCCTTAGTGATGAATAGGAAGTGATTCTCTAATCATCTACGGAGATATGTCCTGTTGGTCTGACTGTTGTCAGGACATCTACCGCATGCAAACACAGAGTTAATTCCATGGCAGAATTGTTAGGAAATGCACCCAAAGTGAGCCCAGTCAAAAGCCGGACTCCGGAGATGAGTCGATGCAAGGATTGTGGCAATTAAGTCTGTGTGAGTTGAATAAATCCTGGCTCTGTGATGAACTGCTCCTGAACACTGCAAGTAAATGACAGTAGTGCTGGGATAGGATAAGGCAGGGATTTTCAAAGCCCAGATTTTATTGCCTTAATTCCCTTAAGCTTCTCTGAAAATTTCAGTCTCGGCGCATAAGACCCAAAGCCATAGCTCAAAAATGCATGGCACATCAAAACCTTAAGAGGAGAGATCCCCCTCAAGTGTTTTCACTGCACGGTAGCTTAGATAAGCAATTTTAAATACGATACCAGATTTGCTCGCTGGCCAGTTATAGAAGTGGAGAACCAGGAATTGTGCCAAGGACTTCTTGATCTCTGACAGCACCTGTTATGATCAATGCAGGCTCAGAGAAGCAAGAAGCAGATGACACATGATGGTATCCTCCTTTAATTGCTCTCTTTCCTTCTTGCAGCTGCTGCAAGAGCAATTGTCCAAAAATGCATGCAAAAATGCATGGTTGGTCCATCCAAGGGTGGGGCACATGTGTCTAGCAGGAACGGCATGTGCATTTCCTGACCCTCGAGCATTTTCCTTTTTCTAGGAAGCAAATTTAGATTTTGTGCTATAGGTACTTGACTGACTTTTTTCTTTTTTTTCTTTTTTTTTTTTTTTGACCAGGCCAATTAACACAGACGAAGAGTACCCACCTGTTTCCCCCAGAGAATGAAAAGAATAAGCCATCCCTTCCTATTCACAGAGATTGGTCTGGCACACTAGTAGCTTAAATAAACTTGGTATAATCAAAGGATTTTCCTCAAGGTGTCAGCAGAGAAAATGCCAACTTTTGAACTACTCAGTCTACCTTTCCAATAAAGGCAACATCACTACAGGTATCAAAACATTAAATTAAATTAAATTCAAGTAAAAGCCTGACTCTCTTTAATTCTTTTTTTTGGGGGTGGGGGGGATGCAGGAGGTATCTATAAGTATACTATAAATATACTATTATCTTAGTCCTACGCACAAAGGCATCATAATGTGTAGAAAGCAGCAAAAACCTGGAGGTTGGCAGTACATGCAGCTATATAGGCTGAACTTCATGCCTGCCATGGAGCCAAGCCTCATGCCCCCTTTTAAAAATGACGAAAGCCCCCAAAATAGAGCTGAAGCAGTGCATTAGCCATGGTCGGGCCCTCTGCCCAGGGGTGAATTGCATTCATTGGACATAAAGGTGCCCTGTTATTAAATTGCAGCTTTCCCTGCTTACAGCCATTGTATATCAATTAAATGAAAGCCCCGATGAAGCCTGGTAGTGACTTAGGTTGAAGGCATACTTCACAGGTTATTCTTAGCCTCAGACATGGGTTTTAAAAAAAAAAAGGCAACCCCTTCCCACCCAAAAAAAGAAAAAACAAGCATTTTCAAAGCAAACTAAACATGAAAATGCAGCTTAATTGGTAGTGACCTCTACAAACCCTGGTTCAGTTTTGTTTTTTTTTTCCTTTATTATCAGTTGAATGATTTTTATTGAAAACTTGGTAGCAAGGTTGGTAGGGGCTTCCTAGTTCCCGTGGCAACCATAAGAGGTCTGCATGTCATTATTTGATTAAACCCTGGTGCCTCTGTCCCTCTGGGCACGGAAACAGCCCATCTGGATCGCGGGCGCAGCAGCGCGGCAGTGCACGTGAAACACTATGCACACCATTTAATGACTTAATTTGCACATCAAAGCCATTTGTGCATAACCATGTTTTACCTAAGTCTCCCCCGCCCATCCCCAGTTGCCAGCTAGTGATGGTATTGGCCTCTTTTGACAACCCTGGAGAACAAAGCCCTCTATTATTCCCCAGTTCAGTAGCAGGGTAAACTGCACAAATGGCTGCTTTGCCTTTCATCCCTCTTGACTGGGGTGTGAGGAAGGGGCTTAATTTCCTCTAGGGCTTACAGGGACAGTGAGAGCCACAGACAAAGTGGATGTTCTTGAAGAGCTGGGATGTGAGACCACCTCTTCCATTTTTCTGCATTGCCTGTCAGCCTAATTCAACCTGCTTGCATCGGGTTCTTTACGTTTCATGCCAGGTCCAAGGGAGCTGGTGAGACACAATGGGGACATCTTAATGCACCCTAACTACTGCGCGCTGAGTTTAGTACTTACTTAATGAAGTACTGAATGTGCAGTAACTAGAGTTACTGTGCAGTAGCACCTGTGCACAGTTATTTTGTGATATTTACTGTGCATTAGCCTAATAACACTATGCAGCAGGCTATTAGCACAGTTTTTTTTATCACCTTCCTACTGCACAGTGTTATTAGGCTAATGCACAGTAAGCGTCTCGTGTAGACGCACCCAGTTGGTCCATTCCCTCGTTAGATGCGATATGTGTTTCGCTTCTAAGGCATCCTTCAGGCTTGAAGGGTCCTGCACTGTACCTATTGAAACCACTTAACCACAAAATACAAAGGTTTATCTATGGTGGAGGGGGAGGAGGATAAGGAGGAAGAACCATGAGCTAATCGGAGCAACGCAATTCCTCCTGTTCAGAGCAGAAACAGGAGGAGGGTGGCAGCACTTCCTCAGAGAGAGAGAGTCTCCATCAAAGCTGCTCCTTACCACTTATTCTCCTCTGATGCATGAGCCCAAGAGGACTCGGGTGGAGAGGGGCTACTCGCCCATGTCATGGACCCCTGTTTGACACATGGCTTCCCAAGGGGATAAAGAAGCAGGGATAGGTGGTCCCAGTCTATAGAGAAAAAGAAGGCATGCTCTTGTGTGAAAACTTTCCCGGGACAAAGGGGAGCTTCTTGCTCTCTCCTTTGCCTCCGTATCTGTCCCTAAGTGACTTGCTGGCGGCCACAGAATGGAGCCAAAATTACAGCTCATGACTTCCTTCTGCATTTTGCCACATTGAAACCATAGGATCACACCTCTCCCGCTGCCAGAATCTTTTCGAGGGCTTGTTCCTTCAGTCCTTTCTCAGCCCAGACTTGCATTGAAGCCAAACCTGCTTCGTTTTGCCAGCGTAAGTTAAGGTCCGGGGTTAGGCAGGATTTTTGTCTCTCCAGAAAGGAAGCAGCGGGGATATGAAATGAGTAATAAAATGGCCACTGCCACGGAAATCCAATGACTGTTTCACAATTCGGTATATTTAACTTATTAGAGTTACCATGTGGATTTTTAAAGAGCTTATTGTTTCCTCCCCGTCCTTCCTTATTGACTCTATTTCAACCCGCAAGCTTAAGAAACTTACTTTTTAAAGAATAAAATAAAACTTATGAGCTTCTCAAATACGTGGGTTTCCCCCAGCCTGCCCAAGTCTATAAAATGTATTGGCTTGGCAGACAGCAGGCTGGATTTGCACCCTTGGTAAGACTATAAACTGTGGTGCTGGAATGAAGATTATACTTTAGAGGGAACCTTGGAAGAAGAAGTATTGCCATTTCCTTTTAAGGCTGCTATTTTATGCTTGCATTATTGAGCTTTCTGTAATATTTATTTTATTTTCATTTGAATTCTCCCCTTCTCTTCCTCCTCCCCAAAACAGCTTCAAATCACCATACAAGTCTTAAGATAAACTTCTGTTGCTAATCCTCTGCAGAAAAGGGCGGGGTGGGGGGGAGGAAAGCAAAAAAGGAATTTATCAAAAGGGAGACATTTATCTAGCATTAAGATGGAAATGCAAATAGGAAAAATCCCATAAGCTTATTCATTAAGATCACGTATTAAGAAAAATGTGCTACATCTTTGGTGATGGTGGAGCATGTAAAGTGGTGTTAACTATTTGCAAAAGTAAATCTATCATACCTGCAACATAAGGCAGTCAGGAATAGATTTGGGTTTCTATGAGAGAATAGCCAAACACAGGGGGGGAAAAAACATCCGTTGGTCTTTGTTCACTGTTCGGCCCTCAGTTACGTGCGAGTCCCGTGCTAGGAGTGATATGAATAGTTCATGTAATACCACTGGTGTTCCTCTGGCAGCTTTTACACCCATTACAACATTCCTTCCTTTTCTCCTAATGGGAAAAATATAGAATTGCCCTGGTCGATGATGTACCCTAGTGACTCTCTACCTCATGTATGCTGTCATTCTTGTATCGTGCTCGGTACACACAAGAGCACCATCCTGCAGGATTTATAGATGCTTTCTCATTGATCCCAAGCCAGATCCTAGTCTTAGCCACTGTGCTATAGATCCAGCATCCTGTCACCAATTATATTTATCCTCTGATCTAAACAAAATTATTCTACGTAGGTGGCTATCGGAAGTTGGCCCACTGATTTATACATACCTGGTTGACTAGTCAGCCCCGAACAAATCTTGTTACTTTTTTTTTTTTTTTTGTCTTCCCCTTTTAGGAAGACATTTGCACACACAATGTCTTCCGCTTTTAGGATGCCTGGCTTTCATACTGTATGGCATAAGCAGTTTGGTCCTGACCCAGATTGCTGGGTTTCTAAATGAAATGCAGGTCTGAACATTTCAAGTTAATTGAACTTAAACATTGCAAAGTTTCCAAATCCCATGCTGCCTGTTAGACACTGGAGACAGATTTTCAATAAGTCACAGGATCCCAGTCCTTCTGGGTGTGAACTTCTACAGCTGGAGTCAAAGAATCGATTGCATCTTCTACTGCAGAAAACACTGCGTGCACTAAAGACCAAATTGATGGGCAAGTGGAAATAAGGGCTACAGAGAGTGTAATGTACTCTTTGACCTGCCTCATATTTCCCCTCAAACGTATAACAACTTGGACGCCACTTCTGTGCATGTATTTTTTCCTGCACTTGTATGAGGATTGCAGCATAAACCCACATTGTAGGTACACTTCAGGGTTATGAGATGGGGCTTGCCTACCTGCACTTTAATAAGTTACTTGGATAAAACTTCTCAGCACAGTGCATTTACAGGTATAAATGCACCAGGTTTTTTATTAGTATTTGTGTTGTGGTAGTGCCTAGGAGCCTCGGTTATGGACCTGAACTCCATTAGGTCAAGTATAAATATGATGATGGTCCTGACCTAAGCATCTTATTCCCCTCCTCCCCTGCACATGCAGTTCTGCTGTTTCAGACAAGCTCTTCGTTAAGGTTTAGGTCGGCTTAATTGTATGACACTTATACCAGTATTGCAGGCACTGAGTGTTTAAGTCATGAATCAGACTCCTCCAAAATCATGAGCTTGCCTTCAAATTTGTGTGAGGGTTTGTTGTTTCTTTTGGGTACAGTCATATCCCCCACTTGGGCTTCACTCTGATATTGTGATGTCTAGACCTTTCTGTGTTTCAAGAAACTGTGGACCCTCACATAATTACATAAAATTTTAGGATGCGGGATCTGTGAAAACCGAAAAAATTGTAAGACTCATGATGAAAGCAGATGAGTTGGGAACGAGGTTCTGATTTCTTCCTTATTCCATTTCTAAATGACAGCTACAGAAGCGATGTCTACACAGCAAAATGAAAGCAGAGTTGGCTTCATACTCTGGTTGCTAACACATGATAAAGCATGTGCAAATGTGTCTTCACTAAGATGGTTACCTGCACCAGCTAGCTGACACACACGGCTATGCCAGGATATGCTACCATCACAACTTTGTTTGCTGGGGTTCAAACTGGTCCTTTAGTAGCCCATAAGAACTGAATGCAACAAGGAGAGCGACTATTAAGAGATTATACTGATGATTGAGTTGCAACATGCCACTCCATATTTTAAACCAGCTGGTTTATATCAGCATGTCTCTGCAATCTGTCACATTTTCTGTTGGGCCTCTCTTTTTACATTGTCCCAGATTAGCCTTCATATCAGTAAGGAAGTCTGAATATTCCTAAAAAAAAGGTTAGCCTTCTGGAAGATAGCGCAAACTGTCCAGCCTAGATCACCTCATACCTTACTTCTGTCTATGGCATTAAAAAAAAAGATAACAAGCTGTTTGTTTTACAGGCCCAGGAGAGTGTGATTTCAATTTTGCAGGCTGAAGCTGAATCTGTAAAAGGAGCCCTTCTGCATATATGGCCAGATTCTCTCCCTA
>NW_005841879.1:294778-306546 GCF_000455745.1 Alligator sinensis
ATTAAGGATGTGACTTATCAAAACCAAAAACAAACAAACAAACAAAATCAGCAGGCATATCAAAAACTCACTTCAACTTTGTGTTGCACCTAGACGAGGCTATTTAGATCCTGATGGTATTGGTATGGTATCCTTGATGGGAATGGGAATTGTTCAGCCTTTATGTCTGGACCCACAGGAAGTATACGTTGCACCTCTCAGGGTCCAAACCAAACCAAACCAAACAGTATCCTGTTCACTGCTTTTCAAAAATGGACAAGTTGAAGTGACTTAAACAAATGAGCAAGCAGCAGAGTCGGCATCTAAAATCCACACCAAAAGATGGACAGATGCATGCACGCACATGCACAGACATGTATACACACTATGTGCACGGACCGTACAGTTATTTGCACATACAAAGCCTATACAAAGATGGACAACTTCGGTCCATTCTCACTAACAGCCAAGAGGCCTGTACGCAAGGACCAAGAGGACCAAATCAGTCATCCCTACACCTATGAACAGTAGAGGGGCATGGCTCATGGAGATTTGGATGTATAGCTCCCATTTAAGTGTTACATGCCTGACGGGTTCTTCATTTGTGCCCCGAATACCTCTTTTCCCCACCGGCTAGTATGCCCTATTTCTTTGTGAATAAATGCACCTCCTTTTAAAGGCTCCTTGTAAACCTCAAGTGTGTTCAAACCAAAAAAGTTGATCACGGGGACAGATCTGGAGATCCATCATCCATTTCCTTTGCGACCTGAAGAAAGTCACTTACTCTCTCAGGGGCCTATCATCAGTTGGGGTGAGTTGCCATAGCACCATCGATCCAACGAGGATCCGCTCCTGAATTCCCATTAGGTAAATGAAGACGGTTTCACCTTCCCTCTTTCTTCTAGAGATGTAAGTCTTTCATTGTGTATCTGTGCACTAACCCAGGCAAGAAGGCCCAATTTTGGTTCAACCATGCTCAAGCTCAGTAGCAGCACCCTGACCCATCCCCCCTGGACAAACAAGGTCAGTACAACAGATTTCTTCTCTCTTTTTTGTTTTTTTTATTTATTTAGAAATAATAAAATAAGACATAATATATAAAAAAATCTGTACAATCCACAATTTGTGCAGTACATTAGGAAGACTTTGATACAAAAAGGCTGCAAACAGGAAAATAGTAATGGACAATTGTCAAATGCCTCGATTGTTCACCTGACAATAGCTGCAGGCCAGAAGTCATTAAAAAAGAAGTTTCTGATTGGCTGTGAGATGGCAACTATGCAGCACCTTTCTACCTCAAAATAGTCGAGAGCAGCCATAGTTTAAAGACATTACAGTACTTCTCAGTTTTACCGTGTAATCCAATATGAAAAAGAAGACCGAAGAGAACAAACAAAACATCTGGACCCTTTGTCTTTGCCGAGAAAAAGCAAGTGCTCTATTAGCAAACACAGAAGTGTACCCTGACTGGGAGAAAGTATCATTAAATAGAGCAATAATATGTAGTGATTTTCTACCCTTGCTACTTAACCAAAAGACAACTTGCACCTAGAGATCAGAGGGAAGGAAATACTCCGCATCTGCCTCTGAAATGCTTTTGTCACTGTATGCAGGATTATGTCTTCAGACAATAAATGTGTCTCATTCAAGTATTTTCAGGGAAGGGCAGAAATTGTGAGATTTTTTTTTTTCCCCCCCCCCCGACTCCCCAAGCAAAATACAGTCTAAACCTTCTGTGCCAGCCACAAGAGACGCTGAGCCAGGTTCATCCTTGGTGTCATGCCCTCGATGAAGGGGCCAAACCAGAACCCATTAAAATCGGAGGAAAAAGAAATCCCATCCGTTTTAAAGGGCTTTTGGAACAGGCTCTGCAGGACGGCTTCAGGAACAAGAATCATTGACTGAATGCTGTCAGTCGCTGTGTTCCTCCAAAATAAAAGGGATCAACTAAACCGCTTTGCACCTGCGTAGGAGTGCTACGACAGCCGGACCTGGCCTGGGCTTACCAAAGCCTGTTCCAAAAACGTGGAAATCTAAACCGTTGGAGAGAGACGAACCAGGGGAAGGGTACCATGAAATAAACATTGCAGCTCTCTTTCTAGCAGCTTTCACGAGCCAGAGGCCGAGTGCAAATCTGCAATGTGAGATTCAGTCGGTAAAGACAAAGGGTTATTTCAAAACGAAACAAAACAAAACAAAGAAATCCAGCAGAGAGTGCAATGAATGACCTAAGTATCCACTCTCAACACGACTAGCAATCTGAAAGCTGGTAACTTTAAAAAAAGAAAATGCCAGTAACTAGAACATGTTTTCAAATTAAAAGTCCATGCTTAAAATAAATAACAAAAGTTCATAGCATTAAGGATCCTATAAGGCTTGCAAATATTTGCTAAAATTTGTGCTAACCGGTAGCATCTAGGTACTAGCTAGCCGAGACTGATGAACTGAATTTATACTTTCTATGGCCTTTTCTGTTTTTCTTCTTCTTCTCCACCTTTACAGATTTTTTTTTATTTACATTTGGCTTTAAATATGAAAATACTCAATAAACTTTATAAAATTGTACATTTTAAAAATATTTCTGAAAAAACTGACTTGGAAAAAGAAATCTGTGCATCAGAAAACTTTAGGTTTTTCTTTTTCTTTTTTTCCTTAAAGAAACAAACCAAAGCTTTTATTTCCCCATTCTTCATTTCCCATCCCTTTCTCTTCTAACTCAAGTCACTCCAGTGGGGGCACTTCGGAGTAACCTCACTGGGGGTGGGGGAAAGTCTCCATTTCATCCTTCCTTTCCCCACCCGTCCCCACGGCATCTTTTTCTTTTCTTGTCTAACATTTCACTGAATACTCTTTGGTTTAGTTGGTTTCCTATGCAAAAACATCACTGTTAGCAGCACTAATAGCATTCAATTGCCTTCACTGTCTATGACCCAGAAAACTGTGTCCCAGTTGTCTTGTGTATGAAGCTCTTCCTCCCTCTCACCCATGCTCCTCTCTCCAAAAAAAATCTGCCCTCTCTCCTATCCCAAGCTACGTTTACAAGGTTAACACAGTTTTCAAACCCATCTACTCAGGTTACTGTAGATACCATCTTATCAGAAACCACCATTTCATTGCAGGCATTTCCTTCAGGCAAGGCTGTAGGGGGCCAGAGGCCTTCACAGATGTCCATTTGTAGAAGACATTAGACTTAGAACAAGCTGTTTTTTAATGGCATACAGTGATCCAATACTGTAAAAGAGTTGACTCGGATTTCTGATCCTGCCCCCCCTCTCCCAACCTGTTCCTACAGGGAGATGCACAAGCGAAAAACCTTGAAGCGCAGCTAAGTTACGCGCTTGATCTTAGAGGCACCGAGAATTTTAAAGTTTTTTTTTTTGGTGGGGGAGCCAAAATACCATTGGAGTCGTGGCTTTCACGTAAGGTCACAAAAGGCTTGGTGACATATGACATCCACTGTTAATTCAGCTGATGTTGATGGAGGGAGAGGGGGGTGGTGGAAAGGAGATAAGAGAGGGAAACTCTTTTACAGTATTATCCTCTTCAAATAATCCCTTTTCATACAATCCAGAAAACACTTTGCCTGACACCCTTGCCCTGCCAAAGAGCAGCATTTCCACTCGGATCCCTCTGCCGTTTCACACTGATTTACCACCAGTTTTTGTTTTTTTTTCCCCCTCCTTCCCCACATGTCACTCGTTTCACCTGCGCCTAAATGTCTATTCCAACCCAGTTACCCTCCAACGCAGACCGGTGCCTTTGCACGTCTCTGGTGGAGTTTAACTAGTCAACATAACGACAGTTGATTTTTATTCGGTCGCAGCCTCCAGCACGTCTGATGGCTGAGTTTTCAGATTGCTGGGTCAGCTTCAAGAGGGCTCGAAGTTCGAGAAGCAGGTCTGGAATGTGTGCAGAGTAACACTTGACCTTCTGCTAGAGTCCTGCTAGTGTTTCGCTAACAGGAAAGAACAGATGTTTGCTTCCCTGACCCCCCTGCGCAGCCCCTCGTTTCTTCTTATAGAAGAAAAGGAGAGGGGCCGATTTTCTGCACGGGGCGGGAAGAGGTGGGGGGGGGAAATATGGTCTTGCTTTACCTAGATCCAAGTTTTAAGCTTTGCTTTCTGAATAAGGTGCAAAATAAGGGCCTTTACAAATGTCGGAGGTTCAGAATTTGTGGTTTTGTTTAAAGCAGCCCGTTTCTTTTCCATAAGCTCCACTGTGCAAAAATATGCATTTTCTTTGGTATCCACTTAGGTAGTTTTAACTTAAAATTTGAGATAGAGAATTAAATTCTCCCCCTCCCTCTCCCACCCCACCCCCCAAAAAATAAAAAAAAACTGTTGCTGGAGGCTATCAATTGGCCTTATGTTACATAATGCCCCTTATGTAACTGGAAAAAAAAAAAGAAAGAGAAATTGATTCTAGCTATCAAACTACTGGCCTCAAAAGAAATTCAGACTATCTGGCAGCATTGGCCTTTCTGAAGTGTGATCACGAGCTTTTTTTCAACCCACAAAGTTGAACACTGACTGTATTTTAAATTACACAAGAGAAAAAAACAAAACAAAACTACACTGCAACAAAATAACAATTTGTGTTCATGTAGTTAGCAGCAGCTTTAAAAAAAAAACAACAACAACAATAATAATATTAATAATAATAATAAGGCAGATTCTTGCCTTTGTTATGCCATTAAAAACATTCTTGTTCCCTAGAGAGAAGCATTCTGGAAAAAGTTGAAAAAAATATATATATAACCCAACCAAAGCTTGCCTGCAAGTTCAAGTTTTGTAAAAAAATATATACATAATTTATTCTACAACATATGTGCCTTCTGGTCATGCTTAGACATGTTTAGTGCTTTGTGTTTAGAGTTCACTTTCTGTTGTCCCTTCTCTGAAGGCAGCCTTAAAACCAGCCTCGGTTTCTCAGGGCTGCTTGCTTTCATGCCACTCTTCAACAGTACCATCATCTGAAAACTGTTCTGGGCCGACTGCTCGGGTCAACTTATCTTTGACCGATAGATTTTTCTTTTAAACCAAAACATAACAGAGAAAAAGTCAATCAGTCATATTTCAGATTCCCGCCTTAACGGCCTAGGTTCTAGCGGCACCCCAACCGGGTTGTGATGGTCCAAGTCAGGATGCGTGTCCGTGCTCATGCTCTCAGGCACCCCATTGTCACTCTCCTCCTCCTCTTTGCTGGTGAGGGCTACTTCGTTCTCATAGCAAAAAGAGTTTGCGTTGGAGAGAATGTATTTCTTTTCCGCTAAGTCTCTGGCACTACAAAGGGGCGTGTTGGGCACTTCATACGTTTTGTGGAACCTAGAATAGTCCACTTTGTAGTAGTTTTTCTCTTCAAAGAGTACAGGCTCGTAACGGTGTCCCCAAAGGATTTCATTCGCCAGGTAGGAGCTCCGGCACTGAGTAGTCATGGCTGTAGCTTCCACCATGCCCTCTAAAATGACTACAATTTCAAAGTCTGCATTGTCCATGTCCTGCTTACTCAGGTCATACAAGGGACTGTCTTCATCTATTTCATGGACTATCGTAATTGGGGAGACCAGGAAAATGCGGTCTATCCCACTGTCAAACCCCACATTGATGTCTATTTGATCTAAAGGGATGTACTCGCCTTCAGAAGTGATTCTGGATTTGAGTAGCTGGGCCCTGACATGCGCCTCCACCAAGTGGCTTTTCCTCAGATTCCCAACACGCCACATGAGGCATAGCTTCCCATCCCTCATGGCCACCACAGCATTGTGGCTGAAGATCAGAGTTTCGTTTCTCTTTTTGGGCTTAGCCATCTTTGCCATGACAGCACCAATGATGAAGGCATCAATGATGCAGCCTACGATAGACTGGAAAACCACCATGAAGACTGCAACGGGGCACTCATCTGTGACATACCGAAAGCCATAGCCGATGGTTGTCTGGGTCTCAATGGAGAAGAGGAAGGCTGCAGTGAAGCTGCGCACTTGATTGACGCAAGGCATTTCTGGACCCTCCAGATCCCCATGCAGCAGAGCGATCAGCCAAAATACACAGCCAAAAAAAAGCCACGATAGGATGAAAGTCAGGCAGAAGATCACCAGCATCCACCTCCAGCGGATGTCTACGCAGGTGGTAAAGATGTCTGCCAGGTAACGTTGTCCTTTCTCTCCCACGTTAATGAACTGGACGTTGCAGTGGCCATCTTTTTTGACAAAGCGGCTCCTGCACTGTTGCCTGGTATGTACCTTGCTCTTCCCATTCCCGAAGCCATTGGCAACCGCCATGGTTGCCAGCTTCATGCCGTCCTCTTCCGAAGACACGATGCTGTAGCGGTTGGTTCGCACGCTGCCCATCACTACTGCTGTGGACTGAGGTGCTTCTGCTTTAGAAAACAGTCCGAGTTTCTGCAAAAACCTTTGGAGAAACAGTTTTGAAAGTTCTAGAGGGACACACACACACCGAAAAAGTGGGGAGATTTTGGAGTCCCCAGGGATCCTTGGATCTACCAAGGAGAGTCGTCTGACATGTAGCGTTTAGCTTAGGAGCTGATCATCCGTCATGGAGAGAGCATGGCCTGCAAAAGAAAGAGACACTGCATGTTAGACCTCGAGGGAAGAGAACGGTCAATCAAAGCTGTGTAAATAAGGACCATCGTCTGCAAATCCACAGGAACAGCTTTGCAGTCTATTCGTTTCTATCCACGCACTTCCCTTGGGATACAGAAGTTCTCCATGTTTGTGGTTTCATATTGACACAACTGACATTATTAGTATAAACAAGCCGTCTCTCTTCCTGTGGTGAGCATGGAAGAGAACAAGTCTTGCAAGCCTATATGTTACATTCATTTATAAAGAAGGGGAATATGATTATTTCTCTAGTATTTACAAGTGCACCTTCTCTAAAGGGGGTTATTTTTAACATGTTCAAAGCCAAAGAATTGCTGAAGCTGTTACAAGTACGCATCTCAAGGTCTATTCTGACCAAGACACTTGGGTGTGGTCATTAAGGGAAGAAGTGCATTAAAAGAATAATGTCAGATATCCAAGTTGTAGTCATATTAGTCTAGAGGAAAAGGCAGTCAGGACTTGGAGTAGAAATGATACCTTTTTGTTAGACTAACAAGATTTTTGCAAAAAAATTAAAGACATTTTTTTGCAAACATCTTGTTGGTCTAATAAAAGGTATCACCTCTACTCCCGAGTCCTGATGGCCTTAAAAGAATAATACAACCGGACACAATGAATGCATCTTCCTTGGATCCACAAAATTACACCTGTTCCAAATTTGACCCTCTGCTCAATAGTAGGCTGTGCATTCATTGCCAATAATCAGTGCCAAACCCACTTTTCTTCCTATTTAGGCTGGAGCTCCAGACGTTCAATAGGATGTCTCGAGTTTTCAAATTCACAGCAGGCAGCGATCATACAAAGCAAAGTAGGACTGATAACAGACCCCATCCTGCTCTCACTAGCAAATAGCTTTAACAGAAGCAGGATTGGCGGTGATGGTGACAAGACGCTTTCCTCTGGAGAGATGAAGGCGATTCCATCTCTAGAGGATAACGGCCATGAATTTCCCCTGAGTCTTGAATGTGACTAAGGATTAGTATTGTGGCTACAAAATGTTCTCGCTGAGAGCAAAGGCTACCAAACTCGTTTCAGGGAGGTCTGGCTTTGATCCAGGCTGTACTTTTAGCAGTGCGTCATCCATTAAGTCATGTACTGCATATCAGAAAAGTTAACTGAAATATACTGCAGAAGAGACGAAATGCACTAAATGCAGTAACCCCTTCCATGCACATCCCCCGGGGTGGGGGGAAATAGTTACAGAGTTAAGGGTAACATCTACGGTCTGTTTGCCAAAGAACAGGAGATCCAAGTACCGAAGCATTGGTGGGAGGTTAAATTATTGATGCATTCACAAACTGGTATTATCCATATTAATCTGCCTCTATACCAAGGATTGTGCCAGTGAAAGAAGAAGACCTTTTGTACATGGAATAATTTGAGTACACCCTGGCTACCCATTCTGACCCAACTGCAGCAAGGTTAAAAAGTCATCCTGGAGATAAGATCTTTTCATAGCAGAGCTAAAACTCCAGACTGATTTGAAATAGTCTGTATTCAGCACATAATCTCTTAACTTCTTCATTCCCTATAGCCCTCCTTCTTCTTAGAAGAGCCCAGGTAGGCGGATACTTGGAAGAAAACCACAGGTGAAAAGCAGGAAGAATGCCATTCTTTACAAATGTGCATGAGACATTAATCTCCTAAGCACTACAGTTTGCTTTTATTTATTTTTTTGTGTGTTTCACATTATTATGCAAGAATGTGGCCCAACACATATTTCCAGAGATTAGTCATCTGTGATCCTGCAGTATGCAATACTTTTTGGCAGCTTTTGACAGGTTCAGTAGGGCCCTGCTTGAATATAACTTTCACATTAATTCACAGCATTATTGTATCGCCCTGTTGCCCTTATACCAGTTGGACTATTTTGTCTGCATTGTGTAGTTTGCTGCTACTTTTTTTTTCTCGGGGGTAAGAATTAAATTTCTCATCCCTGCCAGATTATAACTCTCAAAGTCAAAGGAATGCTTTTAACATTCACTTTGAGATGCTTTCTGTTGGCTTTAAACATGCATCTATAACCAAATACAAGAGGAAAGTCAAATTACTATTTATGTCTTCCACATAAAGAAAAGCTCATTGAAAAATCATTGCATTGGTTTGCAGATTAATCGGTTTCATAAACCACATCCTATAATCACAATCATGTTAAAAGTATGTTTAGATCCAAGTTGATGGGAAAAGACAGCCTAGGAAACAGTTTGTTTTGAAGTCATTTTTTTGCATTGCCTCCTGGATTTAAAGGGTGAGGAGGAGGAAAAGCTATGAAAGCTGAAGGATGCAAATATACAACTGTCCAAAAATAAATACATCTTGAACCCAGGACATCTGAATTGCAGAAATCAAAGAAACTATAAAGTCAGCCTCCTAGCAATAGCTTGTTCTGTTTGTAACCCTAGAAATAGCATTGGGTGCCTATTACTGTCATATTTCCATTGCTCTGCATACTGTACATCTGCACAGCATTATTAGCTATTATAGCTGCATGACTGGCAGTATTACGACTTTGGAAGCAAAAGCTGCACCTATTTGGCTAAAAGGATGCTGAAGCAGTACGGCGAAGCCTTGGGGGCATCTTTCCTAAGTTTACAGACTGCTTCTTGAAGTTTATACAATAAAACCCTGGCGTGCTCCACATGTTACAGTATTGGGCACAGGGTGGTTGTTGTCTTTTTTTTTTCTTCTCGCAGCACAAATTGCTTCTCTGCCTACTGTGTGCTTTGAGTAGCTAGGATACCAGGGGGAAAAAAATCCTCCCAATAACTCACCAGTCAGACACAGCCCACAAAACCCACGAGGGCCTAATGCTGCTTGCACACAAGTCAGCAGCAAGAACACTCCCCTGAACTTCAATGAGTGCAAGGCTCAGGACCTGTACCATCTGTATGAAAATAGATGAGTCTGCTAAAGCAGGGACCCAATCTGTGTTCACCCCCAGCTCTTCCAGCTGGTTTCAGTGGGAGTTTGGGGTGTGCAAGGGGTGGGAACAAGACTCTGTCTATACAAAAAGCAAGTCTGAAACTAAAGATGCAAGATCCTAGCATACAAATGTAATGCTTGTGACTGTTCACCTGCTACCCAATATACAAGTCCCTTTTTTTCCCCCCCTACTATCCTCAGATATCAATATCAATGGGGAGGTACAAATTAGAAGTCATATCTGCAGTCCTTACTGTGCAGAAGATAAGGATTGCATTGTTTGTAGGACTGGACCTGCTACATTACATTTTGACACATTTAGGGGCATGCACACTAAAGCTTTCCCCCCCCCCCCCCCCACCCTTTTGAAACTTCCCCCCCCCCCCCCCAAACTTTCTAGGAAGAAAAAAAAAAAAAAGCATGCAAAAGCTCGAGAAATGCTGCAGCCAGTTGGCTCATGCACAGACTCACAACAGTTGCCTGGAAAGGAAGGGGTTGGAATTTCAACTGGTTTTATTGCAAGGAAGAGGAAGAAAAAAAAATGGATTTTGCTGTTAAAAGAAACATTTCTGCACCCAACCTGCACAACCCCAACAACAAACAGCAGAACTCAAATCCATACCTTCCTCCAGTCAAATACCCCCTCTCAGAGCTCTTTTGAAAAGCCCAGAAGGAAATATATCTATACTTTTCACATCAGATGGTTGTAATTTGTATAGATCACCTGGGAGAGAAGTGTGCAGGAGGGTTTCAGACCGACCAGAGATAAAGATGTTACAAGGGTTGAGAGCAAAGAGGAGTGCTAATGAGTGCTCAGAGCAGTTATTCCCAAGCTGACGCCACACTGCTCTGCCCTGTGTGTACTGGGCACATGTTGCTAAGTGAGCACAACCACTACCTTAGTTAAGTACCTTCCTCTGTCCTCAGTAAACAGAACGGAAGGGGTTGAAAGCCATGGAGTAGTACCAAAAGTCAGCCCCCTTTGGCTCCCTCGGTCAGAAGGATATAAATAAAGTAACTGCATCCTCCAATCCCCAGACTGACTTAAAAAACTTATTAGCCCAGCCTCCACTCATTTCTCTGCTCAGTTCAGCTGGGGGCTTTGAAACACACTGAACAGCTCATGCTTGAATCCTGACAGTTTTTTTTTTTTTTTTTTGTCTTAATAAAATTATCAAGATGTTAAAGGGTGGGGAAAAATCAGATAAAGGGGAAAATAAATGTCCCTGGAGAAACAGGGACAGGAGAAGTGGCATTTACATCTGACAGTCTGCTCCTTGGCAGACTTCAGGCTTATTTCTAGAGGATGACCAAGTCACTACAAAATGAAATAGTCAGCACCAGGGGGTGTAGTTGATGCACTAGCCAGCAGGGATGGAAAAGCAAACAAGTGCAAAGGTAAGGCACAGAAGCCAGAAGAACGCAGAGCTGGAAAGAGACAGGGGGGCATAAAAAAAACCCAACAACAACCCAGATACACATCTTCAACGCAGACAGAAGAGACTCCCAGCATGTTCTGCAACTGCCTGTAGATAAGGTCTGCAACACCGGCCGGGGGGGGGGGGGAAAAAGCAACGCTGGGACCACAGAGCCATAAAGAAGCTGCCGTTTCCTATCTGTTCTGTATAGAGCCATCTATCTATATCGATCTGCATAGATATCTGTATAGCTCTATATCTATATCAATAGAGGTCTAGATAGATATCTGGATAGCTCTGTATCTGCACAGAGATCTGGATAGCTCTACCTCTATATCAGTAGAGGTCTGGATAGATAGCTGGATAGCTCTACCTCTATATCAGTAGAGGTCTGCATAGATATCAATAGATAGCTGGATAGCTCTTCTTCTATATCAATACAGATCTGTATAGATATCAATAGAGGTCTGGATAGGTATCTGGACAGCAGAGAGATCTGGATAGCTCTGTATCTGTATGTGTATAGAGATCTGGAGAGCTCTGTATCGATATCGGCATAGCTCTGCATAGATATCTGCATAGCTCTCTATCTATCTAAAAGTATCTCTCTACTTCTTTGCTTTGCTTTTCTCCCAACACTCATGAACCAAGCTGAAATGATGCAATTCCTCCACAGGCACTAAAACCACTGCAACTCCTCTTTCCTCCCCCTCTGCCTTCCTATCCCACCCCCACCCCCCACCCCCCGCTGATGGCTTGGAGGGCCGGAGGAAGGAGCTGCACCCCCACGGGGCTCAGTCCGCTCCACCCTCGCCCCCCGGACAGTCCCC
>NW_005841879.1:306805-348213 GCF_000455745.1 Alligator sinensis
CCCTGCAGCCCTTACCCGCACCTCGCCCTCCCTCGGCCCTGCTGCCTCTGCCCGCACCTCGCGCCTCCTTTGTCCCCGCAGCCCTTACCCGCACCTCGCCCTCCCTGTCCCTGCAGCCCTTACCCGCACCTCGCCCTCCCTGTCCCCGCAGCCCTTACACACACCTCGCGCCTCCTTTGTCCCTGCAGCCCTTACCCGCACCTCGGCTGGGCTCAGTCCTGCCCAGAAAAGAGAGGGATGCCCCAACCCTGTCCGAACCCTGTCGAGACCCTTCTTCTTTCCAGCCTCCATGTCCTCTGCTGCAGCGTGGGGCTGTTGTGCCTAGTCACAGAGAAAAGCCCCCGCTGTTTAAAGAGGGATGCGCTCTGTCATCTCTGAATAATACCACTTTTTCCCCCTGTCTTCATGTGTCCTGCTTCCCAGGTGCCCCTTTTCTTAGGGGTTAGTCCCCTTTTCTTGCCACCCTGCCCTGGGAATGGGGCTGGGCAAAGCAGGACAGAAAGGGGTTCATAGGGTCAGAAGGGACAAAAATAGGCTCATAGGGTTGGCAGGGACCTTTAGTGGATCATCAAGGGCCGGGCAGGGGGCTGGACTCTGATCTTCCGAGGTCCCTTCCGGTCCTAACGTCTATGAAATCTATAAAAGTCTGACCCCAGTGCTCTTTCCTGCCCAGGGCAAGGGGTCGGACTTGATCTACTAAGGTCCCTTCCGACCCTAAAAATGTAATAGATTTCATAGACATTAGGGTCTGGAAGGGACCTCGTGAGATCGAGTCCAGCCCCGCCTCCATCAGCAGAAAGTCAACTGGGATAACGTTCTCCCAGTAACAAAAATACGTAGATGTTTTTTGAAAGAGTCCAGAGTAGGTGCTTGCACCACCTCTGGCAGGGAGTCTGTTCAAGACCCTGAATCTATGAATCTGTTTTTGGGCCCCGTTGCTGTCCTGGTTTGCCCAGGCCTGTGTCCGGCCCTGTTCCCAGGACAGGGTGGCAAGGAAAGAGGAAATAACTGGGGACCTGTAAAGGGCTGGAAGGGACCTTGCAAGATCATCGGGTCCAGCCCCCTGCACTAGGCAGGAAAGACAGCTGGGTTCAGGGGACCAGTCCAGTCTCCTCTTAAAGATTTCCAGGGTTAAGTGAGTGCAACACCTCTGGAGGGAGTTTATATAGTAATTGTTTTTGTCTGATTATCATTATTATTAACATTATCTCTGGTGAAGCGGGGCCTGATACTAAAGGTTTGCTGGGAGTCTAAGTAAAGTGCTGCCTGGGAAACCTGCAGGATTTGTCTAGTGTCGTCAGCCGCATCTCCCCATCTTCATGCTCCCACCAGATACCCTAAAGCAACTCTCCTTATTCCATCACTTCCCATATATCTTGGTCTGGGCTGCTGGATGTGTTAAGGGGGGCATCTCTGCCTTCTACTCACCAATGAGATTGGTTTAAAAAATATGTTGCAAATAATGCCCCAAATGGAGCTGGGTGATTTCACTTGCTATTCCCCTGCTTTAACATGAGACCAGCCTTTTGTAGTGACGATCATCAAGTAAAAGCTCCTGCAGAACAAAAGTGGAAGCTGTGCAAGTGTGTTGCACCCGTGGCATGTGGATCAACCATTATTTTAAACAGCATAGACGACGCCTGGCTCTTCCTAAAATCATCCGGCCAATGAAAACAGCAAGGAAGACGTGTTGAGCGAAAGCCTCATGGGAACAAAAACAGCCCTGCGAGGCTGATCCAAAGTTTGCCAAATTCCAGCTCTGACGGACAGTTCGTTTCGGGGGCAGGTGCCCTGCGCCGGGAATGCTCCGGGGCTGCCCTCGCAAGGCTGAGTTCCTGGCGCTGACAGCTGAAAGGCATCAGAGAGCCTTGTGTCTTGAGATGGAAAAAGAAGGGAGAAGGCAGCCTGTTTAATGAAAGGGGTCACAGACCACACCAGGCTTTAGAGATTATCACTAGCACCTTGAATGACACCCAGGGCTGAAATGGTAGCCACTGCAACATATGGAGAACAGGTGCTTTGAACACTCAGGGGCAAGACAATCCTTTACCCAGCAACCGGACCATCTGCCGGGCAGATGTGTAGGGAGTGGAGTTTTCCAAGCAAGTCAGCTGAGCCCCTCCATGCAAGCTCGGCCTTCCATTGCTTTGGCCAGAGTCGGTCCCCAGCATATGTTTCCATAACACCCAAAAAGAGGGTACGTGCAGGGACGGATGGATTGTCTATTGTCCCCCCACTCCCTTGGGTGTTATAACCATGATTAGTCTGATTTTTTTTTTTTTTTTTGCTAGTTATTTGCAAACATCGCACCCAAATGATTCTCTGAGAGCCTTAGTTTCAGCTGAAAGTGAAACGTTATGGTCACAGGATAAAATCAAGCATTAATAATGGTCACACTAGGTATTTTTAGGCTTGTTGCTCTAACTCGCCCTACATTTGGGGCACACTTTACCATCTGTCCCTTCCCACAGCTATGGTTATTTATGGGTCTTGCAGTGTTCTTGTTGCACAGAATGAGGAAGTACCATAATATTGCAGGAAGGAATAAAATGGTCAAATGTAGTGAATGAAAGTTTTTTTAAAGTTTCCATTGTATGTGTAGGTGTCTGTATAGGACTTCAGTATATCCAAAATACACATTGCTCTGGGTTTAAAGAGAGTTGTGTGTGTATACAGTGCAATTGCATAGCTTAAGAATCCTTGAAGCTTGGCTCACTTTCGACTCAATGGTTTTCAGTAAGGAAAAAAAAAATGAAACACTCAACCCTTTATGTCCATATGTGTTTGTCCTGAGTGACAAATCTGATACAAATCTCGCTTTGTAGTCAAGAAGAACTTAAATTGGGCATTAATATATGATTTTGAAATCATTAAGCACGGCTGATTAGAGAAAAATGCTACAGAGCAACTGTACCAATCATGTGTGTTTTGGGAAAAAATCCCTTGGAAAAATCATTTGCCAAAGTCCTTTTTTGTCATTATTGTTGAAGTGAGTGCGATAGTTAAACTGGATACATTTCTGAATTGGGAAGTTATATGTTGAACTATCATGATGAAATATACCCTTAAATGGACATAGCTATGTGAAATGGCAATATAGCATTGCATAAGAGGTGGTTTTGCAGAGAACACGCGTGTTTTGGTGAACAAGGAGCCCCACAGCACGCTGTGCAATACCCGTGGGTTGTTACTGAATAAAATTGCACCCTGAAAATCCCTTCCTGATGTAGACAGTCACTGCTCATGCAGATAGACCCACTGAAATCAGCAGGACTGCTGGCATGAATAAGTATTACTCATAGCAATAAAGGTTTGCAGCAACAGGCCACTCAATGTTTTGTATTGAATGGGTTGGAGAAAAGCGCATATATTGTAGCAAAAGTCTTCATTCTCTGAAGGAATTGGCAGCTCTGCCCAAAGAGCTCTTCTTTAGCAACAAAACGTGGCTTGCTATTAACAGATTCATGTTTTGCTTGCATGAGTCGCAGAAAGACAAATAATTCCATAACGACCCTTACGCACAGGGAAGTTGAAGTTACATGAAAAGTTTCTAAAATATCCTTTCCTGTTGCACTGATCTGGGCTTGAAAGATGGGATGAGGAGGATGACGTACAGTTGAAAACTTAACCCTTAAGGGTGAGAGCATCTTTCCCTTTCAATAAAAGATTTTCTAATTTGACGTGACGCAGCTGTCTAGCTAGTTTTATCCAGAAGTATCTAAGTGCTGTCTCTATTAGACATCTTTTTCCATTAGAGATGTTAATTTTTGCTCGTGAATTGTATCTTACAAGTACAAGCTTATAAATATTTGTAACCAGGCATGTCTCCTAGTTCCCTCTCGTAGACCCCATTAGAGGTTTTTATGAGAAGACCTTGAATGGGCTTCATTATTTCTTGCCATTTATCTCCATTGCAGGAGTGTCGCATCTGAGCGGCACATTCTCCAAAAGTGGTGGGGAGTCTTCCCAACTTAGTCTGTAAAAAATTGACAGCAGTAAAACCCAGTGTCTGCAGAAGCCATGTGGCCAAAGGTCAGGCAGGGGAAGTTGAGAGCCAGACACTTGTGCAACATTATCACTATCATATCAGTTCCTCTGTGCACACACTGCACAAGGAGTGGCAAGTGGAAGTTTTAATGACTCCAGAGCTATAGAAATAGGTCAAATAATACAGGTTTTAATGACTCCAGAGCTATAGAAATAGGTAAAAACCATTGACAAATACCAGGAATTACAGGTAAATAGATTTTTGATGAGGTGCTTGAGAAAGTGAACAAACGCATTGCATATTTTGCAAGCACATTGAATAAACTCACGCACAGGCACCGACAGACTGGGTATTTATCTTGACTGTCCGTCAGACAAAAATGGAGAGAGAGTAAATATTCCTACTGCAGTTCACAAAGTGTTTCTTTCTCACTCTAGCTCTTTCCTCTTCATGACCTGGATTTTTTTGCGGCTGCAAACATTTCATTTTAGAATAGTAAAATGTAGCCTTGCCTTTCTTCCATCTGCATGCCAAACCTGGGCAAAACAGACATTTCAACAAACAGATGAAGAACGCTTGAAATAATGAGGTATAGATCTAGGGCTAACACGAGCCTCCCTGCAATGGCCATATACAGGATAAACAGAAATGTCCTTTCAATAGCATAGGGAATATGTCCCGATAACTATCAGATACATGATGTCCATAGTCCATTTGCACCCACACATTTTAGATCTTGCTCCTAGGAAAAGCTGAAATACCTTCCCCTAGAAGTGAGCTCCCTCTCCACTCAGAAGTCGCTCATTATCTGAGAGGATCAAGCCTGTAGAAAATTAAGGAAGTTGTGTCATTCAGTATGTAGCTTGCATTTTTCCCACGGCTGTCCCTGGCATAATCCCCTGGAATAGCAGACGGCACATCCACACGTTCTTTATTCAGTAGTGATGTTGCCTTCGTGTTGGCTCAGCTACCTTCATACCTAAGGGTTATGGAGCATCATTTGGAGTTGAAAGAGATTTGTGGGGGTCATCTACTCTCTCTGCTATTTTTTTTCTTAATCCGGTTTTGAAAGATACACTCCTGCTTACTTCCCTGATTCTGATCAGAACTGAGGGGCCTGAATTGGCAATTTAGGACATTTAAATTCACCGTATGTTCAGCTCCCATAGCAATAAAGGTAGGATCTGGAGGCCTTTTACTACCAAATTGTCCAACCCTGCTAAATGCAGGGGTGCTAACAGCCCTGAATCCTCTCCCCCCCTGAATCCACTCTGTTGCTGGAAAGACTAAAGTATCAGGGCGATGGGATGAAAGGTCCCTTTAAAAGGTCGCTGTTCAGAGAGGTCCTCGTGCACATTTACACCAAGATGACTGCTTTGCCTATGTCACAAACCTTGGGGTAAAGCAAACCTGGGCCCAGCATGTTAAAGGTTAATAAAGACTAACATTTTCCCATTTACCGCAAAGTCGACTAATTATGTTTCCTAATCTGCATTCTTTGTATATCTCAAGGGAAAGGGAGTTAGTGGTTAATAACACTCACCCGAGTGGTGAGAACAACACATGGAGCTGGCAGAGGGAACTTGACAATTCCTGGAAGGAAAAGGGTTAAGAGCCAGCAATTTACAACACGGCAAAGTGTGTGACCACACTTTCATTCTCTTCCTTACAACCTCCATTATTTAGACCATTTAGTAAAATAATGACAGGTTCATGCCCAGTGGAACAGCCCAGGGTAAGTGTCTTTTTTATTATTATTATTATTATTATTATTCTTTTTCTTATGTAAATACTGAATACAAACAGAGAGGCCATCAAATGAGTAGACCTTTGGATGCTGGTTGGTGAGCTTCCTACCAAGGGATCTCGCTAGTTCATTCTAGCTGAGCCACATGCAGTGCAACAGCTCGGAAAGCAGTCAAAATGAGGAGATAGGGGTGTGATGCCAACATCTCTGGCATGATTGGGACGTTCGGAGATTGCAGTGTGATTTCTTGCAGCTTGTTTGGTTGATCTTTATACATGGGGACGAGATCTTCAAGGGTAGGAAGTCTTGCAGGTAAAGAGACTTTTTTTCCCCCCTCCTGCCCTGCATCACCTCACCAAAAGCTCTGAAATTCTTCTTGATTGGAAAGGTCTGAGTTATTGGGAGTCTGTATTGGCCTCTCTCATTACATGAATATGTTATTGTGGGCAAACACGCGGACAAGTTCCAGTGGGAAAGGGAGTGGTTGGGGAGAGAATAAACACCAAACCGTGATGGAAATATACAGCAATCGCTCTGTTTTTCTCTGCAAGATGAAGGCAGTATGCATGGCCCTTTGCTTCCCTGTACCATCTGCAGGGCTGCTACTTAGTTTTCTGTAGTTGTTTCAGTTTGGGCAGGTTCACTCGCACGTGGGATACTTGACGGTCCCCAAAAGCAAAATTATTTGCATTTTAAATACATCTCATTTATGAGGTCAAATCCTGCTTCTACTGATTGATTGATTGATCTGTTCAATTTTTTGCTACAATACTTGATTCTGTTGGGGCCAAAAATTGGTTCAGGAGTGAACCAAATCGGAGTTCAAACCCTATGCTGTTTCACTGCATTGCATTGCCCACACTGCAATTCTCTTTCTAATTCATTTTCCATCTGTGGACCTGTATCTACTGTAGTCAATGCTACATTACACCTTGACCCCGGGATCTGAACCACGACTAACGTTGTTCTGTGCAAAACCTGATCCTCCATCTACCAGATCCCATCAGAAATTGCTGTACAGACTATTGCTGTCCATGGCCTCTGCCTTTTAGGTCACTCTTGTTACCTGCAGAATACAATTAATACCTGCTGGAGCTAGGCTGAAAAACATCAGGGTTTTAAACAGAAGAAGAGGCACGTTTCTGTTTTCTTAAAAAAAAAAAAAAAAATTGTTTTAAAAAATACTTGTTTCCTTTAAAAAATGAATCAAATCTGCCTTGGTGTCCTTTATCCAATCTGTAAGAGAATAATATTGTTCTAAGAAGTTGCTTATACTCCAGGGCTTTAAAGTAATTTAAAATATCCATTATTGTCCTTTTCCAAAGAAGCGGGTATATCAACCCAGTATGCATAGTGATCATTACAGTCCAGATCTTTTCTTATTGCTATAGAGAGATGAAAAACTTACCTTGTCACAAATGTCAATAGCTTCATTAAGAGACGTACCACAAATCTGTCTGGGAGAAAGGAAAATGGGTCTATTATTGCCTTCAGTGGGGTAGGCTAAGGATCTGCATCCATCTTGGTGCTTTTGTAAGTCGAGCAACATATCAGTAGCTTGGGCTGCCTGGGTTGTATGGGACATATGTTCACCCAAGCAGCATGGTGATGGTGGGAGAGATGATGAGAGGACAAGGAATTTGAATGCTTTTTCCGTGGCTGCTTTTGAGACGCGGTCGATTCTGATCAAATGAAGCTCCTGTACAGATGAGGAGTCAAGCGGATGAAACAAATAGGCCTTTGCTCACCACCTAACCAAACCCAGTGGGTCAAAACTTTTCAGTGAACTCCTTGGGATCCATTTGATTGATTATCTGCACTGGGTCTTGTAAAGGTCACGAAAGGGCTCTGGGGTGAGAAAAAACCATGGACTGCGAGGAAATCAACTTCAGTAAATAAAGGTCACCTTTCCCTTTCCTCCGCACTCACATTTCTGGGTTGTTCAGCTTCCTTTCTGCTCGGTGCTTTGGGGCCAGATTCTGCTTGGTCCTTACCTTGGTGCTTTCGTGTTGCGGGGAAGGGAGGGAATAAGGATTTTTCACTTGGTTTTCATGCATGCAGGGTTCAAGAAGAATTGCAGAGTCGGTGCTCGGAGGAGCTGCAGTCCTGCACAGACGAGCTGCGGTAGCAGGCGCTCTCCCGTTCTGCACCAGGGATTGCTGGGGAATGCCTTTCCTGGGGCTACTCCACATGCAGGCAGAATCCAGCCTTGGCTTTGTAATCTCCCTAATACTTTCAAAGTTGGCTTTGATCCTCTGATATTATTTGAGCTAATGCCCAAATCCTATTAAGCAAACACAGAGGGGAAAGGATTATGCCATTTTCTTATCAAATATACAAGGAAAATCAACAAGGAAATTCTTAGAAAGTTACACTTGCTCTAGCCCACAGCTGGTAGGGATAGCAGGAGGCATCGCAGCTCACCTGCTGTCTACACGGCCTGCGAAACCGAGTCACAGAGGTGACGTGTTTTATTCTCTAAGGGCTGGTATTTGCTTTGGCTTTTTCTATATGTGACAATGCTCAAGAGAGAAGTCATTTAGGTTAGTTCGGTGTTTTGTTTTTTTTAAAGGGAAGTGGAGAAGGGGGTGAGGGATTTGCTTTTCTCCTCCTATTAATTGATCGGATTTGAAGCGATTGCAGTTTCCTGCCCTGTGTGGCACGTACAAAACGATGTCCTGAAAACCTCGCACGAACAGCTCTGGGTGTGTAATTCATTTATGAGTGTAAACCCTTGCAAGGAGTCACAGATCGGGAGTCAGACTGGTTTGACAGCATGGACGGATGTAACAATAGTCCATTATTGGGGGAGAGAGGTAGTTACCTGTGTTAGCCTGAAGTCAGGGGGAAGGCAGAGTAGATGTGCACCTTACAGACTGACTAAATCAGAGAGACATCCTGCTTCATTTAGTCTATAAAGGTGCAAATCTACTCTACTTTCTGCCTCCATTGGGAACTAACCTTTCTATGGATAAACCTTCAGTATGTCGATCTAATAAAAGATATCAGATTCACCCAAAGAACCTTGTCTGCTTATGTCCTTAGACCAACACGGCTACAACCTGCACCCCTGCATGTCCCTAACATTTGAATGCATAGTGCTGTCTTACATAAAAATACCCCTGACTACATGCCAAAGGGTCTTTCCTGTACCAGGGCCAGGAAGAACAGCTATTCAGCACTCCAAGTCTGAAATTAAGACTGTCGTGATGTGGCACAGACTATGGGTAACGTGTGAATGACCCTGATCATTGAAGGAAGCATAAAAGAAAAAGTGAATTAAAGGTGCCAGGTGTTAGTAGTCACATCACTCCATGAAGCACTGGAAGGTGCTTGTATAGTATAACCATGATGAGGCTGGTATAAATGCTTTAATAGAAAAGAATAGAAAAAATATATTAGCCACCCTTATAGGCGACTGTAAAATATCATTGAAAAGCTTGCCTATCTCTCCCAACTATACAGCTGTTGTTCTAGTAAAAGTTACGACCGGCAAAAATCCTTGCCCGTCAAAATTTAAATGATCTGTAAATTTTTGACTGCCTGTTCTGCCCTTTAAAAGGCCGAATGATTAAACTTGCACATCCATGTGCAATTGGATCAAGGACTTAGTTATGTGCATTTAAAAATCGGATTCAAGTGTTTTTGGACAAGGTAACCCCCTCTTTCTCAAGTATTCACTGTCCTGTAGTTCTTAATGCTTTCATCCTTTCTTTTAGTTAACAGGAACTGCGTGGGATGGAATAATATTTGTCCTCATGCTTCATCAGAAGTTTAAATTGAACTCAAATCTTTTTAGAGGTTCAGAAAAAAGGCGGAGATGCTTTTTATAAACAGTTACCATGCACCTCTGCGCTTGTGATGCTTGCGCACGACTCCTCTGATGGAAAAGAGGAGAGATGCATCAAACATAACTGAGCAATTTAATCCATTGAAACTCCAGGCAATACAATAACGTGCGCTGACTGTTGTTTTTCTAGCAAGAACTATCGTCGACCTCAACCTTTTTTTTTTTTAATGCCGGTTGTGTTGCAAATAACGACAATAAGAACAAATACTCTTGATAAGCGAACAAAACCAAGACACGGCTTTCCGTGATCAAAAAAAGAATCCATAATTATGGATCAAGTGCATGTAATGCTTCCCTTTATATGGTTATGCTCTTCTAGTGCTCTCATCATCTCTGGTAAAATTAGCACTTCAGTAATTATACTGGGCCAGTCCCCCAGCTGGTAAACTTTGTGTATTTCTGGTGTGGGTGGTGAAATGCAGGACTGATTTGGCTTTTTTAATTACATTTCAATAAGGCTCCTTTATATAGCACAGCAGGGCGATTTTCTCTGTGTGCACATGTGTATGCACATGCATGCACACCCTTGCTACTTCCACGGTGCGATGCAGTGCATGGATCTGCAAATCACCCTGGCACAGCCTTTACAGGGATCTGTCAGATGCCGAGTTAATCATACAGTGCCAGGCCCTTTTCTGCCACCTACCTCGACACCGAATAAAATGAGAGGAAAGTGCAAGGCTCCTCTGAAGCCAAGTGTGCTGTAGAAGGATCCAGGTGGGTGTTGGCACAATGCTCCCGTAAAAATAACCAGGGGGTAGGAGATTTGTGTATGTGTGAACACCGGGTGCTTTGTCGAACATAGAGAGAAATGTTCTCATATGCAGACATATGATTAATTAGGGTGCCCCTTTCCCAAAGGAAATCTGATTCACATACTACTCTCACTTTGAGAGCAATCCCATTGACATGTGTGGGGCCACTTTTCCTGAGTGTGAGTCAGGCTTAGAAAATGTCCTGGCCCTAAATCTGGATCAAGAGTAACTTTCCTCTTAGGGTGGGTTGGCAGGGATCTTTCCTGCCGTTCCTCTGGACTTCCATTGTATCTAGATTTTCAGTGTCCATTTATGGCCTGGAGTGCCCTTGTGCTCATTTAAAACTAACCACACGCTATCCAGAAATGAAATGCTATAATGAACCCAACAGACTCCTCATATATAAGGCAATTCCAGGACTATGCACTATCCCACATGGTTATTTCCCTGTGTCGGTGCCAGCAATGGGACTTTAGCCTTCCTGTCTTGTCTGTATTGTGACGTTTGTGTTGCAGAAGCACACAGGGATCCCAGTCATCTGTGGTCAGGGTCATCTTGTGTCAGGCACTGTACAAACCCAGAGCAGAACTGATGGTCCCAGCTCTGAGAAGCGGCATCCAATGTATATAATGGAGTGGTGGAGGAAATGCGGGGAGATAATGCCCCCGCATTGAAAAGCAGTGGTCGCAGCGCATGAGCTGCCTAACCAATGTTGGGCTTGCCACATGCATAAAGCATCAAAGAGAACTTGAAGGAGGAGGATGTGGCAGATCTTCATATCCTTACCCCATGACCCTCGCTGTGCTTGACCAGAAGAAGCAAGCAGGGCTCCTCGTAGCGGTGATATCTTTTATTAGACCAACAAGATTTTTGCAAAACAAATTCTTGAATTGCAAGTTTTCAGGCACAAACACCAGTCACTGGGCATCGGAGAAAAGAAAGCTTGCAATTGGAGCAATTTTTTGGCAAAAATCTAGTTGGACTAATAAAAGAGATCACCTTTACTACAAGCCCTGATGGCTTTTTCCTTTAGACCTACAACCTGGCTACCTGACCAGCAGAAAGCACAAAGCCGTTCCTTTGATAAGGCGGGCTTACGCGTTCACAGCAGACGTGGTGCTGAGTGTGGGATGATTATTCAGCCATTACAGTTCTGACATCTATTTCCTGGAGTACAGGAGATTTTATATAGTTCAGTATAATATCGCGGTTGTTTCTTCGTCTCACACGCACTGTTCCAAACAAATGGGCGACATTTAGCTTCTTGTCACTGATACCCCTTGAAGTAAATCTCTTTGGCTACAAATAGCTTGTTGCTTTATTTGAAAGGTCCCTGGTGGAATGTAGCCAGTTTTAACTGGCTATATACAGATATATCTATAAATCTATAGATATCTATCTATAGATATATATAATTGTGTGTGTGTGTGTATCTATAGCTATATATCTATATATAGATGGATTGATATCTATAGATATATATAATTGTATGTGTATATAGATAGATAGATGGATAGATATCTATAGATGGATATAATTGTGTGTGTGTGTGTGTGTGTGTGTATAGATAGATAGATAGATGGATAGATATCTATAGATAGATAGATTGTATGTGTATGTATACCTAGGCTGGTAAGTTGAGCAGCTTCTGCTTCTATCTATAAAGAAAAATCACATAATATAAATCAGCTTGATTGCACACATGCAAGATCAATGTTTACAGATGGATCTTTTATTTACTTGTTTTAGTGTGAGCCAGTGTGCCCTTGGATATTAACCTTGGGGGTAGGTGTAGGAAGCTCTGCGTTCAAATCCCAGTTTGCATTGTACCCGGACAGTATCGCACATGTGCCGTTTCCCCATCAGGACTATGGCTACAACAACACCTTTTTATGATTTGAGAATCAAGGGAATGAAGCCTAGTATGATATAAAGCACTCCATGAGCCTGAAATTGTATCATGAGCATCCAGAATTTGGGGGTGTTCAGGTTGTGCATCCAGGAAAGGCCTGGGACAGAGAGAAAAGGAAGGGAGGTATTTGCTGGGTTGAGGATAAGGATTTTTTTTTTTATTTTTTTTTAAGTCTACACTCCTTGTTTTTCCAGAAACATTTCATTAAGTGCCTCGGCTGCAGCCATGAAACAAGAGTCCTGGCACATTTTGACTGCCGAGACCCGTATATTTCATGACCACAAGGTGGCGCGCAGATGACCCAAAATATTCTCGCCGGCTGTGTCAAACTTCGGAGTGTGTGTGTCAAAGCGTTCAGCATGTCCGAGTGCCAATTTCAAACAGAAAACCCAAGGGACGCTCCTTTTTCTGGCCCCCTTGGTCTGTTGTAAACTGAAACAGCATTTCCCCAGGTCGGGAGGTCTATAAACTGGCACCACACCTAATTTTCAACAAGTGGATATAGCTTACCTAGAGCCGAACGAGAGTGGTTTTGCTTTCTGGGGCTTTGTGCTAAGCTTTGGTTGTGCTCCAGCCCGAAGGGGCCTTTGCTTGGAGCAAAGCTAGAATTTCAAAGGAACAGGATGGTTTTTCACCTTAAAAAATATAAGGTCCAGCAGATATTTAAAACCAGCCTAGACCTACTGAGGTTCAGATATATTTTGGTCCCAGGTGCATCCCAAGGATTGGGTAGATGATGCAACCTTCTGCCCCTCCTGGGGTGCGATTTGATTTGGACATTGACCCTGGGATGGATAGGAGGTGGTTTCCCATTTCAGGGACAGCATTTGAGACTGAGCAAAAAATTGGACGGTGCATGTAAATTCTGTAGTTTGCAGAGTGGTGAAGAGAAATAAAAGCATGAACCCAAATCCAGTTCTGGACTTGGAAGCCATCAGGATGCAGATAAGGGTTTTCCAGCTTTTGAACGCTGTTTATTTGATTTGTTTTCAGCCAAATCTAGTAAAAAAGGATCTTCAGTTCTGGATCCAAAACAGAGGTGTGATCAAAACCTGGATCTAAATTTTCCAGGTTGACCCTAATCTATATGTGCTTCTTGCATCACTCTGGTACCTCACAACTTACCCGATGTGTTGCTTTGTTAACTTTTTGCTTGGTTTCAACGTCAATTTGTTACCCAAATCTAAATGAGTTTCCAAAGACTGTCCCACTAACCTCATTTCCCTTCTGCGCACGTCATCCATAATTGAAAACATGGGAGGCACTTTAAAATAGTTCAATTTTCACCCAATGTTCCTTCCTACAAACACACCTTTGATGCATGTAACTGCACTTGCAATTTGCTGAGATGAGTGTACAGCTTAATGCTTTGTGGTAGGTAGACAGCTCAAGTTAGAACTCCTGTGCGGTGTTTAAGACGGGAGGAATAAACAAAGGGGTTATACAGTATGTTCCACATCTGAAAATCAACTTCACAGAAAATATGCACTAAATGATATATGATAATGGGGAAAGGAAATGCCATCTGCCTTAATGAATGGTGGCAGGCGGATCTGGGAAAGATGTCTTTTATAAGAAGCTCTTGTTATATTCCCTGTACCATAAACTAACCTTGACTACAGAACAATAGTTCTGAGCAGTAGGAGAAAATAGCTGAGATGCAACTAGTCCTGATGAAACATGGGCCAGTGCAAACAGCTTTGTACTTTCCTTTTGTTGTCAAAACTCTGCTTCATCTGGCCTGGTTTGATGGCTTAAGAGAAAAAAAAACAAATGGGTTGAGCTCTTCTGAGCACAGTTTGCATCTTCCCCTTGTGCCGACAGAAGTGCTAGACTTTGGGGCATGTCTAGACCACCTCAGCATTGCCACCTGTAGTACCAGTGTGAAACCTGCCCTGCCTATTTTCACCTACTCGGCATGTCCCGGAAACAAAGCACTGTGGCCCCCTTGGAGTAGGTTTGAGTACATGCCAGTAAGCTCATGGGAGACGGGGACCCAGAGAGCAAGGGATCATTCATGGGAGTTGCACTGAGCTATCGCCTCCTGTTGCTCAGGGGTTGCCCTGCTACAAGAGCGCACCCACGTAAAAATGTGTGGAACAGCCACTTTCTACATCTCCCAACTCTGGTTTCTACTCTCCAGATCTCTGCAAGAGCTGAGTATGCTGCGGAGAAGACTTCCCTCTGGAGCAAAATAATTCTTCTTGCCCCCGGAGCTAGGCTGTACCTAAATGGCACAACACAGTTTGTTGTGGGCCTGATGCAAACCTCCCCATTAACTTCCAGGAGTTTTGGTGCAATCCCAGGTTTTGATGTGAGTAAATGTTTTTTGCTCAGGTTTGTGTTAGCTCTCTCCCTCACTCAACCCTATGTGCTCTAGCTCCCAGGTAGATGAAGCAAGACTCTCCTGCTCGTACACCCATAGCTGTGGTGCTCTTCAGCTGTGTCTTATTCAGGAGGCGGAAGCAAACACCACTTGATCTTACCCTGTCCCATCATATGTAAGAGCATAGTAGCTTTGCACCATGCCTCTCCCACTGCATGATGCCATACCAGGAGACTCCACAATCCACAATAACCACACCACATAGATCATAGAGAAGTAAGGCTAGAAGGGACATCAAGAGATCATCTAGTGCAAACCAGTGACCTTGGTATTACTAGCACCATGCTCAAGCCAGCTGAGCTAAACGACCTCTGTCCAGTCCAGTGAAACCACTGCCCCCACTGTCAGCAGTCCTGTCAAGGTTCCTTCAGCAGGACAAAGATTGAATAAAGGTGAAATGCTAATTTGGCAAGGCTGGGTGGCTGCTTTACAGACTTCATCCATAAAATAGGTTTGGGGAAGGGTTGTTCTTCTACTGAACGTTTTTTCAATGTTGTTGGCTTTCCTTTTGATTTCACAGTCTTGTCCTGAAACCCTGAGGCCTCGTGTCGTGAAAATCTTTCCACATCATTCTCAGTGCGGAAGAAGGTATGGAAGTTAAAAGGCTGTGACGCAGAAGGGATGAAGGGGATAATGGACCATCACAAGATATAGGGCAGTAACATGCTGTTTATTGCCATGTCTTCATTCATACAACATCACTGAATGCATTGCCACACTTTATCGTACCTCAGCTTTATATTCTCATAAATGGAATAAAAATATGAATGCCATAAAATACTATAGGAATTGCCAGATTGGTCCAGACCAGTGGTTCATCTAATATCCTGTCGTATTCCCAGATACAGAGTGTGTGTTTTCATCCATTTGCTTCTGTTTATAAGCCTACCACGAACGGGCACATCTCCCCTGGACATGTCAATGCAGTAGTGAGGGCCACTATTAAAGGTTCAGAATAAGATCCAGAATGCATAGGGGGAACAAATAGCAAAAGCAGGACAGCAATGCTAATTTATGTAACAGATATTCTTCCCAGAATACAACATCCTTGTGGATATTATGAGTCTTGACTCACTCCCATGAATGGTACCATTATGAATCAGAAGCTTGTTTTCAGCATCCAACTTATTTTTCAGTATACAACAGTATAATCCTATCAGTGATAAAACTATAAGGGAGCAGGCAACCAAAGATTGCATACAGAAAGGTGATTGTTTGAAGTTCACAGAATAAATAAGACTTTATTAAATTGTATTCATTATCCTGACACTAAAGGCACATTGAAAACTATTGCACATTGAATACTAGTACAGCTGTGCGGAGGATGAAAGCCACGGAGGATTTCAAATTTGATTTCATTCTGAAGGGGACAGAACACTGAATATTTTGAAATATTCGGTTAAGTAATTACAAAAAATCATCTTGAAGAGGATCGGGAGGTTTCATTTGGACAAGATCAAAAGTTTTGTTTAAAAGTTGACCTGTTAAAAATTATGATGATATATAATACTATAAAAATAGAAAGAAGTTTTGAAATGCAAGTCATTTTGGCTTGAAACATTAAATCTTTGTGTCCTAAATGTCAAAAGGTTTCACTTCAATGTTTTCTGGATTTATTTCCTCCAGCGTCACCAATATGAATTCATTGATTTTTATTTCAATTTTGATTTCTCAAAGACATCACAAAGGATAAAATATTGCAATGAATTACAGATCCAGCCACAATTTCTCCAACAAGCTTTAATGCAATATTTGACAAATTTAGCCCATTTTTCTTTTTGCAGATTGACCTGGAAACCTTTTAATTTTGTCACTAAAGAACACAAATTAGTCTTTAGATGGTTTCAGAACCTTTTATAAAATTTTCCTTCTGAATATTTTCATTAGGGCTGGTTACAAAAAGAAAAATCACTATAAATGAAAGGTATCCAGGTTGTAGCCGTAAAGATTTTTTTTTTTTCCAAAAATCTTGTTGGTCTAAAAAGAGATTCTCTGCTATGAGTCCTGACTGATTTTACTATAAATGAATTGATTACTGCAAAATATTTTGGCCACCAAAAATTAGAATTTTCTAAACTTCCTATCACTCTGTATATCAACTGAAAAAAGATCTTTTTTGTGAAATCTTTTATTGGACCACCTGTTGTTAAGAGACCTGCTGCACACCTTTTGGGCACCAAGTGCCCTTCCCCAGGTCGCGTGCCCAAAAGCTCGTCCAACAGCTCTCCCAATGATACAGTTGGCTCAGTGAAAGATAGCACAAAAAAAGCCTTGCCTCTTGACATTTTCTCGACTATCCTGGCTACAACAGCACTCCAACCTTACTATACCAATTAAAAAAATTAAAAATCTGTAAAAAGAAAAAGAAAAAAAGAAAAAAATAATTCAAAATTGAAATGCACAATTCAAATTGAAGGGGTATTCTCATTATTTATTGGAAAGAATTGTATGGAGCTTTCTAGGCCCCACATAAAATATGGGTACCCAATTCCCAATTAATTGGGAAGTCAGCTTATAAATCAATTAGGCAGCACTGACAATTGGGACTACAGGGCACGTGTCACACTGGATGACTATATTCAGTGTTTGTCTACACTGCAGTCGCATACTGTTAGAATTAATTCTGTGTGATTATACTTGTGAATGAGCTTGATGTCTCAGGGATGCTTTCAGGAAAACTTGATGGCAGTAACTTTAATTGCAGTGAACAGCTAGATCTGAGACTCCAATGAGCGTCTACTTAGGGTCACTGAAGTTTTCTGATACGGTATTTTGGTCGAAGCTTGCTTGACAGCTTCCCTGGGGTCGTCTAGTTCTTCAAAATTGCTAATCAGGGCAACGGCACTAAATGATTTCTCCTTGACTTTCAGGGTTGATGAACCTGTTTCTTTCTCCAGCGTTTTCTCAGTCCTGTTCCATTCTTGTTCCTTCCTGTCCAGTTGCTTTGCACTGCAATACGGGGCATAAACCTCCGTGGTTTCTTCAAACTGTAGGCAGTCTACTCTGTAGTATTTGTTCTTCACCTGTAAGACATCATTGAACCTATGGCCCCAGAGAATTTCTCGAGGGACATAGGAACTCCTCGACTGGTGCGACGTTCCAGTGGAATCTCCCGTGTAGACAAACGTAACCAGGATTTCGAAGCTGTCCCTAGCCAAAGCTTTCCGATCCAAACCATACAAAGGACTCTCACGGTCGATCTCATGTACAATGGTCACTGGTGTAATGAGTATAATCTGGTCGTTTAATAACTTCAAGTCCTTGTATTCCATCGACATTCGCCCTTCGTTATCTTCCTTGTAGCGCAGGAGCTGAGCTCTCACTGTGCCTTCGACCATATGGTTTGGCCGAAAATCACCTATCCGCCACATGAGGCAAAGCTTGTCATCTCTTAAGCCTACAACAGCATAGTAGCTGAAACGGATAGTCTGAGCTCTTTTTCGAGCTGTCGCCATTTTAGCCAAAGCAGCTCCAATTATGAATGTGTCAATAATACAGCTTAATACTGACTGTAGGATCACCATGAGGATGGCTACAGAGCACTCTTCAGTGACACAGCGGAAGCCATAACCTATGGTAGTTTGGGTTTCGAGAGAGAATAAAAATGCTCCTGTGAAGCTGTGGACATTAGCAACGCAAGGGTTGATGTCTGCATTATGCAATAAATCTCCGTGTTGGAGGGCTATCAGCCAAAAGACCAAGCCAAAGAACAGCCACGAAAGGATGTAGGACAAAGAGAAGATCACGAACATGTGGCGCCACTTGATGTCCACTAATGTGGTGAAAATGTCGACCATGTAGCTCTCCCATTCCCCAAAGATGTGTTTGAAATACACGTTGCAGCTCCCATCCTTGTGGAGAAATCGCTTCTGCATTCTTTTCATCCCTGCTCCAGTGCTTTCTTTGCAAGCATTTTGGCAATTGAGCTTATTTCCTTGGAGGCTGACAAGCCTATTGTGACCGCTGCTGTGCTCAGTCATCTTCATGTTGGCTCCGCCAGCATCAGCTTGAAAGAGTCATTAATGGTTCAGTAGCTAATCGTTTTCTCGCCTCATTTGAAATCTATAAAATAAAATAAAAAGAAAGAAAGATTTGGGGATTTATTTGTTTTGTATGCTGGCCATTCCACGACACCTAAACTATGCTTATTAACTTGGAGGCTGTCAACTGTTCCTATTAACGGTTACAAAAATTGGGTAGTGATGTTGTATTTCATCTCCAAAGGCATCCCTACCTTAAAGCTATAATGGCAAAGAAAAGCTTGCTAGCAAACTTCTGACCTATTTTAAGATTTTTTTTTTCTCCAGTCTAAAGAGGCAATGGAGACCACTTTGCTTTCATCTTTGCTCTTCTACATGTATGTCGTCTTATCTTTTTGACAAATAGCATTTCATCACGAGGGGCTACCATGAAGTATAACTGGAAAGACAAGTATCCCCAGAAGGGACAAATGGACAGGACTTGGAATAAATGAATGATTCCTTTTAGTTATTAACCATTCTATGCTTCCAGTGGGATTAATCATTTCTCTGCTTGTTTTTCAAAAGTAGAAAATTAATTAAATTGGTGCTCATGAAAGGTGCTTCAGAGGTTTAGAGTAGCAAATCTTCCAGACCTTGCATAGCTTAATCTCCTTAATCCTTTCAGTCCTTAATCTTGAAACTGAGACTAACTGAAGGGTTCTCAGTAAAGATTAGTTGTAATGATGCCATTTTTTGTGTGTATCTGGGGGTTTTATGTGTACCCAGAGAACTCGACCGAGAGTCCTAAACTCTGAAATATGGGCAGCTTAGAAGAACTTGAAATTCCTGTTTATTCTGCTGCTTTGCTTTCATCTAACAATAATTAGTTCATCTTGTCCCCTGGAGAACAAAGCATCACTCACACCTCATAGAAGATGCAAGTTAAGACATGGCATGACAATAGCCTACTTTGAGGGCCCAAACTATAAAACTACAGGAAAAAGGCTCATCACAAGGGCTCCTCTAAACATTTCTCTAAATGATAAACCTTGTTTCCAACCGTTGGCACCTCAACGAGGATGCCCAATCCTAGATTAAAGTCCTTAGGACGACGCTTTGACACACACATACAGGATTGAAATGTTAAGGTAGATATGCCTAAAGGTATTTAGGCACCTAACTTATTGAAAAAAGAGTTAGGAACCTAAACTGGACTTGGGTATGCCTCTAATATCTGGGCCAAAGTGTCAAGTGAAGCAGTCTCTTAAGGAATGATGTAGGCCCCAAGATTCAAAATTCAGCTCTGTGGGCCAAACGTTGCTCTCAGCTATGCCACTGTAAATGCAAAGAAACTCAACAGAAGTCAGTAGATTGGCATTTATGCTGGTGTGACTGGAAAAGAAATGTCAGACTTGGAATCATCTATTCTCAGTGTGCATCAGACAAACAACATGGAAAAGTACTGGGCATATCTGCACACACGCACATCACACGTGTGCACACTTCTACCTTCATTTGTGCTCACAAAGCAACTTATGCCAGGAGTGCTTTGGTTTTCTTGTACAACTTTGCAAAGATTTTCTAGCATTCTTGCTATAAGGTCTCGTCTCCTTTTTTCCCCAGGATATCATGTCATGTGCAGACAGCCAGTTGGCCTGTTTCATCTCTCTCATCACAATAAATCAAGCCCAGCTCCATTTACATCACTGGTATTCTACCGCTGTTAAAACTAGATAAAGTTAGAGGAAAACTAGGACTGTAATAGATTGTATTTCGTTGGTTCGCAAAATCGTTGGCATCATTCGTTGGGTGGCAGAAGGATTTTCAGAAAGGGGGTAAAGGATTTAAACGTTGTTTTTTTGTAAAATGTCTTTGAAAAAGTGCCTACAAATATTAGGAACACACAGTCCCATTGCAAGTCATTCCTTTGGGAGGTTTTGGAAGTCTCCACATTAGCAGCTTGCAATAATGATCGTCCTGAGCCTGTTCTGTAGACGGCAAAATAGCGGTGACACTGAAGGAGTGATTAGCCAATGCCTTGCATCTACATAAATGATTTCCCCCTGCCACCTCTACCCCCCACCACACACATGCACAGCCAGTACATACATCACTCCATATGAGTTTAAAATGTTGACAAAACAGAACTATAATATTTTGTTGGGGTGGCTGAAATTTGTCATTTGAAACTTTTTTTCACAATTTCTACTGAGATGGTATGCCCTCCTCAAAAAAAAATATTTTGATTGGAAAGATGAAACACATTTTTCTTCCATTTTTAGCTGAAAATTTGAAGTTGTGTGTGTGACACTGAAAAGCCAACATTTTTCAGGGAAGGTAAAAACAGTTTTCCGGCCAATTTAGTGTTTTGTACCAACCCTGCGCCCACTTTGCATGGGTGCATACAAGAGCACAAGATGCAGAGCAGTGGAGAATCAGCATAATACATCTTGAATGAACTAGATTAACAGGCTAAAAGTTCGTCTTCCATCCAAGGAACAATGACAGGCATGCATAGATGCTATTCCAAAAACACTTTGAAGCCAAACATTGTTTCCATTTCTTTCTTTTTTCTTTTTTTTTTTTTTTTTTTTTTTTCAAGTTCAACAGTGAATGTGACATATGGTGTCATATCCTCAGAATGTGGCCTTCATTAAAAAAAAAAAAAAAAAACACACAACATTAATGTTTCCAAAAATATTTCTTGGAATACAGTCTTTGGAAATATTCATAAGATTTGCTTTGCTCATGGCTTTAAAAGTTCACTGTAGTCGCGTCCACTGAAGACTCTTGACCTAACCTTATAGAAAGTAGTTTTTGACACCAAGTAAACTTTGGAAACTCTTGTGTTTTTAAAAAAAAAGCCTCATAATGTGAGGTGTGAAAAGGAGACGAACTGTAATCAAAAGCCAATCTAAAAAATAAATAAAAAACACACTGCGGGTTACAATTTTTTTCCTTCATATTCACTGGTTTTAAAACAGTTCCTTAAAAATACCCACAAATACCGTGAGAGTCTAACAGCAACAAAACAGTTCATAAATCAAGGGCTACTGGGTTGATTCTGCTCTCTACTTTTGCCAACAGAAAGTCGTCATATTTTTTAAATGTCATTTCGTTGGCACCCTCTTTCATTTCTATTGGTGCTGGCAAGACTTTTCTTCTGAAGCACACTACAGTTGGCAGAAAGCTGTGGGTTGGGGGCAGCTTTGAATCTGTCGCAACCAACCCAGAGCAGTGTTGGAACATGGGCTTGCACAATGGGACTTGGATCTCTGTCGGGGTTCCTGGGTACAGCTGTATTACTACTACTATTACTGCTGCTGCTACTACTGTGGGCATACTCATGGATATTTGCATGTGACTATCTTTAGCATTAAAACAAAGATATGCAACAGGAGCATGAAGTCGAATTTTCCCAGCCAGCTGAGTGACTTCGGCGCCCTCATGGCCTTGAAAGTCTTAAGAATTTCTGAAAAGTTTTCCCAAGTATTTTGGATATGTGATTAAAAAAAACACGACAAATTATTTTAGCATGAACATCAATGATTAATAATGTTGTTATAATTATTGATGCAATGGCTCATTTATACCGACAATCCTTAGCATCCCTTCGCAACATAAAAGCACTTCCTCCAATGACCCTCAGTGAGCAGCCAGTAATATAAACCCTTTTTAATTGGTGAAGATACTGTGCTACAGAGAAGTTGCATGACTTTCCAAGAATGAATCATTGGTAGAGCAAAGATCTGAACTCAAACACCCTTTGCTAAATCTATTGAAGTATGCTGCCGTCTACAGAACAGGCTCAGGACGATCATTATTGCAAGCTGCTAATGTGGAGACTTCCAAAACCTCCCAAAGGAATGACCTTGCAATGGGACTTTGTGTTCCTAACATTTTTAGGCACTTTTTCAAAGACATTTTGCAAAAAAAACAACATTTAAATCCTTTACCCCCTTTCAGAAAATCCTTCTGCCACCCAATGAATGACGCCAACGATTTTGCGAACCAACAAAATAATAGGGGGAAAAAATCTGTGATATTCTACGTATACCAAAGCTCATGGATCAGTTCCTGTGAATGATTCTCAGATGTTGCCAAGGAAGTTTTTCCTTCCCCTTGCTAACAGTAATGTTTGGATGAGAACTTCCATTTTTTTATTCTTTTCTTTGTTCTTGGACGTGCTTGTTCGTGATTCCTCTTGCCCCACCTCCTCCAGATGTCATACATTTTGCTCTGTTCCTCTGAGAAGGAAGTGTGTTGAAACTTCCCCAACTCTTGCGGAGCGTTCTCGGAAATATATTTCCCTAAACTGTTTGCTGTTAAAAATAGAGGGGTAAGACCAAGCATGCTGGGAGGATGCTTAGCTATGAATGAATTTCATAAGGCTGGAAGATTGCACTATGGGAAAGGCCTGGTGCTTCTTCTAAGTCTTCCACATGTATTACAGATCTGAAGTCTCTTAGCCTCACTATTCTGGGTCTGGCATGCACACAAAATGACAGAAGACCCTGATTCAGGCATCTAGGTGTCCAAAGACCCACTTCATATCAGTGCCTTTATAAATATTGCCCCTTAAAGAGAAGAGAGAGACATCAGATGGGAGAAGAGATGCACATGAAGTGCCTTTCCCAAGGGCACACACCAAAACCCAATGACCCCCAGTTCGGAGCTTTAGCAAAATGGAATCGGGGCAAGAGTCAGCCTTTCTAGTGTATTTTATTTGCACTTCTCTTTTTTTGGGGTGGAACCAGAATGAGCAGATGTGAGAAAAGGGCATGAACTCTGATTTGGCTTTTGTTGACTTGCTCAGAGCAGCAACAATAGCTTAGGAGCTCTAAATATCCAGTTTAGCACTTTACTCCCAATAAACATGGCTTTCAACTAAGCCACAACATTTTATTGCCTCTGACAGCGTTCCATTGAGTCAAGTCTTTATATAGCACCTTCACCTCATGTACTCCGTTAGTTGTCGTTACACCCATCATGATGACATTTCCCCATTATGTAAATAGGGGTCAATTTTTGTTCAGCGTTACTTCAGTCAACAGTCTGTTTGTAAAATATTAAGCAAAACAATGTGAAAACCTCTGTTCCAAAATAATTCTGGGCTGCGAATCTGATTAAATCAAGAAGAAAGCAAATGGAAACCTGCAAATGGAAAGGAGCACTCTCCCTTTCACCCCAGATGCATCCAGTAAGTTTTACTCTTAGCATGGGTGTAGGAAATCACATCCCATGCTCCTGCCTCGCATGCAAGAGGATCTGAATGATTTCCAGTTTTAGTCTTTGTTGTGTAACTGTGGAAGATTTTCAGTTCAGAGACCGAGAAATGGGAAGAGCTGCAGCATTTAGGGCTCCTTTGGAATAGAGTCATACCCTTGTTTCTCTTTCATAAAAATATTGTAGGGTTAAGACTCTAAAAGGGAAGTATCTTCTTTTTATCAGCCTTATGAAAATGAGGGCCCTTGCTCAATTCTCCCAGCCCCAAAATGTACTAAGATGACTCGTTCAAAGTCTGAACGTTTTTCCCCCTTTGCTCTTGAAGGACATTATTTCACTACTTCTTCTCTTCACTCTTTCGGGACTGTCAAAACGGCCTTCTGCTGGTCCAGGTTTACCCCCATCGTCCAGAGACCATGCCTGATGCCCCTCCTAATGGCTCATGACAAAAAAAGCTCTTTGTTAGAGCTGCAAGCCCCACAACCTCCTTCCTGAGAGGGAACTGCTCTCGCGTCTGAAATTCTCCACTCTGGCTCAAGTCCCAGCACCTGACAGAGCCCAATTAGGGAACTGCCCAATTAGTATGCAATTAATTCCAAGTATGTCCACTACTCTCATTGACATGAAAGGAACTGCACGTGGGATTAAGTGCTTTGCTGGATCATGGCAAAAAAAACCCCAACACATCAGACAGACCCTGTGTTCTGGATCAGAGTGTATCTTAATATTGACTTAAATGGGAGTAGTATCTGGACCATACTAGTTCAATTTAGCCAGAGAAACTGAAATCCATTGTAGCTCCTTTGAAGTAAATGGAATGAGGTGTTTTTTTTCAAATTTCTCCAGTTTCTGTTTAATATAAATTGTTTCATTGTTTTGATCTCCTCCGCCTGGAAGACGGAGCTGGAGTCTCGCTGAGGGTGGTAAGGCTGCCACATACCAAGTGGCAAGAGGACCGTGCCAAGCAAATGTGTTACACCTCAGCTCTACAATTTATCCTGTTATGAGCAATGCCTTTTTCCTACATCCTTTTACATATTTCAGGTCTGTTCTTTCAAGAACAACTCCGAGAATAAAAGAAAATAGTCCAAATAAAGGCATAAAAAACATGTTTTGAATGGGCTGGACTGTGAGTTGGGTAGAATAAAAATAAAAAGCTATTTCTTGGACTACACATTCAAAACCTCAATACAAAGAGGAGACTTAGAATATCAATATAAAGTGTTTATTAAACATTTGAAAAGACAGACATAAATAGCACGCAGCACCAGACGGATGCACAGACTTTATAGTCATGCAATGGTGCTGTAATCTGCACTGGAACATCTCACAGTAACAAATATATTGACATTTAATTTGTCTAAGTGAAACCAGATCTCATTTAAAAAAAAAAAAAAAAAAAGAAAGAAAAGAAAAGAAGGTGGTATTTGGCCACTGAAGGTTGAGAAAAGAGGCCCTGAAAATCGATTTCACTTGTTGACTGACTCTGTTAGGTGATCGGGGTCATTGAAGACAAAAGAAAGAAATAACCCAGCGCTTTGCTTAAAGTTTATACCAGCAGAGATTTGAACATTTTGTTTTACACACCCCATGTGCTAATCAGTGTAGACATCTAAAAACCATGAGAAATCAAAGCCCTTTCAGCTTGGAACTGGTGAGTCGGGGGCTCTCTACCATCCATCTTCCCACAGGTAATTTGGAGTGAAGAGAGCAGAAAACACTGTTATTTAAGGGAGCTTCCTTTCTGCTTTTTAACCCGGTCAGGGGATCACATATGAGAAGAAAAAGAGCAAGCTCAGTAGTTTCCATGCCATAGCAGTCAAGTGCAGCACTCTTTCGAAATTCGGGGTTGCAGTGCAAATACTAGAACATCATTTGAACATCTAGACAATCAGGACCAAGTAAAAGGGCCACCAGGCAGGACCATTTTCTCCTTAGGACTTCAAGACTTTGTAACTCATCCATGCACCACACCTGGAGGGCTGCTGAACATACGTGTGGGAAAACAGCAGCAACTAATAATTAAATTTAATCAGGTAATTTACATTTATAATTAATAACCAGTTGTATGCAAGTGATTACAACTAAATATAAATGTTGATGTTGCAAAGAAAGTCCTCCTCCTCTCCAACCCTAGTGCACTGATCACATACTGAGCCCACTGAAGGTTAGTTTCAACAGCTAAATGCATTTGCAAGCTTAGATTTCTCCACTCGGAGGGCCTCATGGATCTCATTCAGCCGACAGAGGTGCACAAAAATCCTTCCCAAACTTTTAGGAACTTTTCCACCAGATCTTGCTGGCAGAGAACAGCAGAACAGTTTGTTGCAGCTCTAAAAAGGACATGATGTAATATAATAGATTCAACAATAGGTAAATGGCAGGTCATGAATCCGATTAGATAATGCTGGCCACTTTCAGTGAACGGAGCCAACACCTTTCAATTCTGTTGTTTGCAGTGTTTTCATTTTGCTATACGTCCTCTTCAAAAACAACGGGTTACTAACAGTGACTGGATCTGGGGGCTAGGAGAGCTTTGTTCTGCAACATCACTTAACATTCTTCAGTATCAAAGCCCGTTTCATCTCATACTGATTTACTGGATTATAGTCACAGCTCTCTTTTCTGAAGCACAGAATATGCCCTGCTTTGTAACTCATATGGCTCTTAGCACGGTGCTGGCATGTATCATACAGCCGAATGATAATGCAGAAGGACGGTGATATGAAACTTTAAGGTTACTGCTACGGTCTTTTCACTTGTGCCTTAACTCTAGTTTGCTGGTAGAGTAGGAAAGATGGGAAAATGTTTCATAGCACTTTTCCTGGTATGGAGTTGGAGTCTGCAGCTCTGTGTGTTTAAGTGGGAAGCTTGATCCCTACGTACTCCGCTGCAGTCTACATATAGCACATGGTAGGGTTTGGTTTTATTTAATTGGGTGCTACATGGCGTGAGAGAGGCTGAAGTGAATGCTCTTGAGAGCACTTCTGAACAAATTGCTGCCTGGAGGTTCATGAGAGTGGACTCTGTATCCTAGGAAATTTCTTTCAGTCCTATGTTCTTATATGTGTATAGAAACAGTCTATAGACCCTGGATAGTGGCTCCCTGCTGCAGCCAAAAGGGATAATGGTATGAAAATGGTAATATGATTTATCACATTATGGATAATGTGATGAATTGCAGGAAGAATGACACATCCGTGTTTCATGCCAACCTCCTTGCTTCTAAACAGAAGCATAGCTTCCAACTCACCTGATGCAGCTAAGTTTCAGATGGGCGTCACGTTATCAAACCAACAAAAATGGCATCTAAGTTACACGAGACTACGTCGCTGTAGCAATGACGGGCAGGCACAAACACAGCATCGGCGGGCACAAACCGCATCACCGACAATGCTGCATTGTAGCCGGTTGCTACTGTGCAGTAGCATGGGGAAAAGTGTGCGATGTCAGTATTGCACAGTAGCACCAGTCACCGGTGCGCATGTAGACGTGCCCAGCGTGAGCTTTGGAAAGAACAACTGCCAAGATGTTATGGGAATTCACTAAAAGACAGCTACTGTAATACCAGTAACAGCAGCAAGAAAACAGGTTTCAAATTTATTCCAGTTGCAAACCATATGCTTTCCCTTGCAAAAGATTATGGGTCAGGCCAGAGATCCCACCTCCAAAAACCTCCATTTTCATTTACCCAGTCCAAATGTCTTTGTGTGCCCATGGAGAATGGAGAACAATCCTGATTTAGTAATAAGTCTCCCAAGCCCAACAGGTAAAATCAAATTAAAAATCTATGATAAGATTATAACCTGAACCCTGAGGATCCCAGAGTCATATGAGCCAGGTCCTCAGAAGCAATAAGCATAGTTAATTTATAGTCAATGGTCCATGATTTATATGAGCTGAAAGTCTTATCCTTGATAACGTGCACACAGATGGATAATCTTGCCATTTAGAGTCTAAAGGGTTGCAGCCTTTCCAAAAAGTAGAGCCAGTAACATTTCATTAATGTGGAGGGATAAATAGTGGATATGGGGTGACCCTACACCAGTGGTTCATGGATTTATTTCTCCTGTTACAACTACCTCCCTCTGTGGTTGTCCTTACCTCTCACTGGGTCGTTTGACATCTCCATCTGGATGTCTCAGTGCTGGTGTTCTCTCTGGAGAGTAACACAATGGAGATAATCAACTCTGTTTCTCTCTCTGTCTTGCTAGGGGTTGAGAGGTTGGAGCACAAATGGACAAAACTCCCCATCACTAACCATTCTTCCTAACTCCCTATCGGTAAAAATCTTTCTCAAGCTGTTACCGTATTTGATCATTTTGCATTGCAAATTGCCATAAAGAACTTCTCGTCTAGTGCAACACATCTCATGTGTGAGCTGTTGTCAGTGGGCAGGCGGACTCCGGTATTTGTGCATCAAGAATGAAAATATTGCAAAATTCGAAGTCAAACACCTTCCAGCTTTCATGTTTAAATAGAAATCCTGCTCTCATTGTTTCCTGTCCTGCATGCTCCATTGCCATAATATTTTCCACATGGAATGAGGTCAGTAGTGTTGTGTCTATCTGCACAGCCAGGCAGATTTACAGGTGATGGGCTGGTGCTATGCTGGTAACGTTTCTTGGATGCTTGACAGAGTGGTAACTTAAACATCTCATTTGTTTCTCCAATGTGCCGTCTGTTAGGTTTTCAGAAGATAATCTAATTTGCGAGCCTGAGAAATATACCCTGCCTGACACTACCTTGAGTAATTAACTCAAGGCGTAGCCCACACTACAGAAATAAGGGTGCTTAATGATGGCTATGGACACATCCTGTAATAACATGACTTAATTTTTGCCTGTGTGGATTTATAAAAAACAAAAAACAAGCCAGATATGTGATAACCATGTGAGAAACATATTTTTTTTGTCTGCTTCTCTCGCAGGGTTCATTTACGATTCTCTACACATGGGTGGGGACAGAGATAGGAAGCAAGAAGAAAATAACATGTTTTGCAACAGCTATGTTCCAGAAGCAATTATGAGACCAGACACAATACGGATATATTTATTTATTTAGATGCCCATCAAAGGCACTTGGCAACCTACCATCATTCATTATGCAATTAATGCAATTACATTAAATCCAGACAGCCTTAAAATAACTAGTTCCTTAAGAATTCAGCTAACCTGCTAGCTACCTTACTCCCTTCATTACTTAGGACCATGCATGCCACTTATTGCATTTCAAACCTTGTAGTAGGTCCAGAAAGACACCAAATTCATGTTCCTTCAGATGAAGGAAGGAAGTGGGATCCAACATGCAGAAGCCCTCATTGCTGTCTCCTCTCTTTTTGAAAGTGAGGGGTCTAATTTGGATGCATCTGCTATTGACCCCAGCTAGAACAGTGTAGTAGAGAGAGAGGAGCAATTAGGTAGGCTGGTCATAGGAGTCATGACCATCTCCTTCAAGTCCACCCAGAGGCAAAGGTTCAAGCATGCAGAAGCACAGAGAAGTAGGGCTGGAAGGGACTTTCAGAGCCCATCTAGAGTCCAACCTCCTCAGGCAGGAGGTTGGTTAGAGTCTAAACCGTGCTATACAAACCCAGTGTCTAACCTCTTAGCACAACGACACTGTCAACCCTGACAAAGCCACAAGACACAACACCCGAATCTGCCACCAGTAGAACAGGGGAAATTTGGGGCTCATGTAGTATCCAAGCTATCTAGCCCTTGCTTGGAAGGTTTTTACTTAGCGACTTGATCAAATGAGCAAGTTAGTCAATGAGGATGTATATGCAGAACCTGTTCAAACAGTCGGGCTTTTGTCATTTCATCCCTTAAAGGTAAACACGACAAGGTTGGTGAGTAGATCTTATCAAACCGATGTCAACTAAAATACATCAAATAAAAATCGGTTACATTAGAAATGTCAACACTCATGAGACAATCGGTATAAACAGCGGTAGAGTTGTTTTTATTGTCAAAACAACTCCGGAGGCGTATGCTGGGATACAACTACTCTTAGTTTCCTCATAGATACAACTGCTCTATAAACAATAAACTAGCATTATCCAGTCTATTGCAGAATAACTCTCCAGGGCACTGCTACAGGCCACTTTTGCAATGTAACTCTGGCCTCCAAAGTATTTCAGGTTCCAGCAGTCTTTCAATTCAGTTTTGAATACAGCCAAAAACTATTCCCAAGATTTCGGCTGAGTGAACAGTGGGCAAAACCAACATCACTGAAAGTTGTAGCTAGCCAGTGATGCACCCACAATGTTTATTCTTTCTCTCTCTCTATGTTTTAGGTCCCGGCTCTGTTTTTAGCTAGTTTTAACCTTCACTGATGGCATGCCTTGAAAGAGTTTTATTCAAGCTTCCTTTGTTGAACACATCCCCAAAGCCAACGAAAAGTCCTGAGTGTCACTTGTTTGGGGTATAAACCCTTAAACAAGCCCAAGGACATTAGAAGGATTTAGCAAACCTGTCCCTACTGCTGCAAGGCCAAACAAGGCTGAGAAGTCGGAGTGGTGGCGGGTTTCCTTAGGGGCATTCTGCAGATCTCAGAGGCCCATTTTGTATGTAGTCAATAGCAAAAAGGGTTTTAAGATCTTGAGAAGAACCTGGGAAGGACAAAAGTTGGTGTTTTCCCACAGAAGCAGCAAGCTTAGAAAGACGGTGTTTGCAGATTTCTCATCCTCATGTCCTACTGTCTATCATCACTGCTCGCTGCAGGAAGCACCGTTTCAAGAGAAACTGGAAAGCAAACTGGAAGGGAGCCAGAAATACCATAAGAAGGGACAAACAATCTGGGAACAATGACGTTGCAAAGCATCCTCAGGAAAGAAGAAAGGATGAATCTTCAGTCTGCATGAATGCGAGATGAAAGAAGTTACCTTGGAACGAACTGCCCACACAAGCATTGTTTGACAAACTTGACAGCTGTATGGTAATGAGCGGAGGAACTCAGTGTGTAAAAGCAGAAGTGAGAATGAACAGAATTAAACAACGTTCTGACGCGTGTAGATGCTTATTACATTATGCCATTTACTTGGTCTTATGGGTGTTTTTCCAATCAGGCCTGCAGATCTCTTTGTTCTCCAGTGAAAACTTAGCTCTGAGGTCATTCGCCTCCTCACACGCCCTAGGCTGTTTATGAACCTCCTCCCAGAACTCAATGACCATTTCCCACTAAGGAAGACAGAAACGGGTTGGGTTATTGTCTGGGTCAATTGTTCCTCCTTGACAGCATATTGATCCTAAGGAGAAGAGCACTGGCTGCTAGTCTGAAACTTCATTGTTGTGGAAGCCTTGTATCAACAGTGAGCAAAATGCATACCGCAGACACATGACGAAAGAGAATTTGCTTTATAGACTGGGCCAAAAAAGGAAAAGGGAGAGGGCAGGATCTAATGCTCTTCTTCAAATACTTATGTCATTAGATGCACAAGTTCACATGCCTTCAGAGCAAGCTCAGCCTTTCATGCTTCTAGTATAAACAAAACTGAGCTCCTAACTTTTCCACGAGGCCCTGAGACCTCACGGTAGAGTCCAGAGTCTTTCCTTGTGCCTTTAGACAATATTTCCCCCTATGACACTGTTGTCCATCATGACTTGTATCCCAAAAGAGCCCACATTTCATCACTTTGTGGTCCTGTTGTTGTCATTATGGTATTAGCTGCTGGGCCTACCTAGGAGTTCAGATCTGGATGCAACCTGCCCCCACATTTGGGTGGTTTCCAGTGCTCTAGCATGAGCCTAAAGCTGATAGCACTGCAATAGTGAAGGGGCTGCAGAAGGATTCCTGGACCGGGGAACTGTGGCACAGGGGAAGGCAGATCTGCTAAGCACTTCAATACGGTGGTGGGAGCTTAGCTCCAACAAGGTTAAGGTCACAGCTTCCCTTGACACCAAAAGAGGAAGCATTTCACTCTTTGATGTTGGATTGACCGTAAACATTGATATCTAAAAAGGGTACCAAGATGGACAGAGCTCTACAATCCCTATACAGAGAGGAGAAGGGCTCTGTACTGTCTCTGCCCATCTCAGCATAGAAAGGGCAGAATATCACCGCTAGTTGCATGATCAGCTAATGCTCCGACCTCTTCTCTTCTTAGGGAAATGGAATAATGACAACCCCATGCCCTGAACTGTATTGCTTTTTGGTTGTGGGGGGGGATTTTCCATGTTCGAGATCAAATCTGAATCCATTTGAATCATTCCTGAACCATATGTGGCCCGACTACAAGCAAGTATCCTCTACCCCAGCCTGGGGCTTCAGATGCCTCCAGATCCTTTGGCAGGCCTCCTACATGCAGGCCCAGGCCTAAGATCAAGTGTAGTCGCTGCCCTGGTCTGATACCTGAGCCGAAAATGCAATTAAAATGACACCGTGTAGTTTCTGCTTGTGAACAGGACTCCCTACGAGAACCTCATAGTTGGCTTCTCACTGGCCAGCTTCCCGTGGGCAGATCTTTATGATAATGGAAATGGGAGACTCCTCCCTAGTTTGCTTCTGCAGCCATATGGATGAGGGCAACTAAAACTCGGGGGCATCCGAACCTGACATTGGATACTGCATTTTCTTTTCTCCCTAGCTTCAGCTTTGGGATCAATCGTACAAAGTGCTGAACCACCTGGCCCTGATCCAGTGAAGTCCTTACAGATAGGATTAACTTGAAGGAGACAAGTACTCCCTTTGAAGCCACTGGGAGCAAGCTTAGCCCATGTGCAAGTCTCTCACTGGACCGGGGCCAAAACACTCAACTCAGAACGGAGCCCTTAGTCCTACGGACCATTTTTTGTTCCCAGCACACAGCCTATTTATTTGGGTTTTGGCCAAAGAGGTTGAATTTCACCTGCCAGGAGAATCGTGTTACCAGCACCCCAAGACATACAATCTCTCCCAGCTTGATTTGAAAAACAAAATGATAAATGATGTTTTGCAGCCTTTCCACTAAACACATTTTGTTTAACTTTCATTTAAAGACCATCCCAAGCAGCAGAGTTTTCAGGAACTGCATCAACCCGATGACACAAAGGCAGTAAATCACAAATAATTACTCTTGCACCCGGATTGTAGTTTTTGACCTTTCAAGTTCTTTGACCCATTGTCATACATGTTGAACCACATTCCCCTGCTTGCTTGAAGGGTTCAGATTTCACCTCAGATTATTACCATGACAACTGCACCTCCACCTGAAACCCAGTCGCACCAACATTTTGTCTTTTAACTGGGTTTGCACGGTCTCACATAGGTATAAACAAGAGACAGCCTAAACCTTTCTTCTCCTTTTTTTTTTAAGTCTCATAAATTAAAGTCTCAAATTATTCGTGGGGAACGGGGGAGTTCAGTCCATGTTTGCATGAGTCACCATCTCTCTGAGCTCCATTGAGGACTAAACATCAGGCGTGACAAAGAAAACACCATCAAATGGCTGTTTTTTCATACCTCAACCTCACCCAAATCAGGATGCACTGGAAATCACAACACGTTTTTGTCCAGGCAGGAATTTCAGACCCATTTTTCCAGACACAAATGGATATGGGTTGCTACTCAAACCAGTGGTTGGGGCCGCTGAATTGAACCTCCAAAATGCAAGAGCCATCGGTGTGTTTTTATGCAGTGCGTGTTTAATAGGTATGGTCTAAACAATTCTGGTGTTTTCCCCATATTTCCTTTGATGTGGGCTGTGATCTCATCAGATCTCATGAAGAAAGGAGGTTTAGGTCTGGTCACTATTTGGGTGAGCACCCTCAAAAAAGAAACCATTGTGCTGCAGGGCATGATGTCAGTTCTTAGGGCATGTGTAGATAAAATAGAGGCCCTAAATTGAAGTGGGAGGATTTTTAAAACACCACTTCAATTTAGGGACCTTTAAACCCCCATGCACATACCTGTGCACTTACCTGCCTCTCCAGCTTGGGCAGTCCCTGGGAGCACCGCAGCTGCGGAGGGAAGCACCAGGCCCTCATGCAGCTCAGGCAGGCTCCAGAGGGAAAAAAAATAAGATCAGGCTCGCTGCTTTTCTTGAGCAGAGCCTGCCTTCCCAGGCTGCTGCTGGGCTGCCTGCATGGGCTTCCTGCACAGCCCATGAGCTACACGGAGCCCAGTGCTTCGCTCCGCAGCTGTAGGGCAGCAGATTAAAACTCCTCAGAGGAGTTTTAGTTTGCTGCACCCCAAGTCATTTAAGGCACATTATGCCACTGAATTTGGTACAGCAGCTGGAATTACTGTGCAATACGCCACCGACGCGTACAAACACCAACACCATTAAAGCAGTGCAAAAGCATTTAACCCACTTTAAAGTGTCGTGCACATGTGACCCTGGTTTCATCTACACACAGCCTTAAACCTTGTCTAATCAGTGGTCTTGGTCTGATGAGCACAAAATCAGGTGTCATTTTGCAATGACGTTGGAAAAAGATTTAGCAGTCCTTCAGAATGAAGGATAACTTTGCAATGTAGGATACCCTATGTCATAGTTACTTGGGACATATATTCATTTATCTTTCATTTTGCTCCTGTTCACTACTGTTTTTGCTCTGGTGGAGTCTTGAAATATGTGTTCATCAATGCCATCTCTACCTGATTGTTTTCCTATCATTGGACTCTGATTCTTTGTTCTTCTCCACCTACCATTTCTCTATCCCCCATACCACGCTGACAAATGAAAAAAGCAGTGCTTTCAGGACTGAACCATCCACAGGAAATTAGATGCTGAGATGCTCCTCACTTTTCCAGTTCTGCAGTCCAGGATGTCACCATAAATAAATGGGAGTATCTGAATCATCAGCTCTCCCTTGACCACTCGCAGACCAATTCCTCCCACAAGTGGCTTAGAAATGGACCTGGTGTTAGTAACATGACTGCAAAAATAACCACAGATAAAAGGCACGCATTTCTTTGTATGAAGCTGCATCATGGTTTTTGGGCCACAATATGCAATCCCTTCCTGCTGGCCAACAAAGACGATGAGACTGCTTTTTCATAAGAGGAGAAAAGAGGAGCTGCAGAAAGATCTTTCCAAGCTAAGTGAGGGGGCAAAAAAATGGCCGATGAATTTCAGGGTTGACCAATACAAGGTAATGGACCTGGGGAAAAATCACCCCAGCTCTACATGCACAATGACAGGAAGTAGAAGTGGAGGCAAAGAGACTTGGTCCAGCCATCTTTTGATATTTCTAAAGTACATACCACTGTGGTACCTCTTGCAGCTGACAGACAGCATACAGCGGAGCTAGTCCCACCGACAGTGCGGCTCCACGTTGGCGTATCGCTTCGCTGGTCCAGTATCCGTTGGAAGGGGTCAGAGCCAAAGTGACAGTGGCGGCTGTCTCCTTATCTGCCCACACTTCAGAAGCCTTTGTCAGTATTAGAAAATGAGTCAACAAGCTCAAGGCTTGTTTTACACCACATTGAAATCCGTGCAACTCAGCAGTCTCCAGCAGAGTTGCTCCCAATTTATACCAGCAGTGCTCAGAGCCTATAAGGTCCAATCAAGAAGAAGCCTCAAGAAAGAGCTGCAAGGCCAAAGTTTTAATTCCCTGCAGACCACAGAGGTTAAAGACCATGCCTCTTCCCTGCACACCACAAATCCCCCTTTCCATTATGGCCTTCTCTCCCTGTGACTAGCCAGCAGGATCACTTCCACTCACCCCTCTGGTTGGCAATTTGAAGCTTTCTCCTTCTCCTCTCTTTTTGCAAAAGTGCTTTCCTCTCTAATCTTCCCCTGACAGAAAAGCTTTCCATGACACACTGAAGAGCTCCTTCTACAAAATAAACTCCCTCACCCTGGTAAAAGCTTGTTGTATCACCCAGTGTCACCTTCCCCACCCCAGGCTGGGGAGGAGGGGAAGTACCCAGGAGATAAGATTGCCATGGTTAGGAAATGCGGGACTTTCTCTTTCCTGTAATGCTAAATGAGCCACATTTAATGATCATTTGGCCAACCCCTCTCTCTGGTCTGGGACACACATTTGCATAAACCGGTTTGACCCACATCAGTTAAGTCTGAGATGACATTCAACCGGGTTTTTCTCAAACTGTGGTTTCAACCATTTTCAAACTGGTCTATGGGCACTGAGCATCTATTCTGTTACAGGTTTAAACCAATTTCTGATCACGTAAACTGGTTTATGTGTAATGTCTGTCCCTAGGCCCTATGACTACACAAATGGCTTCCTCTCTGCTCCAGACACTTAGAGCATCTCTATGGCCAGCATTGCAATTGCCCCCATGGATACGATCCCAGAGGAACATACGTACCATGTCCACAAAGTGCCTATTAATGACACTTAGTAGCTGGGCCCAAGGAGAAGCAACCAGCATCAAATAAGCAGCAATATGCTCACCTCCTATCCACAGCAAACAGTGGGTCTGTTTGCTCTGCAAACAATAATCTAAGGGCCATTGCTTCAGTCTGTCTCCTGCCTTCTCTGAGGATTGTGGCATGGCTCCTTGCTCCCCCAGGCACTAGACAGGTTATTTTAAAGAAGCAGATGTTGGCAAAAGCAGTGCCAAGAGTAAACAAGTGGAGAGGAAAGGAAATCCTATCCATCAGCATGGCTTCCATGCTTCCTAGACAGTAAAACTATTAGGAAAGACATCATATGTCACCTTCCAACCCTACAGAATTGCCTGTGATAAACAAAGCTCTCTATTGTCTTGGGGGGGAAATATTCTCTCATCCTCCCTTCTGCCTCATATCAACACCAAATTGTCAGGCTTAATGCCAGCAGACAGCACGGGGAGGGGGGAGGGGAGGGTGCACTGTCCCTTAGCAGGCTCCCTAAATTACTCGTACACAGTCGCACACACTCGCAACCTCCAGCAGAAATGCACCGGTTCCTGTACTTCAGGCCTCCATTGCTAAACTCCCATTTCTACTCTCAGTGAAGCTCTGATGAACCCTTTGCTTAGATTGGTCTTTCCAGCCAATTTTTGGGATACAGAGTCCTTTGACTCATGGTCATTTTGGCCCATGTTGCTTCCAGCATATCGCCTTCAGTTCCTTCCAGCAAGAGCTAGAAGTGTTTTGGCTGGTCTGTCCTCCTGACTCAAGAATTAATGTGGTTGGTCATGATGCACCTTAGCTTCGTCCCTGCTTTGGTAATGATGAGCTGGAAAATCAGAAGTTCACAGACAAAACTGGAGAAGTATGGGAACTGCCAAACTGGATCAGACCCTAGGGCTAACTAGTAGGTCCTGTCTCTGCCAGTGACCAATACCACATATTCCAGAAAGTGTTGACAAAACCCCACAGGATATATATTTGCCCCAAAGAAGTTCCCATCCTCATCTCTAACAATTACAGACTGGCTTAAACCCTGAAGCAAAAGGGCCCAGCCAAATTGCCTTGTACTGCTTGCGCTGCTAGACCCTCTCACTGTCCATGCTCATCCAGTCTGTACATCAGGGGCGTCTGGTTCTTGAGACTGTCACTGGGCATGTCTACACATTCATTAATGCACTGTAGTTACTGTGCATTAAGTTTAGGACTTGGTTAACCAAGTGCTAAGTCAATGCACAGTAACTCGCACTACTGCACAGTAGCACTAGCGCACAGGTTTTTAGTGATGCTAACTGTGCAGCAGACTAATATTACTGCACAGTAGAGGATTAGCACCGTTTTTTCTCTGACACGCTACTATGCAGTGTTATTAGGCTACTGTGTAGCTAGCATCTCCTGTAGACGCGCCCACTGTTAACAACTTCTGTTCTAAACTGTAAATCATACTTTTACAGAAAAGTTTACCCCTCTGAAAAGACACAGCCAGGGCTCTGATCTTGCCTTCTTTGTGATGACCCATAAAAAGAGCTGAGCAGCAGTTACCTTTCACACTGTCATACACGGAGGTGTTATTAAAAAGGCAGGATGTGGCTCTCCACAGTTTCCATGACACGCTATTAAATATGTAGCTGTGACCTAGCACCATACCTCCTCCTTGTTCTTCATCCACCATACCCCCAAGGCAAGACATAATAGATTATTTATATATCTGTGTATAAACCCTGATCATAAATGCTTTGAGCAGAATGTGCTGTACAAACACTGTCTAGGCAGGGCTGGACCCGCATCTGTTTCAAACCAGTGAATCTTCATTAACTTCATTTTGGACTATACGAAGAGTTGGGCCCCAAAACTTCTCATTACCAGATCCAGTTTTTTTGGGGGGGTTGGTAAGCCACAAATCTCCCAATGCAAGGAGAATAAAGCCTTGTCAGCTTGATGCCATCACTATGACCTATAATCCATATTCCACACAACATCAGCATATGCCAAATGTTTTGATGCCGTTCCTCACCAGCTCAGCCTCGTCGGTTCATATAGTAACTCATTGATTTCTATCCCTGGTTTTTCTTTTTCACTCAAATGCCTTCTGTCCCCGTCTTTTCTTGTGTGTCAGACAACTCTTCCAGATTATATTCAGTTCCCTGCTTTAGATGTGAAGGGAGATCAGGGAAATGCTACAAGTGGCTCTTCTGGTGGATCCAGCTAAATGAATCCAGACAGAACAGGATTCACTAGCAGCTCCAAGCTTAAATGCTAATGAACTGGGGTTTAATGCACTGCTGCTTTGCCAGAGGGTAAACAAGGTAAGAGCTCATTGCTATGGCTGTACGAGGTTTAGCCGCCTTGTGTCCTGCCCTAACGCCTAGCACAGAGGGGAAGAGGGAAATCTACAGCATTAACTAAGCGTTCAAAGGATTTGATCCACTGCAGCTTTTACAATTGGTGCACCAGATCTTAACAGACCTGTTGGTGGCAAGGGAAAGATGCTGATTTCTACCCAATTCGATCCACCCCAGAATACTTCGCAGAGCCATTGCACGATTCAAAAATCATTCTGTAAAGATAATGAAATTAAATGTTATACAGAGGTCCGACTTCTCACTTTTCCTGTTTGTTCAAGGCAGCCTAATAATGCACCGTCAGAGCATGGATCATTTCAGCGCTGAAAAAGCTGCGAAGCGTCTTAAAACCTGGGTTTATTATGCTTAATTAGTCAGGCTTGTTCTTTAATAACTATGTGCCACAAGCTAAGAGTCTGAGCCAAAGCCCACTTAAAGTTAATGAAAAGACTTCCCTTGATTTCAACATGCTTTGGCTCAGACCCTAAATAATGTACAAGTAAAGAATTAAGTCCTATGTTTTCAAAAGACCCAAATGTTGCTTTGAAATTCCCATTGATTTTCATGTCTTTCTCCATTAAACTGGAGTAGAAAAAAACACATCTGCCTCCCAACTTCCCCAGTGCAGGGAGAGAAGTGCAAGGACTTGGGGCTGATAAGAGGCAGTGCTCAACAGTCAGTAACCCGTTTCTTTCTCCTTCCCACCTTGTAATAGTTTCTTTAACACAAGGCACCCATACAACTGAGTTTGCATTGGCAGATCATAGCTGTAAGCAGGCCAAACCAACACACGCTCTCACTTCCCACCGATCTGTAGCTCATGTTTCCCATTTCTTGTGATAAACTGTGGGTGCATCAAGTCCATAGCCTATAGGCGAGGACAGTAAATGAGACGAGCAAGATGCATGCCGTTGTCCACTGAAGTAAGTGCCAAAGCTCCCATGAATTTCAGTGACCACAAGATCAGGTCAGAAGCCCTGTGGATGCCAAAGGGATCCCTCAATAAGGCAATAAGCCCGGGACATCCAGAAAGTCAGCTCTCTCCATCCATTGCTGCATGAGGGAGAACAATTCAACCCTACACTTGAATAATTCACCAAGAAATCATCTGGCCAGTGTGGAAATAATTTTAAATGAACTGAGCCCTTAGGTATTAAATTACCTGGGTCTCTGGGGAGGGATGTAGATTACTGCAGCTGAATAGAGCCCTTATTTATCAGATGGAAAAGGTTAATGTCATTTCCTTACTTTCCTTCATGGTTTTTCTTACCACATCACCATTTATGGAGAGCAGAAGGTGCAGACAGCACAAGAACATGTGCTTGATTGTTTAAATGGCCAGAGCTGTTACTTTAATAAAGGGGGAAAAAATGTAAGAAATTAACATTTCTCTGGTTTCCTGGGGGGAATTATAGGGCTGGGAAAAATAAACCACTGAAGAGAGGAAATGGGCTTGTGCGGCACCTGGACTTTGATTTGACATCTAAGAATACCAAACAGAAGGAGGGGAACTGAATTCCCATCTACCGGACCTATAATAAGAACCAGGATCAAACTAATCTAATATCCTTACGTTATACTTTATAAAGAAAGAGTATGTTAAAATAAAAGGGCAAAGGTTTGGTTCCTTAATAAAGATTTCAGCACGGTTAAGTTCTGCTCATAAAGCAGCTGTGCCTTTTCTTTCCTAATTTTCTCCTGGAGTTTTATTCCTATTTAGAGTCCTGCTATTAAGACAGGAGGGCAGCTCTCACATATGCTCCCTGTGAACAGTGTCACCCTTGTGTCGGGTAGTGACAGCTGTGGGGTAGCATCCTCCACCGACGTAAGACTGCTCTCGGTAAACGCCAAGCCTCAAGGTGGGAAGAGGTCCGTCCGGAGACCGCACTGATACGGGACTCAGGAGATCTGGCCTGAGCACAACGTGACCTTGTACAATCTCTCTGTGCCCAGGTTCTCCATCTGTAAAGGTGACATGATGATATCCCTCTGCTTCATTCGGGTGTTGTGAGGACAACATTAGTTGATATTAGGCTTTCACCTATTACGGTGATGGGGAGACTAAAGCCAGGTCTGATAGAAATCAGTAGAAAGACACCCACTGATTTACACAGGTTTTAGAGGGAGCACTCATTCATTTTACACAAGCCACCAACCAGCCGTCTGAAGGGAACAGAGATTAACTATTAATACTTAGGAAGCTGAACAATTACTGCAACAATAAAAGATGAGCCAGTTTCTGTGTTATAATTTAATGTAATTTTCTAATTTGCTCTTGGAGTCTTAAAACCGAGTAGTCTAAATACACATATGAAGGGACTTCAATATTCAACTTTACTCTCTATGAATAGTCAGTAAAGACCAGTCAGAGAGAGAGAGGATGTTCTAGCAGTGAAGGCACTGAAGTGTGACTCTGGAGATCTGGGTTAAATTAATGAGATCTCAGTCAATTCGCGTATATAGCTTAGGGAACTGCTTTGTGAGGATTGAATTGCTTTCATAAGGTACATTTGCAGAATATGAAAATAAATACATGCAAAAGCAATATGGTTTCTTGCCCATAAACAAAGGGCTTTTTCTGAGCGGCCCAGGATCTGGAAATGTATAACGAAGTCTTTCAAAGAAAGCCAACCTTAGCTTTGCTATAATTGTCACATAGATATAATCCTCCTCTTCAATTAATTGCTATTCTTCTGGCCAGGAACCTTATACATGTTTATGGAGACGGATTCCTTGTCAATTCAGCTTCCGAACACAGTATTCATGTGCATTAGCCTTGGAAAGGGAATGTGATTGCCTGAATAAATTCAGCCAGTATTGAAGCTTCTGGCTTATTCTAGTAGACAGACATTGGAAACCTAATTCCTCCAACCTTGTAATTCTCTATTTTCTCATCTGTGACCCTGTATCAAGAGAGATGTCAGACTGACTTTGAGACTGGCTCAGACACCCGGCAGCAG
>NW_005841879.1:348314-377978 GCF_000455745.1 Alligator sinensis
GAAAGAGAATTCAAATGTGGTACCTGGTAAACCGAGGCAAACTCCAACCAATGCCATAGTTGGCCCCTGGAGTGCTAGGAAATATTCATTAATTCTTGTAAGACCCTTTTTAGTGACATTTTCTCCAAAATGCCCAACGCACTAGGAGCACCAGTGTCATGGGTTTTTACTGGCACGTGTTCTTCTAAACTCCATAAGAGAGTCTGAAATTCTCTCCCATTTTTTCCCAGAGCTTCTCAGGTGCAAACTCTTCTATTTCTTTTTGAAGGGGATGCTGGAGCATCTACTTTCTCTGCATCCAGCATTGCCTGAAGTGTGATTTGGTAAGGGCCATGCTCTTCACTTCCTTCCAAAGAAGTCAGTGCTGCTATTGATGCTGATTAAACATGGTTGTTGCAATCACCTATTCCTTCCCGTCTATATACACCTACCAGGGCTAGCTTCAATGTAGCTTCTTGTTGTCTGACTCATATTCTGGATAACTTCTAACAATGATGATCCAAATCGTATGAGATTGTCCCATAGCCCCATTCATCCCAAAGCCAAGCTAATAACTATATAAATCCTGGGCAGGACTGAATAAAGGGAGCCACGCTGGGTTTATCTGTCGCCTCAGCAGAATGCAGAAGCTGCCTAATGATCTATAAAATCACCCTGTAGCAACTTAGGATAGGAGCAAATGCATATCATAACTAATTAAAGTGCTAATGATTCAGAGTGGGGACCATCACACTCAATGGGCCTGTATAGCATCAAAGGAGGTTACTGTTTCATGGCAGGGGCTCCTACATGTTACTGCAGTACAAGTACTATGGTAATTAAGATTATAATAATTGACCCTGGGTGGAAGGAAATCAAGTCAGCAGAGTGTAGTTGCTCTGGATGGACTTTGGATTGGGTATGCATTTTAGCAGGATGTGGTAGCAAAGCAGTTAAGGCCTCTTGCTTTAGTTTCAGACATGTTGGCTTGAGTTCCAAACCAGCCATAAATCCAAGGCCACCTTGCCCTCCGCCAGGCGGTAAATGGGCACCTGGTCACTCGGTCTGGGAAGCCAATGGTGGTTGAACATAATTCTGGCCACATCACTCCCTGGGATGTCATTAGCTATAGATGACCCTTAACTGCATTCGTGCTATAGGCTGCTGTGCACTTTGGATGTTTTAGATGATTTTTCATAATTTTGCATTTAAAATCCTCTCTTAGAAGTGTCACTGGTGACGTTGGCCCAAAGTGCCAGTTTTATTCTCATCTGCAAGATGCATCTGAATGCCAGCTCTGGTACATGCGGTCATCCGGACACGTACTCTATTTGCACTTGCATTGTTTAACAAGCAGAATAGTCATTATAGATTAATAAGCATACAGCTCACTTATGACTAGGTCCGGGGCCTAATTAAGATAAAGAAAGGTCCCTAACCGTTGTCTGAGTGGGCGCTATCCATTCAGCACCACAAATGTACAGCAGGAGCAAAGATAAAAGAGGATCATTCAGAAATGTAGGTCTCTCGTCAATGTGGAACAGCGCGGCTTGGAAGGAGAGCAACAACAAGCTGATAATAAGGAAATTCAACAAAATTCTCGTCTCGGTTATCATCGCACGCTTAGTTATAAAGCACACCTGCTCTAGCCACAATCTTAAGCATACGTGCTGAGTTCACTCGGTTAGTCTGGGAACCGTTTTCTCATTTTTCCTTCGTATGGAATAGGATTATCTCATTCTTTTCAAGCCAAAGGGGTGGAGGGGAGAAAAACTCCAAACCGTATTAGGTTTCACATGATTTTGCACCTGAAAACAAATACTCTGAAGGGATTTTGTGAATTTGAGCTCCAGTGAAATGGCATTTGATCCTAAGAGCAAATACAGCTTGTCACAAAAAAAAAAAAAAAAAGAAAAAAAGAAAGAAAGAAATGGTGAAATGTTCACTTTTGAAAACCTGCCAGTGTTATGGCCAAACTAGTCTCTTCTTCTGTTCCTTGGGAAAGGTTCTGCAAAATGATAAAATGACCTTAGTTGTTTCATTATCCTATTGATACTAGCCAAAGATCTTTTTTCAAACTTTTCAATAAAATGCCCATTACATTTCCTTCCCTTTCCTAATGAGATTTTCTACAGAAAATAATAAGAATGAAAGTCAGCAAACTCTGTAGTTTGAAGACACGCTTCTGCAACTACTGAGGATCAAAACACTGTTTTCTTCCTAGTTTGTAGAGATATTTGACATTCCTTTGTAAGCCAGGAGTCTCATTTTCAGCCTCAGTATTTACATCTGCAATGTTTTTGCCTTCAAATAATCATGCTTGCTTTTTTCCACCCATCATTCCTACAATCACAGACAGTGATTAGCTATCTAGGCACCTTCATGTTGCCAAAAAATGTAGGTTAAATTATTTGCAGATGCACAAATAGAGTCCAGTAAGACCCAGTTGAAACTCAAGATTGAAATACTGCCCCTATTTTCTTTATTACTATTTTTTGGAATATATCCACAGCTAGCCAGAGAAACACCCTCGTGCAAAGATAGGGAAATGAATGCTGTGCTTACTATAAAAAAGAAAAAAAATCCTGAACTCTAACACTAAGTTTGCTTAAAGAGCTGTATTTCTCTTCCTCCAATAGAGGTCCGTGTCTTTGTGTTTGACACAGCGGAGTACTGTGCAGAGCAGATTAAGAACTAAAAACAACCCAAATATCATCCCTGCATTTAAAAAAAAAAAAGGTGTTGTCCAAAGCTTCTCAAAGCCAGAAATATTTCTCAGTCATCTAAAACTCTCTCTCTCTCTCTCTCTCTCTCATACAAATGTTGGAAAGTTTAAATGCTTTAGATAAACCTATTAATGCCAAATAGGCTGACTTCCTTGGATGTAACAGAACATCATTTTAGACATTGATATTATAAAGCCCTGCAAGGATTTATCATGCACCCCCATGCCAGAGTTTTTGCACTCCGTCAATTAGAAAGGCTTTCAAAAGCGTGTGAAATAATCTTATCTATGGCTCGCTGCTTTGTGGGTTATTTCTTTTCTGTTTCAAAATATAAGAATACTATAATGCTTTGTTTGCTTACTGGTGGAAATAGATTTGGGTTATCAAATGAAGTCTCATAAAAGTCTGAGGTGACTTGCTACTCCTGTTCAAAACTAAGTGCTATCTTCTTGAGTAGGTGTTATCACCAAATGGCTCTCTGCCTGGCTCTGATTGTTATAGAAAGGTATGCAATTTAGAAGGCTAGATTACAGGATGTAGTTGGCCCTCTCTAATCTCTGTTTAATTTTCCTATTTTCAGCTGACCTAGGGCTTTCTTAAATTTTCCATGCTCTGCCTATTATGTAATGGCCAGACAACCTTCACTATAGGGCATCTTAAGAGATCAGTCTGTCCAAGGAAGATCCTTTCTTTATGGTTGTTATAAGCAGGATCAGTTCCCAACACAGTTCCCAGTGAAATTAGGGGGAGACTTTTCATTGATTTGAATGAGTATCCTTAAATCCAGCCTTGATGGCATCATTACTTAAGGATACATTGAGAGTTGACTTATTTGAAAGCTCCTCCTTAGGGTGAGATTCGCTTCTCCGTGATGGACCTGTGGGCATCCTACACATGTAAATTTGCATTAGGCTGCCAGAGTTAGGAGTAGAAGCACCGCCGTCAGAGAAGTGAGCTGCACCCCATGAAGTGAAACCCCTTCCTTGTGCACCGAGGAGTTCAAAGAGTCATTCTACCTCCACAGAGGAGACCCAAAAGTTGCCCTAATAGGGCTCTGTAGGAATGCGTCTATGGCTTGGCTATAACTTGGCTATGGCTTCACGGTAGAATAGAGCCTTAGAAGGAAGATGCAGTGATGACAGCAGCATTGCAAGAGCTTTTCAGAAAATGCCAGCATGTTTTGCCAACGACTGGAAGTAAAATCCTGCCCAATAGGATTTTCAGCCTACACTTGCTTAACAAAATGCCCCAACCAGGAATGCACATCTGCCCCTTCTGTATAATCAAACCAGCAGCTCTGGGACACACAAGGCTGCACCCCAGCAATAGTGATTAAGATGAAAAGTCTGCACCGAGCACCTGGGATCAAAGAGTGCCGTAGACCACATCCTCAGGCTCGGCATACATCTGCATTTGGTGGCATGCTCTAAGTAGGGACCTACCTCAATCGTGGCCAGATGAAAGGTTTTTCACAGCCCACTCATGGTGCACAGACCCATGTGAGCATTTCACTGTGGCCCTACCCCTCAGCTCTGATTGGCAGAGAGGCCTGGTGGGACGGGGGAGGAAGAGGGATGAGGGGGCAGCAGCCATCTCGATGGCTGGCTGCCCTTTGTGTGGCCATACCCCTCGGTGCTAATGGGGGAAAAGGTCCTAGCAAGGGGGGAAGGATGAGAGGGAAGCTGCCATCTTGATTGCTAGCTACCCTTCATGCCACCCCACCCCTTGGCACCGATTGGTAGAGAGGCCCCAATGAGGGGGATAGGAGGAACAAAGGGGCAGCCACCATCTTGTCTGCTGCCCTCTGTACCACCTGCCAACCGGTGCCTTCCCCTCCTGGCAGTGAGGACCACCAGCTTTGTACCACTGGGGAGCCAGAATTTTATTTTTATTAAGTTTTTTTTTGTTGATGATTTTGCAGATTTGGTGAACAATCCTTGATTTTGCTTTTTCCTTGAAATCTGCAAAATCACAAATTAAGTAGGTGCCCAACTACAAGTCTTTAAGCACATTGTAAACACTGGACAAATCCTCTTCTAGAATTCACTGACTTAGAAAAAAAAAAAAAGAAAAGCAACATAATTTCATTTATTTTAATATAATTAGATTATGTAAAGGGAAGCTTGGTCGTTTCATGGGTTTTTACAGGGTTTGGGGTTTTGTTTTGTGGTTGGGGGCATCTATTGTAGGATGCTACAAGCCCATGGGATCTTGTGAGGAAGAGACTATAAGACATGAGTGATGTGATGATCTGAAATGAAGCATGTAAGCGAACAGTTATTTACATATAGCCACGGCAGTGCTGGGGAATGGTGCCCGTCATGATTTGCATTTTCTATAATTATATGCAGAGCAGCAATGCAAAGCAGGGCTGAACGGGACCTCAGAAGGTCATCTAGTCCAACCCTACTCAAGTCAGGATTATCTCTATCTAAGCCATTTTATACAGGTGCGTGTCTAACCTGTTCATACATTTTTATGAATTACTCAACTTTAAATGGCACAATGGCAAAAAGATCAGAGGTCACTGGAGCATTGTCCAAATTTGGGATCCCATTTCTAGTTCCGTTAGTAAAGTTGACACACAACTGTTCTGACTGAGAGCGTCTTCATAAAATTCCCTAGTGCACGTACATGTGCAAAGAGTAATTATATCCCTGGACCTTTTACAGTCCAGATTCCCCATGATACTCTTGTGATGTTTCTCCACTATCACAGACATTTTGAATGGAAGGGAGCTCAAACAGTCATCTAGTCCATCTTCTTAACCCAAGACCAAATCAATTATATGTAAGTACGTACATCCATATACAGTATCCTAGAAGAGCAATCCTCTTAAAAATGAGATGAGCATTCCAGCTCTCATGGCCCATCCACTCTTTGGCTTTTTGTTCAGACCTCAGTAAACTGGTTAAGCAGGTCCTGCATCACATTGACACCAGTCTGTTAATTTGCATCTTAGTTGTACCCAGAATTTGCTAGGCAAATATACTACAAGTTATCACATCTTATGTGCTTTGTTGAAATGCCAGACTGCAAAAAAAAAAAACAAAAAACAAACAAAAAAAAAAAAAACACTCCAAAGAAAAAAGAAAAATCAGCTCCAGGAAACAGACTGCAATCCACTGACCTCATATCAAATATTAAACACCTGATAAATAATAAGACACTTCAGCCTTTTCTGACCTACACTGCCTTTGAACAAACACGAGGTTCCTTTTCCTTTTGCCAAATCTCACCCTCTTCCAGAAAACCTGCCTCTTATTTTGTAAAGTCTCCTCAAATTGCAATATCTGACTCTAGCCACTATGCAAATAGGTGCAGTTTTGTCGTTCATTAATCACCCTTCCATGTTTTACATAAGCTAAAAAGGAATAAGCATATCTTGAAATGAATGCTGTTCCTCATTTGCATTGCTCTACCTTTATGGTTCTGGTTTCTTTAGTCACACTGCACCAGATCTCAACATCTTTACAATGCATACTAGCTTAATCTACCTGTAGTCCCATTGATCTCCATGCTATTCACTAGAAAGGTATCAGAAGCTGACTCTATTTGGTGTTGTTAAAAATTAGACCACAAAACAGGTTAGTCACCATAGCAACCATGTGTTATTCCCTTCCCATGATCATAACAGGTCTTACTGCTAAAGACACTAGAAGCATGAATCAGAACAGGGACTGGCACAAAATCCCATTTTCTGTATCTCAGACTGATCCGGGCAGTTTCCTCTCCAACCTGAACAAGATCAAGAAATTCACAGCAACTGTAACCTCTCTTGCAAGGCCAGAAGAGAAGAGGCGAAGATGCCTAGTGTAAGATCAGAGAACTTGCTAATCCTCCCCAACAAACTGTACATACTAATGTTTACAAAGGTACTGTAGCAAAACTCCCAGGTTTTCTTTTTTTTTTTCTTTTAAAATGCATTCCCTCCCCTTTCCCAACCATTTCTGACTTTTTCTTTCCCTCTTTATTCCCTATAGATAAGTATAAGTGAGCTAAGACATATGATAAGCTTCAGCATTTTATTTTGGTAGTAAGTTGTATTTGTTTTGTTTTTTCTCCTTCTTTATATTGTATAATTATTATGTTTATATTGATTTGTACTGTTCTATATTACTGTTTTATTTGTACTATGTGATTTAGGCCTACATATGTAAGTTAGCATAAGTCATGTCAAGTTTCCAATTGGTTTGTCAAGTCTCCATCCAGGCCCGGTTGTGTAACCTGTGACTCACACCTCCCCCTCCTATGTAACCTGGTTCCTGAATGAATGGGGAAGAATGAGGGTGCTTGAGAGACAATGGCAGTAGGTCTAAACATAGCTCTCTCTGAATGACCGAACCATCAACACCAATACCTGGACCAATGACCCAGCCCTTGGAACCACGCTCCTCATTCAAGAAACAAAAGATGAGGCAGCCCACCATTGTGCCAAGGCTGCACATGCTCAGTAAGAACATCTGGAGCCCTCTGGGACAGGACTGACCCTGCCTGGACAGGCCCTCCCCATAGGACATCAAAGGTAGTCTTCCCCATAAAAGGGGTAGTGAAGACAGACCCAGTGGGGACGCCCTCTCCATCTGGACCAGCACCATGCCACACCACCTATCCACCCAGAGGCCCTGCCGGTGACCCCACTCTGGAAAACACCTACTGGACAAGAACCCCTTTCCAGCCTGGATAGGTAGCTATCACCCCCACCCCCTCTTTAACCAAGGACTTGGACTCTGCTTCTCTTCCCCACCTGGACTCCAGCCCTTCCACTGAGTCTCTTTCTCCTGCTGCCATTGCGAGCACGTGTGTGTGTGTGTGCGTGTGTGTGCATGTGTGAACCAATAACTTCATGGGGCTGTGTGGCGTTGTCTGTTTAATAAAACTGTTATTTGGACCCCTGAGTTGGATTTTGCTTTACTATGGTTCAGCCCTGCTTCAATCTCTGCTCCTCGCCCCTCTAACTTCTCTCTCATTTCTCCCTCTCCTGCTTCTGGCTCACCGCCACCTCCAACACCTGTCCCGAGCTCCTCTCTGCCTCCAACCCCCTGTTTCTTTGCCACTGTCTGCTCCCCACTGCCTTTTCCTTTTCCCCTGAGCAACCAGGTTTCTGCCTCAGTTTCTTTCCTGGCTGTCTCCTCCTTGCCACCAGGCTTTTTTTTTTAACTTTTCTTTTCCCTCCCATATACCAGCGACCTTGAGTAAACCCAGGGCCACTTGATCTTAAGTAAACCCAAGCCTCAGTTCCTCAGTCAGCTTCTCTGTAGTCCACTAGTTCTAATCCCAGTTCTGGCAGCTTTCACTCCCTACACTTCAACTCTCTCTCTCTCTCACCTTAACCTTCCCCCAAGTATCCCAGGTACCCCAAGCACACCCATATATACTATGCCATCCAAGTTAGGAACTTACCTATGTGCAGGTGGGTTGTATGTGTGTGAACTGGTAAATGTGTGTGTTTGTGTATGCGTGTGCATGATATACGAATTAGTGATCTGTGTATGTGTACTGAGTGTGCAGGTATTGACAATTGATTTTTGTCTAATTTTTAGTGTGTAGTGTGTATGTGCTTGAATTGGTGATAGGTATGCATGTGCCTAGACTGGTTTGAATGTGTATGTGCCTGAGTTGGTAGTGGCAGGCAAGGTTCCTTGGGTGAATTTGATATCTTTTATTAGACCAACCCAAATAGTTGGGGAATAGTTATTAAGCAAGTTTTCGGGTTCAAAAACCCTTAGTCAGGCTAAGGAAGTTTCAGCAGTTGGTATGTGCTCTTCCTGGATGGAATGAAAAGTCATGAGTTGGTAGTGTGTGTGTGCATGCACCTAATTGATTTGTGTGTTTGTATATGTGCAATTGTGTCACACCCTCCTGTCTAACAGCTCAATATTGAGATCCTGAGAGTTGGCCTGACCCACAGGGCAACAGTACAAAATGTGTAGTTGCATGAAGAAACTCACTGCATCACAATGCTGGCTGCAGTCGGTCACCCTTAAAGTTCCTCAGGTGTTTCTGGACCTTTGATAGCATGGCCCAAAAGATGAAAGGTGTTTAGTTTCTTTTCTACTTTGGAGAACACACAACACCAGCAGAGTCTCCCTATTTCTGACAAAGGGTGTTTATGCCCAAAAGCTTGCAAAGAACTTTTCCCCCATTATTCAGTTGGTCTAATAAAATATATCACATCTACCCCAAGAAACTTGCCTGCCCTAGACACTTTAATACCTTTGATCTGTGCCCAGATTCTCAAAGGAGCAAGAAATTTGCTGACTGGAGCGGTCTTCACTTGACAAGTTGTGGATGCTAATCTAGGGTTGACAAATACACAACCATGCCATCAGTAGTAAGAATGGTTTCTTCGGCAGTGCTCAGTTGGTTATGGAGCCCCATAAATCAGTACCTTCCTTAGTGGACTATGTTGGGTGTGGATGGAAAGGAAAGATTCCTTCATGATGCCTCTTGCAGAGTACATAAAGGGATGAAAGGCAGACAAGGCTCTTTGGGTAGATGTGATATCTTTTATTAGACCAACTAAATAGTTGCAAAAATTGTTCTCTACAAGCTTTCAGATGCAAGCATCCAAAAGCTTGCAAAGAACAATTTTTCCAGCTACTGAGTTGGTCTAATAAGGTTCTTTGAGTGGATGTGGTATCTTTTGTCTGCCTATGTCCTTAGACCAACATGGCTACAACCAATAACCCTAAATGGGTGAAAGTCAGTCAAGTGATTGGAGCAGGCAGAAGGGTTTCATTCTCAATTTCTCCTGATTTGCTGGGCTTTTCTTTAACCCTGTTTTTTAACACAACCTCCCCCCAACTCACTTTCATCAATAGTGTGACTCATGTAATAAAATGCTACTCTGGGTAAGCAGGAGTGGAAAAGTCTGGCTCTGCATTAATTAACTGATGTTTGCAAACCGCTTTCCTCTTTAAAGCAAGAAAAGAATTGCTTTAAAATGGAGCACCAAGTTTTATCTAATACTTTTGAGAGGCTTATAAAGATTTTTGAAGAGTCAATAACACTTTTAAGTGTCCTTAACTATTCTGTTCAAACGTTAACACTTGCATTTTCTTTGGGCACTTCATCTTGGGAAAGCACCATTTAAGTCTTTCCCCACTTAAAAATGCCTTGCTGAGGTACTGTGAGCACAAGCCCACTTCCAGCTACTCTGTACTATACACCCAGATAATAAAAAAATGAGTGTTGTGAGCTATCGTGTCCATGACCACACGCGTTACTATGTTCTAGTTATTTCTGCATTGTTCAGTTGAGGCTTCCTTACAAAGAACCTTTTCTTCCCATACTCACAGCTACACAATTGAAGCAAAATGAAGAATAAATCTGGAGCAAATAGAGTAATTAGACAATATTAAGCTTTTTTCAAAGCAGCTCACATCTTAATACAAGAGAAATAATGCAGCCCTCCCTTTTAATGGGAGTCAGGTCTTTCCAGAGCTGTGTAGGACTAAAAGCCAGTAAGAGAAAAAAGGAAGTGTTTAAAAAGATGAAAGGACAAAGATCTGGCAGTGGGGAGCATATATGCGTGTGTCAGTGTATGTCTGCATCTGCGTATTAGGATTCAGATTTAAATGGCTTGGTCTATCTAGTGACCTACTTTAAAACAGACTCTTGATGTGATGCTACTTAAAGTCTCGGTGGCAAAAAAAAAAAAATCACGACTTTGAGCAGCATTTCTTGCTCCTTCACTTTGCAAAAACAGTTCCTGTTTGCAACATTGGGACTTCTTTAACATGGGTTGGAGCCAGCCTGCTCCAAAGTAGGATCTCTCATCTTTGCAAGATAAAGTCTCCTTTGTTCTGAAGGCTCTACCACCAGTTGGATGCTGTCCTGTCCTTCCCTGACACAACTCTGACGTTGGCTTTGACATACTATGCTGCCCTACCAGAAAAACCAAACATGGAAAGTTGAAACTTGTCTCAAATTTGTAGGTATGACAACAATATAAAGCATAAAGTGCCTTACCTTTGTTCACTCTTCCAAGAGCAAGTTATTTGAGTGTCTGCAGCTGCACTACTGCAAAGAAAAACACGGGTCAGGTTAATAATAAAGACAGGCAAAAGCCACAAACTCCAAAGATTCAGGTTAAACATTTACCAAAATTTGCTTCTATAATCAAACCCCCAGGTTCTGCTTAGCTAGCTGTTGGCATCTTGAGAAACAGGTAACAACCAATCAGCAACTTGTCCACTTACTTCCCGGTCTGAAACTCAGACGCTTGCTGAAGTCACTCAGGCACATCCAGGCTAGGATTTCAACAGCACAAAGCAGAAAAATATTCTGTGTAGAAAACACCCTCCCGAATACAAGTGAGACTTCAAATATTTACATGCAGGGGGCAGTTCAAAGTTACTTGCTGAAACAAGGCCATAGGACGATAGCACTTTACTTTTCTTTTTTTGCTGTCTATTTTTGTGCCCAGGGAGTCTTTTGGTTCCCAGTGCTAGTCCTAAAGCAAGTTGGAAATGTCCAGAGGGCAGCCCCAATGTTTGTCCTCGCCTATCAGATGGGCTAAATTACCCAGTATATGGTAATCAAAACTAAGTTGGTAGGTGCAAAATGATTGCAGAGAAGAGCAGAACCGCTTCTGGACCTCTCGTAGACCATTAGCAGTGCTTGTTGGGCATTTGTCTGCACTGTCCTCACCCTCCAGGAGTAGTTAATGAAGCCGTGCACCTCCTCCTCCGTTCCAACCATGTCTTCCTGTTTCTCGAATTGGTTCAACAACTTTGACTTTTCCCTATCTCTATATCTGAGCCCAGCCTCAGTGGCATTTTCACCTATCCCTTTTCCTTCATCTCTTTCTACGCCCTCCACCAGCCTGCGACCCATTCATGGGATAGTTCTTCACTCCCCCTTGCCTCATCATCCTGTCTGGGTACTTTAGCTTCTCAATTAAAGCCTCTTTCCAAAGAAGACTCACCTGTGGGCATCGAGGTGCCTGCAAATCAGGTGGCAGACTCAGAAATAGATGCTTAGTTTTCAGCATCTGAATTTGAAAACACTGGTCCCATACCCATAACAACCCGTGCTCTCCCAGGGCATGTCCAAATGAGCGTGCACATAAGTTTCCCTGGGGACAAATACCAGAGGCACATATTTGTGCCATTGCTACTTGTCCCTGGGGAATGCCTCTGCACGTGCACTCTGGCACGCTGCAAATTGCACCAGGTGGTGTAAGGTTGGCTGGGGCCAGCACCTGGGCTGGCCCTGGCAGCCTTACCTGAGGTCCTGGGAGCCGCCCATGACTGCAGTAGCAGCAATCTGGGTGTGCAGAGCCTGGCTGGCAGCAGGAGTGTGGCTCTGGCCAGCCAGACTCCAGTTTTGGGCAGCACATACTGCAGCCATATGCACCCCGCTGGGGGTTTTTTAGACTTTTTTGATACTAGGATTTCCTAGTATCTAATTTTGGCTTTGCAGTTATACAGCGAGGAGAGCCTTTTTATGTGCACTGAGTGCATTTTGTGGTGCTTCACATGCCTTTTGAGGCACCACAAAGCACGTGTGCATGCTCCTCTGGACGTGCCCCCAGTGTCCTCAGGAGGGATCAGAAACACCAGCAGATACTGAAGTGGAAAGCGCTCTAGGAACAGTACCAAGCAACAATAAGAGTTTCAGCATAGTTACAGTCATTATGCCCCTCCACTCGTGCTCTCAGGGCCAGATTTCCAAAGGTAATCATGTGAGTGCCTAAAGATGCAGATAAATTCCTAGTTCCTATGCCAGTTAGGCACATAACCTCCATTTAAAATGCGAGATTATTGTCACTGAGAACTGTAGCTGCAATGATTTTGGAGCACCCTGAAAAGCTTGGAGAAGTTAAAAAATGCTGTCTCTCTCCTTGCTTCCCTGCAGAGGAGTATCACATGAACCAGGACTTGTCTAAGGCCTAACGTACATGTAGTAGCTGTGGCCTGGGCTGTGATTTCTCAACAACAGGTTTTCTCCAATAAAAAACAAAAAAAATTCCTAGTTTTCAGATTTAAAAAAGTAATCCCAAATCCATGTTTTTCTGTGATTAAATGAAATGCCACTAATATATTTATGACCTTAACCCTAATATATATACATCACTCTAGATAGATAGATAGATAGATATGAATCACTATATAGGTATATATGCATCACTCTATATATATAAATGCATCACTATATAGATATCTATCTATATAGATATCTATCTAAATATAAATGCATCACTATATAGATATAGATATCTCTATATAGATATCTATCTATATATAAATGCATCACTATATAGATATCTATATAGTGATGTTTCATATTTCATATTGATCATGGAAAAATTTGGATTTTGGGTTACTTTTTTTAATCTAAAAATTGGGGGATTTTTTTTTTTTTATCGGAGAAAACCAGGATCCCTGCCAATGTGTGTTCTGAATGCAACAAACCAAACTATCTTCTTTCTAATGAAGATCCTGCTCTTAAGTACTAGTCTCGGAGGCGAGGAGACTGATACAGGGCTCTCAACAGTATTGTTGTGCTCTTCCCAGTAATACTCTTCATCTCCCCTATGAACTTTGCAAGCCCTGTTTCCCCTTCGCCCATGTTGCCTGCTTAGTATGCTCTGAAGCAAGACCCGTCTCCGACTATGTATTTGTCTTGTACACGGCATGTATGTACTTGTGTACAGCACCTAACGCAATGTGACCCCAATCTCTGTTGGGGTCTAGGAGTGTTTCTGCAGTATGCATGAATCACAGTAACTGGATTTAGCTGCTTGACAAACAGTCAGTAGTTTGGAAAAAGCTATTCCAAGTCTTTCTATTCCATCATTTTCCCCAGACCACAACAGAACAGAACAAAACAACAGCCTCCAAATGCTGTTCCTTTTTGGCAGGAGAAATCCAATCCTACCTTGGTTAGCAGAACAAAGAAAGCAGGAAGCGCAGGAAGGAATTTTCATTCCTGCAACTATTTTATTTTATTTCCCCCCCGCCCCCGCTTCTGTATCAGGTAATTTTCAAAGCTCACTGTTCCTGGTTAGTCTGTGAATCTTCTTGTTTTGTCTACTCCCACCCAGTGTTATTTAACTTCCATTTTGCTGATGAAAAACTTGATTGTGCTTAGATGTTGCGACTGGGTAAATCGGAACCTGAGACCTTCACAATCCCAACAGGGAATCAAGCAAAAATGCCGCGCTCTCGCTAGCAGAAACCCAGCCGTAACTCTGCTGTAACAGAGACAAGGTGCATTTATACACTACATAAATGCTAAACAAATCATTTAATCATTTTCTATTGCAGCTGCCACTTTTTATCACTTCAAGCTAGTGCCTTGATTCAACTTTCCAACATATGGAGGAGATTTTTTTCCCATTAAACCATTTGATTTATGTGCATCTAAAATGTACAAGGCTCAAAAACAAACTAATGTGTGTTTAATATTTGGGGCTCTAAAGGAATGTGTTGGCCCTTATTTCGGGCCCTCATGGAATGCAAGATTCTGTCTCATGTGGGCAGGCTTTTGACATTAAAATAAGTAATAATTAAAATATGCATGACCTCCAAAGGTTTTAATTACCGCATGCTGCCGAGTGATTCTCCTTGGCAACATCACGCCTTTAGGAAAAATCAGCTTGCACCACTACAAAGGGGAGGATGACAACACACGCAAGATAAAAGGGAAAACAAGGCCATCTTTGGAGTAGGGAAAATTAAAATCCTCTTTGTCTGCAGATGATTCTCTCCATATCACAAGCTGGAGCGTCGGAAGCATGTGCAGAACATACTGCTTGGAACTGAATCGGATGCTTGTGCTCTTGTTTGTTTGCCTGGTCTCCTTGCACCCATCTCCAACCCCTCCTGGTCCTCCTGTCCATGCCTTACTCTTACAACCCACGATGCTTTTTTTTTCCTGCCTTCTCTCCCTCCTCTACCTCACATTCTTCATGTTATTACACGCTCTGCTTTGTCTTTCATGCCTTTAAGGAGCAGTACTTTCGAACTGAACACAGAAGACACCCGGCGTGTTACAGACAATACTCAACCAGGATGCCACGAGGTGCAACCATTTACACATGATTCACAAGATAAGCCCAGAGATTTCAAATGGGAGCTCTCAGCCTCAACACCGTTCTGACCAGTCTTTCTGAGTACTTTGCAACAGAAAAATTGCTCTAGCCTTTTGCCATTGTCAAAAAAAAATGGGCAAAAGCTAAAATCTGGCATTTTCCAAGGAGGGGGTTGATTTAAAACAAGGTTGCAAACCACTGCTCTAGACCTTAAGCCTGGTAACTGTGACCCTTAAAAAAGCCTAAATAAATAGATAAATACTATTAGAAAATAATCAAGTTCTTTCCACTTCTTTCTAAATTCTCATGTGCACAAATCCAGGTGTCAAGTCATACCCTGATTTCATGAATCCCAATCCCCCGTTGGTATAAATCCCATTGACTTCCAGGCACTGTGCCAGGCACTCTCATAAGTTGACAGTTTGGGCTATGATTTTATACCTACATAATTCATGCACTCTAATCAACCCCATCACTATGCCAGATGACCTATACTTTTTTGGACTTTTTGTACATACTACCATCTTACTGATTTGGATAGGATCACCCGTGGTAATAAGTACTACATGATAAGCACTACACCTGGCAATAAATGCTTGCAGGTCAAGCCGTTCAATTTTAGTCTAATGAAGAAAAGGTGTAGTACCATATTTGCCAGTTTAAGGATCAACGAACTATATATTGCTAATAAATAATTTTAAGGTGTTGGTCTTTAGATTTGTAATATTCATAGATGTTAGGGGGCTGGAAGGGACTTCATGAGATAACTCCAGCAAGGTGTTTTTTTAAAGATCTCCAGGGTAGGTGACTGTACCACCTCTGGGGAGAGTCTGTTCCAGACCCTAGGAACCTGAATAATGAAGAAATTCCTCCTTATGTCCACACTGAAGCAATCTTCAAGCAGTCTGTGTGCAGTGTTTCTTGTCTTTCCCTGGGGTACCCTGGTGAACAGATGCTACCCCAGGCCCTGATGTATGCCCTTGATATACTTATAGGCTGCTACCAAGTCACCTCTAAGTCGTTTTTTCTCCAGGCTAAACAGTCCCAAGTCTTTCAGCTTCTCCTTGTATGACCTGCTCTCCAGACCTCTAATCACGCACGCGGCCCATTTTTGGGCTACACGCATTACTCTTCTTGCCAAAGGAAGCAAGATCAGAATCCAGCATCTGCCATCCCTGTTTCTCTCTCATATTTTTTTTAAGCAATGACTCAATCACATTGCATGGCCTTCATGACATGCAGTAGGAACCAGGACCCCTTTGTGGGAAAACCAGAAATGAGAGAGTGGGATATCAACTATTTCTACAACTTGAGGTTATAAAAGTTTGGCAAGATTTTTTTTTATGGTTGTTGCTTTAGTTTATGACATGATAACCTACTTTTTTTTTTCCCATATCATAACTACCTAGACACAAAGGTAGAAACTAGGCCATCCTTGACTTCACTGGTCCCAAAACCAGGGCACTGCTCGGAGCTCCATTCACAAAACTGGCGTGACACTGCTCTGCGCTCTCGCTCCCTGTTATTTATAACTTTCCAGGGCCTGGGAACAAAGGGCTGGGCGACGGTGGTGCGACAAACGCATACCTGCTTTCCTTTCCTTCACAAAGGAACTCGTTTTGGGGATAACAGAAGAAAATAACGAGACAAAGAAAATAATGGATGGACAATACAAAGCCGATGAGGAAGCACAGTCAATACCTGGGGCCTGATTGTGCAGCTTAGTCACAGCCCAGAGCGGAGGAGGAGGCTGAGGTGATGCATTGCCCAAGGGAGAGCTCAGAAAGGAGATGATGTCTCGGGGATCAGGGTGCCCTGGCCGTGTGCCATCCATTCATGGTGTGCAGTGGGTGCAGTCCTCGAGCTTTCAGGTGGTGTGTGCCACAGAGAAGGACAGTGCTCCTAAACGCTCCTGGGTTATCACTGCCTAGCTTTTGTCGGGGGTTAGCCAGGGAAGATGGAAACAGCCCTTGTTCCTTTCTATTTCTATGCAAGATGCAGGAACAATCACCCCATGGATACTTGCCTGGGAGGAATTACAGCCAACAGTGAGCTGTGTTGATGCAACAAAAGAGAAATGTACTTTCAAAGCCGTTAAATGTAGTTCGTCTCCTTGATTTTTTAAATTTTCTAAATGCTGGTTTTAAAGCAACTCTGCAATATTTTTCTCAATTCTCAACACCCATCTCTTCCTTAGGGCCTTCTAAGATGCAGAGAGAGAAAAAAAAATGTGCCATTATTTTTTAATACTGCTAAATAAAAAGAATTGCTAATAAGCCTGACAAATCTAATCACTCGGTTGTTTTACTTTGCAGAGCTGACAGCACAAAGAAGACAAATGCTAAAGAGGTGAAAAATGTGAAAAATGACTGAGGTTAATGTGATCCTTTTGAATCAAACTAACATTTGCTTGTACCATAATTGCAAGCGTCTTGAGGAAGACAGCCTTCACCAACCTGGCTGTGGGTATGGACGTGCCCACAATTTACCAGGTTGAAAAGAGGACAGGGCTTTACTATGTATTTGCTGCTCTGTAGTAACTGCCCATGCGTGTGTTTTGCCTTAAAATAAATGGAAGCTAAACCAGGGTAGCTTGACCTTCGGTGAAAAATGGGTAACTTGGCATCACTAGGTTTCACTTCCCGCTGAACAAGAATGCTTAGACAGACCAGTAAGTTCCTGGCCTCTTTGGCCCGACAGCGTGTTGTTTTTATGCCCGTATCCTGCGTTTCCATGCATAAGCACGAATACACAGGTGTTCGTAAAGGTGAGCAAGGCCTGGAGAGTTGGCCAAGAGGCGGAGACTGATGTTAAAGGAAGTAGGGTTCAATGTTGCTGGCATAATGCTACTAATAAAGAAGACTAATAAAGGCCATCTTGGAACAAAACGCAAGTTTCTTTCAGATATAGCATTTAAAAAAAAAAAAGAAATTGCCCTCAAGGGGGAATGCATGGCCTAATCTTTCTTTAATGTGTTTTCACTAGCAACAGTCCAGCTGCCCCTGGTTTGTCATTGTAATTACTGAGGGACAGATTTCCCGTAGCCCTGCAGAGGCAATGCAGAGAGGAAGGATGCCAGGATCCTATACTCATGGGGAGGTAGTTGGGGCTCTCCCTTATCCCAAGCCTCAAACCCACCTGGCTGCAGAGATGGGGGCAGGCTGCCCTAGTCTGAGGCACTGGTGGGTAGTGGGTGGTTTTCTGTGATGCCGTATGCTGACTCTTTAAGGACAGGTGTTACCTGTTATGCCTAGCATGAGGCCTCCGGCTTTAAAGCGAGGATCTGGGAGCTGTCAAAAGGCTGGTTGTGTGACTAGGTGGAGAGCAAGGTTGGAAACAAAAGGCTGGTCCTGCCCCTCAGCTGGGAACAAGGCTGTGAGGATGGTGGGCTGGCTGCTAGGGCATTTCGGTGAGCTCTAACCTAACGGAGAAAAGTTGAAGCTCTTTTATGGCTTTGGAGAGGGATGCAGAAGATGCTTCAGAGGAGCAAAGACTAGGAGCGAGCGAGAGAGGCAGTCTGTTGGGGAGCCCTGCACCTGGGGATGATATAATGGTTGGAAATCTCAAATGCAGATAGGAAGGGCTGATAGAAAGGGCTTGGCAAGCTTGAGGGAAAAGGCTTAGAAGAAAATCAAGTGGTTTGAGGGGAAGGAAGGAGCTGGGAGATACTGGACACTAAGTATTTTAACAGAGAGCTTGCACGAGCAGTCTCCTGCCCAGGAGGGCTTTGCTTTGCTAAGTTGCTCGTGCAATGCAGCCTGGTTAATTCTGGTACTTGAGAAGGGATGGTATCGGTTTCAAATTTGAAAAATGTGTGTTATTATGCCAAATAGGAGGTTCTTTCTATCTGTCGATCTATGTAGCTATCATCACACACACACGAGTGGAATAGGAAAAGCAAGATCAGATTGCAGGAAGAACAGGGACTGCAGGGCAATAGGCTTCGGGAGGAAAGTTTGGGTTTCCCATTATGGCAGCTCCTAAACGCCTCGCCCTCTGAGACCTGAGGCAGTTTACTCTACTCCTGTGCCTGTTTTCTGCCTGTCTCTAATATCTGAGGAGACAAACAGCAGGACCTTGGCATTTACTACTAGCCCTTCAGCATGTTTAGTAAGCCCTGTCTCTCTGTGTTGTCTGTTTGTCTCGTGCCTGCTCGGTAATGAAATGAAGGAAACCGAGGCAGCAAACTGGTGGTGAAGAAAGCCATCTGCTCTCTCGATTGTCTCGAGGACTGTGCTTCCCAGAGCTCCCTAAGAGGAGTTATGGCCTCACATTGGGCTTTATGGCTAAAACAAATCCTTTAAATCTTGTTTGGAAAAAAGCATGCCAACAGCAAGGTCCCCTGCAATGTATAGGCGTGCAAAACTAGCAGCATGTAGACAAGAGTCAAAAGACTAGAACAAAAACATCAGAGGCAAAATACACAAGTAGCGTGAGTCAACAATTTTATTTTAAGATTACATAACTAGGCTTCATGTTTTGCTGCTCCGTGTTGGCACCTGTTCAGGGCTCGCATTAAAAACAGGGCTTTACAGGAGAACTGACTGTACAGGAACGACGCGGTGTCCTCAGGGCCTAGCCAACAACCTGTTAATGATATGTTAATAGATGCCTTTGCCTGTTGCTGTGCATCTCTCTAGTTTAAGAAATCATTAGCCATAATCCAGGGGTCTCTGAGTTAAATTTAAAAAACCAAAAAGCTGCCAGAAAATTATGTTCTCTAGACTGCTCATTTCAAGGAAAGAAAAACGACGGTACAGCTATGTCGATGCACCTAAGCATTTTGAACACAGGAAGCACCCTGTGAGCATCCACTCTGGGTACAAAAGGCCTACATGCAAATAAAACTATTAGAGCACACTGCTATGGCAGAGGTTACAACACCATCTGAGTACAATTATAAATGTTTTTCTACCAGATGTTGGCAGCCAACTCCAATCACCATCAACAACGCAAAGGTATTCCAGTTTTAAAATTTCAACAAAATTGTGTAGCGCACACTCTTTTTTAAAAAAAACAACCATAATAGCTATGGGTTTCTTGAATTTCCTGATAGCTGTTTCATCTCTGTGAAAATCAAGCCTTTGTGTGGGCGGGGAGAGGGGGTTCTTTCATTTTTTTAAAGGAGTCTCAGGTTGTTTAAATCAGTTCTTTGGAAAACGTGGGCCCTCGTCTGTACTTCAAGAACATCTGAAGTTTGACTTCTGACTGAGATGCAGAGATCTCCAAGTTCTTCCCCGCTGTACTTGAGAAACAGTCCTTACAGTAAGAATTAAATTAATCGCATACAATCCTGTGACTCGAGGGCTACTTTAAGGTTCACAATAAATATTATGTGAAATATTAACTAAGCGCTCTTGCTGCCCCTTCAAAGATGCCATCCCTTTAGGATAACCTCTGACTTCACTTACCTTTCTGGTATCTCTTGTTTTATTGATTATTATAAGTCTCTCCGACTACCGAGGCATTGAATACCACTTGGTTTTGCTCTAAATAAAGACAAGAGTTGTCTTATTTCACAGATCGGATGTTACAAAACTGCTGCCGTTTTAACAGGGCGCACAGTCATTTTAAAGGAGAGCGCTAATGATCTGCTCAACCATCCGCTATAATGAATACAACTCCTTAACTCCTTCCATTCCTCAAATATGACAATGGCTTTTTGTGAGCCTGAAAAACACACAGACATGGTTAACCTTGCCATCAAACATGGTCCTCTGCTCCCATTTCAACCTTCAAAATATGAACTAATCTCTAGGGCTGAAAATCTGTTGGTGATTACCAGGGTGCAAATTAAAGGTAGGGTTTTGGAGGAGCTGAGCCCCCACCCCCATAAGAGATGAAAGCCTCTCTATAAGATTTGAAAATCATAACCTGGGGAGGGGGCTTTCCAACTAGATTCCTCCATCACTTAGATGGACTTGTTAATCAATGAGCTGGTTGAATACTTTTTGCAGACCCCCCCCCGCAACGCCCCTTAAGAGTCAGTGTGATTCAAACCCCGGTGATTACTTCCCTTCCCTTCCCCTGTCCCCCAACACATGTGCACCTCTCTATTCCCCTTAATCACATACCGAGTCATAGTGCAGCTCCCAAGAACTGGCCTTTGCACCCTGCAAAGGTCATGGCTGTGCCCTGTACCATTCGTCATCATTCATCTCAATGGCCCTCTAAACGTTGAGTAAAAAGTGATGGAAAGATTTACAATCTCTTAATTCATTCAGTTTCTTAACCTGAAAGTACAGGGGGATTATGGGAAACCACTATGCATTTTTGGCTAACAAGCCTACATTCTGATTTTGCTCAGACTGGTGGAAAGCTTGCACAACTCCAGGGATTTGAAGAGGCTCAGAAGCAGCGCACACTCCCTCAGAGGCGGGGTGGCTTGCAAAGAAATGAGCTATACAGGCACGGCTGACATTCAGCTTCAGTCCCTTCCTTCCCTCTTAAACAGAATTGAACTAAGCAGAACAGATAGAGGATTGGAGAAGCTCCTTGGAAGAATAAAAATAGCTGGCTTAGCCAAACAGATGAGATTTAATGCTGTTTATAATCTAATTTTGTCCAACTGCTTTCTTAATGAAACTGTCCAGTCCTCTTTTTCTTTTCCTATTACAAAAAATTAGTGGGGGAAGGAACTGGCATGGCCATCCTTGTTGCATTGTCAGGACTTTTTTACACAGCTTTTCCAATAGGCTTAATGAGTTGTATGTATCCGTTTTCTTGCCTGCGAGCCTGGCTTTTCGAAGTGCCAGGATAGGAATTGTTCTTTCAAAAAAGCAAAGCAATAAAATTTTATTAAACCGAACAGGCTGGTTTGGTTCCCTCCTGCTATGGGCCAATTATTGTGTAGAACAGAGGAAGTGGCATGCCAAGCACAATAAGGAGTGAAACGGTGGAATGTGACGCCGGTATTTTTCTCCATTTGACTCTTCGTCTTGGAGAATAGATTTTACTCCACAGGAAACGTTTTCCTCCTTTGCGTGGACATCTGGGAAACAATAGTCATTGAACATTTGTGGTGAAAGACACTAATAGCTGCTTCCCCTGCAGTAGCCCCTCCACAGTACTAGAAAAGACCTATTTGGTAATCTCACCTTGTCCTTTGCCAAGTCGGGATTGTTCCCTACGCTACAATTTCTACTGCTTTGTTCAGGCAAGTTTAAATGTTCCAAGTGATGTGGCTTCCACCACTTCCCTTGGCAAATTATTTCACAGTCTAATAGATCTCCACTGTCAGGAAGTTTTTCTCTGCTAGCCAACCCAAATTTTCCTTTTTCTTAATTTTATCCCATTATTTATAGTTATTGTTCCAGGTACCACTCTAAATAACCATTTGCTCTCGCTGGTACTGTTTATGTTAGCCCATTAGTGATCACTTAGCCCAGCTAACATAAATCGTACTTAACTCTTTTCATCTTTCCTTACAAATCAGTCCCTCCAACCCCTAATCATTCGTCGTGATCGTTTGGGAAGGCCGTCCAATTTGTAAGTGTTGTTCTAGGTTGGCATGGCCAAGAACTAGATGCGGTATTCATTTCTCATGTGGACTGACCAGACCCATGCATCAAATGATTATTTAGTCTTTGCTTTGTGACACGATACCCCTCTATAGATATGATGAAGATCACACCAGCCCTTTAGTAACGATGGAGTATTGAATATCATAACTCCTTTGTGCTCCAGTGTTACTCTTTTCACAGCACTGTTCCATCAGTCTGACCTTTATGAATTGAAACGATGAGTTGATTGTACCTTAAGTGCAAATAAAACATACCCATGTTCCTATATCCTCCTTAAATGCACTGCAGCAAGCCTTACAGATCTTCCCTATAATATATTTCAAGACTATTGGATGGATTTTAGTCATGTATACCCCATTGCAGCAAACAGAAGTAGGTGTCCATTGCCAAATCCCTCTGTCCTAGAACTTTGAAATTCAACTCCCCAACATTAAATCTAGATAACTGTTTCTAATCAGGCTCCAGCATCCAACCACGTTGCCTCAAATATGCTGGTGATATGCAGAGATGGTGATGGAGATTGAGCTTCTGAAGGAAACTGCTGAGAGGTGCAGGCACTGACATCTGCAGTAGCATCTTGATAGTAGTGATCTGACCACATCATCCACTCCAGTGCCCAGCATGTCCTTTCCACTGCCTTTCTGTGCTGCTGACTCCCAGATCAACTGGTGTCTGAGGAGCCCTTTCTTGGGAGTCTGGGAGCCTCATGCATGGCTAAGTGACTGGACGGACATGCTTGAGATGGGAGTGACAGTGCCCAGTCTCATAGTGCCTAAAAACTCCTCCAGATCTAGCCCTTAGTCTCAAAGGACAGTTCAAAGAAGTCCCAAGGTGGGTTTTTTTAATGGGAATATAACTCCACCTTACTGACCAAGTGTAGAAGACTTTCACCTAGATTTGAACCAACCCTATTTTCCAAACTGCACGTTTGCCTTGCCCTCCTGTTCTTCATAATAACACTCAAGGAACCAATGATCAATCCTGAAAACTTTCATCTACCGTGTAATGTCTGTAAGCTTTCATGATTTAAGGGATTCCTGACCAACTGGGGATTCCTGATCTTCTGACACAGGGTTTGCATAGCCTAATTATCCCTTGTCTGTGCATTTCATTACACGCGATGTTGTTCACATACAAAAACGCTCACAAGGGTGTGGAAGCGTAGACCAATTAGCAAAACAATACCCCATACCTCAAATGTGTGAGCGATGTATTGGACCACTTGACTTTCCATTGAGAGAAGCATTGCTTGAGCCTTGGACAGAGATTCTGCACCTTTCAAAGGCCTGCATCACAGTGTAGCTGTCCAAGATATTTGCTTTAATTAGAGATCTGGCTAGGCCAATCTAGCCACGTACTGTAACCCTCTTATGTTTTGTATGCCATGAGAAGCTAAGCAAAAGACAAATCTTGAAGCACTAAGGCCCTTTAAATAGGTTCAGTTTCCCATCTGAATCTGAGTTCCCTAATTCTTGTTCCTATTCTGCACTGACAGGGCCACAAGCTACACAGGTTATTTGGTGCCAAAATATTATACTCCGGTATCTACTTATAAGATTTTTGTTCCTCCTGTAAATGAGAAGCATCTTAAACACCACACAAATTATGACTAATGGAAAATATTTCAAGAATGGCAGGTGAAACATTTTCATTGCAAACTGAAGTATTTACGAGCAGCTTAATAATGAAGACAATCTTCTCTAAAGGTCATTCAAATCCACCCCAAAAAAGGCAAATAGCAAATGGCATGAGATGAAGGAAACGTCTATGTGTTGTTATTGATTCAATGTGTAAAGTTCTTTTTTTTGTGTTCATGACCATGCGAAGCCAAAAATGAAATCCATAGTTGTGCGGGAAATGATGTGCTCTTTCCAGAGTTGCATGGAAAGATGATTCAGACAACTTCAGATCCAGCCATTCGTTGTTGCCTTTCTGATGCTGAGAGGCACAGGTGATGCCATTCAGGAGGCACATATGGCATTCAAGACCGGTACATGGAGCAACACTGGCTTGTGATGTGTTCTTCTATTCGTCTCCTGCCATGCCAAGCAGAAGCAAATGTTTTCTTTAAAAAAAAAAAGGTATATGAAAGCAGGCCAGGGGGCTTGTGTGCTAATAAAGGCTTTAATAAGTCTATAAAAAGTCAGTGTAGCCCACCATATGGCACAGACACCAAAGAGAAGATAAACTCTGAACAGCTTAGCCTCTCCGATACTTCTGTTGCATTAAATCAACGGCATAAATACCCTGAGGTAGGGAAAAAAAACAAGTAACTTATCATCTAAAAATATAAGCTTGACAGTTTCTTTGTTTCCTTCAGTTTATGCAGCTGTTCATCTCCATACAGGACAAGGCAATCTCATAGAGTAGGAAAAATGAGGTTAAATAATGGTGCAGATTTTTTTGGAGTAATCCAGGACACAACTAGCGCGGTGCGACTGCCTGGCAATTAGGTCATACCTGTGTTAATGATACACAGTAAATAATATACAGGGAAGAATCGCATTACAGTTTCCATTCCATAATTGCAATAAGACCCACCGGGTCCCCATGCGTTTTCGGGGGGGATTATTGCACTTCGCTGAATGCTGAAGTCACTTGTCCTTTAGCCTCTGAGCGCCACCCAAGGCTTTCAGCAATCTCCAGCACAGCGCTCCCTGTTGTGTCTTTCTGACTTAAATAGAAAACACATTTTCACTTCAGACTAATCCCCATTAAGGATCACTGAAGTCGTACAGGCTCTTGTGCTGATTCTAATAAAAAGAACATATTTAGAAGGAAATTAGTCTTGTAACTCAGGCACTTTAATATAATTCTGTGAAAACCACTGCTGGGTAGCTGTGATTAGCTGCTTTCCAATTGCTTTCTTTGGACTAAGCTCACTTTACTCCAGCACAGAAACAAAGCTGGGTTTTTTGTGGGCCTGTTAAGGCTTTCCCATGTTATTGTTGGGTTTGGGGTTATGGAATGACATAATATTCTGAGGATCCATGAAAATGATAGCTAATGTATGTAAAAGCAAAGCTGCATAGGAAAGGGACTCTGGCTTCCTTCCTCTCCAGCTGATAATAACTGTCTATCAAGAAAGCTGAAATTATGGTCCGCAGTATATCAGCGGCTGCTGATTGAGCTAATAACATGGAACAGATCCTCAGCAGGTTTAAAATGATGCTCTGGGATGGAGATCTGGCAGTTAAAGATCCGCACCTAAACGACAAACCATTGCATTTGGTCCTTTTATTTATAACTAAAGAAAACTTTCGCTCACAGCACTCTGCAATACTACACAAAAACCACACCTAATGGTCTGGTACTTCTGCTTCAACCGCTTAGCAATACCCAGTGCTTCAGAAAGGTGAACATTTTCCACGGTACGCTTTGCCAATACATTATTGTACTTCAAGAAAAGAAATCCCTTCCCAACTCCAATGCTGATCAGTTCAAGCACTGAACAAGAGTGTTTTCAGATTAATGCCTCCAGCTGTAGAGTCTGCCTGGCTTGAATCCACTACTGTTTGGAACATGGTACAAAGAACATCTTTTTGGCCAAAGAGTTTTCTGAACCTCACTTATCAGGGTGTTTTTCATTTCTTTGTATTGAGGACTTCAAGCCAGTCCAGATAACAGGCTGCCTTGTCCTTTCCTTTCTTGTATTTATTTTTTCATTATTTCCACCTGTTATGTAAGAACTGCATTTAAACTGCAAGCTCTTTAGGATCACACACGGGGTTTAACTTTTGTCCACGCAGCTCCTGCCCATATTTTGAGGGCTGAAAACTAATGAGCCCAAATTACTTCAAATCAACAACTTTTGAATAGCTAAGTGTTGCAAGTAGCTCTTGCATTACTCAGATCCTTTTGTAGATGATCTCATGATAAAGGAGATGCTGGTAGATCTGAATTTCAGTGGGACTTGGCTGTGCTTCCACTAGTATGCACACAACTTTGTGCACGTACACATTTGTGCGCAACTTCCTGCTTTGCAGGAATGGCAGTTTCTACTTCTGCAATGCTGCATCTCTTCAAATGGCCTATGTAATAACTGAGTGACTGCACTCATCTAGGCCCCAGATCCTCATCCATGATGACAAACACTAGTAAGCAATGTTCTGTCTGGCTTTTTTTAGGTGGAAAGCATGTGAAGTGAAGATGATCTTTGGTTTGAAGAGCTCTGCAATTTGAGAGGTCTGGGACCAGCTACCCGCTTTGACCTAGACAACCCTATGTGACTTGCTCGAGCCAGGTCATTTCTTTTTCTGTATCTCATAATAGCAATACCAACTTGCTCCTGCCACATGTCTGCCTTGTCTGCAAACTCATAGAGAAAAGGCGGACGTCTTGCTAAACATCCACGCAGTGCCCACTGCAGCGGAGCTGTGATTCCAGGTGGGCCAAAGCACAATGACGGTAGTAACAATAAAGGCACCTGGAGAGAGATCTGTAGGACCCAGTGTCCAATTTTATTTGACTACTGTGTTTCTGGCAAGAGACCACTGTAGTTTGGGATCATGTCCTGTGCCCTTTTATACAGTTTGTTTCCCCATCTCTACTTGCACGCTGTGCTACATTCTCTCCCACATTTTTTTTCAAGTCACTGCCAAATATTTTATAGTTTCTTTATTCAACCTGTAAAAAAAAAAAGAGAAAGGATTACAACTTATCAAAATACTTCCAAGCTGCATTTGGCTTTTTGGAAGGGTTGGAAATGCTGTTATAGTGTTGCTGTTCCTTTTCCTACCAAGCCTTCGATGGAAAACAACTCTACAAGTCTTCACTGGTTAAATGAGTGTGTACAGCCATGTAGCACATAAATTCAGATCGCAGCCAATGTCATACCCTAAAGCTACAGTTTAGAGCCAGTTTCTTGTTACTTTATGATCCGAGTTAGCTTGAACAGGAACAGCTAGCAAACAAAAGTTAAAATTCAAACAGTCGTTAAAGTCTGGTTCTGACAAGACAAAGCCACTCAGTTACTAATGGACTTTCCCCCACAAGGACATGTTTGTTAAAGGAAAATGTTTCAAATATTTGTCCCAGGTGACTGTTCTGCTAACACAGATGTGAATTTTCCAGTTTGCTAAAAGATCCTGCAGGAAGTCTCCAGGCTGCGTGTGCAGAAAAGGTTGTGACAGGTTTGGGGATGTGGTCTCAAGCCTAACTATAGAAGTCAATTCCTAATAACCTTTCACAAATGTTCCTTATTTCTTGCAGTTCACGTGCACCCAGTTTTATATAGGTGCATATGGCACAGTGTGTATGGGATAGAGATACCCATATGCAGGGGAGGACAAATGTCCTGTTTCATCAGAGAAATTGCATAAGAATGTTTTCTCTTCACCCGCTATCAGCAGGCAATGGGTATCAGCGCAAAGAAAAACCACCGGAAAGTAGCTGGATTTCTGATAAGAGCTAGTTTGAAGCACGTCAGGTTTAATAGCTTTCCTGTAACTCGAGCAGAGGAAGCTAAAACTAATACAAAAATGTTGGCCACCATGCTGCACGTAAAGGTGGCATTTATGAGCAAACCAAATAAATGTGGGAAAGATTAACGTTTTTTTTTGCTACTGCCAAAAGGTGAAAGTCCAAATGGTTGATGTCCAGCATTTGCCTGCTTATGATGGACCAAAAGGCTTCTGGCAGGTGCCCTCAGAGCACCAGTGTCTGCACATTCAAAAACCTTCCTTTCAGAGACACGGTTTTCTCATATTTCCAGTCACTGCTCAATTAGATTTGAGACACCGAATAGAGCAGACCTGTCAGACCCTTTGGCTCTGAGTGATTTAATGTCAATATTATGCAAGAATGAACACAGATCACTGCACCTGAGGAGCAAGCTGCCCTGCGTACAACATAAGCAACTTATAAATGATGTCACTGGCGTGGCTTCCTTAATGGGAGTTCTCTGACGCCAGAGGAATTATCTTCTGGTCGCTCTGCTCCTTTTACTTCACATGAGTGGTGCCATTAGGCTGAAATCTCAAAGAGAATCTAGTTCCAATCCATTCATTTGGCACATGGAAATTTGAGCAGGTGGTGAGCTCATTGGATCAAATTCGTGCATATGTAGTAGCCTTTATCTTGGCGCGAGAGTTATTTCAGGTGGTTCCTCCAAGCATTCAGATACTGGTATCATGGTGAAAGGAGCAGTTAAAGACCTGGATGGATTGGTAGTCAGAAGCTTAAAGCACTGGGGCTAGGGATAGACGTTACACACAAACTGGTTTAAGTGATCAAAAACTGTTTTAAACCTGTAACAGAACATTAGTTCAGGGCACATAAATCAGTTTCAACATGGCTGAAACTGGTTTATGATAAACCTGGTTGAATGTGGTATCAGACCTAACTGATTTGGGTCAAACCGCTTTATGCAATGTCTGTCCCAGACCCCTTTCTGGTTTAAGTTAAACCAGTCTCCCAGCTTCCCAGATGTTTTGCAGCCCTGGGCTGGGCTATGTTGTCTGCTCCAGAGAGCAGGGCTAGCCATGTCCCTCTGCTCCCTAACCGGTGTCTGCGAGGTGTCTGTCTGTGTCTCCAATTTCACTGGGACAAGCAGACAAAACAGTGTCTGCTTAGGGCTTTTTGGAGCTAATCAACAGGTCAGCTGGTAATTTCCTTCCCTTCCTTCCTTGAAAAAAGCTGTTTAAGAAGAGCTTGAACTAATAAGAGATGCTTTTGTTTTGCTGATGGGCTGATAAACACCCCCCTCGCCTGTCAGGTTTTCAGACCGTATGAAGAAGCAGGGGGAGAGAGGTTGAAAAGCTCAGTATCATCAACAGATGCATGCACTGCACCCCCACATACACACATGCCTTTGCCTCAGAGCGCTAGCCTGGGGATGGGGTCTGGCAACACTCCCACCCCTTGAGCAGTGAGTGGGGAAAAAGCCTGGGATGGTGCAGGCAGGGTGGGGGTTTACACCCCTCCCTAACCAAAGCTTCCTTTCCAAAGTGCTAAGCCCACCTCAGCTCAGCACTTTGGAAGGGGAGGGAGGGCTGCTCTAGCACCCCTTGCCTTCTAGCCTGAGCCATTGTTGGCATTTCCTCAGTCCAGAGCAGATGTCTGTATGGTTGCAAACTGCTTCAACCTAGCCAGGTTAGACTAACCTGCAAAAACTGAATAAATTCAGGCTCAGGCTTTTTGAATGTCTGTCCCTAGCCTAATTCTCCAACTGGTAAGCAGGGGATTTTCATTTATGAGTCACTCACCTTAACATGTCAATACTAATAGAAAGAGAGTCTACAGATGCCACTATTCATAAATTGCTGTCTAACTAAAGAAAACACCTCTTCAGAACATCTTTTTGGCAGGCAGGATGCATCAATGTGCTAAGTGCTGAAAGTGCCGGAGGGACTTGGAATGAATTGTGTGTTGTTTACAATGTGTATCACTTTCC
>NW_005841879.1:378009-424090 GCF_000455745.1 Alligator sinensis
ACGTGCAACTTTTTAAAACTGCATTTACAAAAAAGAGAGAGAAAAGACAAGTACAAAGAATTCTAACTTCCGGTTAGCTACACATGCTACAAACAACTGTCTATACTGAGCCTTAGAATGATGTTTGCAAAGTTTCTATATCAAATCAACCATGGGATGACGAGCACAAAGGAAGCTACTAAACCCAGACTTCACCTTTATATTCACAGTAATTAAACTTTCAGAGCCTGTGACTCCAATGGTATATATATTTTGAACTTGGTAAACTTTTGCCTACTGCCTTTCCATCATGCCTAGTCCCTGTCTACCCCAAATAGCCATGTTTGATTCTCCTTGCACACAAGCATACAGGTTCCCTTTTACCATTCAACAGCTTTTACACTTGGTGACTTTCAGGATCCTGATTAGGACATGCAATACAAAATGCCATGGGTTCTCTCACATGCAGTACAGCTCACAGATGGTACCAGGCCAAAGTGCCACGTTAGTTAGCTTGAGCCTGTTAATTTAAATGCAGCTCATGGACATTGTGGTGGTGAAACGAGTCACATGCATGTGTCTAAAGCTAAGCAGCTATAACCATAAGCCATATGAGTGTGTAGCCAGAGATCTTCAGTAGAAGACTGAAGTTCTCATTGCATCTTAAAATTAGTCCAATGATTAAATGCTTCACTTCAGGAATTTAAGTTTGGAAAAGTTGGGGCCCAAATTAAGTCAGATGTTTCCTGCAGCTTCCAAGGACATGGTTTCTGCCCATTGATTGCTACCCATCTATAGAGTACAGCTTGCTTCTACATGCTGAGGATGGTCCACTATTATGGTGAATCCATGGGCCATGTCCCTTCCTATCTTCTCCTCAACTTGGGCACGTTGCCTGGGCTGAGAGCAGCAGAGATGGAGCAGCCCTTACAAGCTCCAGAGTGTTGGAGCTATAATCCTGCTTGGTCCTTATGTGAACCTGAGGGAGATACTTTGCCATGCCTGTAAAGACCCAAAAGCATCAATGTAAGGCCAGACACAACTTGGCTGTGACTGAACTGATTTAGAACCAAGAAACTTGTTTCTAAGAAACAACTCATTATTCAGACCTGAGCCAAAGTCTGTCAAAGGCTCATTGATAACAGGGGTTGGGAAAAGTTTCAGTTAAGGAAAAAAAGGAAAGGATGGAATTGACCTTAAAATTCTTGAAAACCATAGCTGGTATTCGAGATGGGGAATTTTTTAATTCAGCAGTGTGCAACATGAGTATTTCTACTTACCAAAGAGAAGCAGGATCATGAGCATCTTGACTTGCCAAATGCCAGCTTAGAACATGCCCGTTGTTTTTTACCAGGTAGTTGCAATGACTCACATTCTCCAGCACATCTAGCCAATGGGCTCCCTCTCCCATCTTCCCTTTTGCTCCAAAGTGCCAGAAGTGAGGAATGGAAGGGAGACATCGCTAGAAATCCACATTCAACAATGAAACCAAATAAACAGATTCCTTGGTTCCTCTAACACACAGGGAAAAAATCTGATGGTAAGCCAAAAAGCACATTTGCTTTTCACAGGCAAAGCCAAATGAGCCCCCTGCACTGATTATGGATGTGTGTGCATATAGTGTACAAATACACGCATGCATGTGCAAACATATTGCACCGGCAGGGTGGGAGACAACATATTCCGAAGTTGCTGTGAACATTGCTGTTTTGTTCAGGCGTGTTAAGTCATGACTCAAGCCCCAAAACCATGCAATAAACTGAAAATTGTTATATTCAATATAACACGTGTGGTTCCTTTTAGTTGCGTTTTTGTACTTTGAGCTTCAGCTCCACAATTTCAAGCTTTCCTCTACAGCCAAGAGAATGCCTTTATTTATTTATTTATCTATCAGTGAAAGCTGTGATTCTCGTGTTAATGATCTGACTCATCCAATTACCAAGCCTCGGGATAATAGTATGCAAGTTGGCAGCGCTGAGCTACACAAAAACTTTGTTTAACAGATCGATATCTCAAACCACCTACTCTACTTGCATGAGAGAAAATAGTTTTATGGAAACAACACCAGTTACACAAGCCTAAGCACTAAAGGAACTGTGCACAAGACTTAGCTACTCTCTTAAATAACTACGTTAGACAGAGATCAATTAGTGCTAATGTTGAATTTCACAGGGCAAGGACACTTTCTTCCTTTGTGCTTTGTACAGTGAAGTACATGCTGTATTCACACAAGTAATGAGCAATGTTAATGAAATGCCATGCTGCATTTTTATAAGTCAGCTCAAGGAACAGAGGTAAAATAAAAATAAAATAAGTAAGGCCATTTTTGTGCTTTTTTTCCCTTTCCTTCCATGATCACTATTAACTTCTTAGTGACAGTCTATGCTACAAGTGAAGCAAGAAACCTTCATTTTCACCTATAAAACATGCAGCTGGTTTCCTGTTTTTATAGAAAACAGCAGGCAGATTTACTATAAAGTCCTAAATAGTCCACTGCAAAATACCATTCACCTTGACAGACGACGTCAGAATCATAAATAACAATGTGGGAATAAAGACATGTCCTTAAAGACCAGTTAACAACAGAGATGTGCAAAGGAAGTGAAAAGGTAAGCAAGTGTGCCAGGCACAGTATGTATACATGGGCCAATCGAGTTAATGTTGGTTTGATTTGTGTTGGAATAGATGGGGTGAAATATTAGCACGCTGATTTAAGAACATCATAATCCTGATGAAGAAGTGGAATAACTTGTGAGGATTGCATAAAAAATTATTGGGGGGGAGGGGAATTCAATTTATACCAGTTAATTTTTAAAGGGGATGGAGAGGGAATGCAATTTTTTCTTCTTTGCAGATTCTAGTATATTGGAACAAAAGACATCTGGAACCGTTTTTTCTCTCCCCTTCTCCCTGTTGCCGTTTGTCTGTCTCACTTATTCAACCATAAAGTCTTCAGGACACAGGTACCTAGTAGGTACTGTACAGAATACCTATGGTATTCTGTACGGTACCTAGTGCGATGGACCCCCGGTTGCAGTTGGCACTCTCCAGCACTTGTGTAGTCAAAGTAACAATATGATTAACATTTTCAGAAGAGCCTCACTATCTTAAAAGCATCCATCCAATTTTCAAACATGCCTAACAAAGCCTATTTTTCATTAAAAGTCACTGACAATCTAATTTTAGCCTCCTATTTTTTTACAAGGCATTGAAATGTGGATGATGATGCTTGTTAATATTTTTGGCCCTGTTTTATTGGTTCTCTGGCATTATACTAGAGTATTTTTTTTAAGTATTTTATAAACAGCAAAACAAATTGGTGATTTAAAAGCCTAGAAAAGAATTGGGAATTGTACTAAGGAGTTTCTCGAATACCCAAAATTTTTCAGGAAGGCTGCTGCTGAACACTATAAATTTGTCAAATGGAAATTATGCCCAGTTTTCCCTTTTTGCCATCAGTAAATGGGAGGCAGTGATGGAGAGGAAACCCTATGTCATTTTGAACAGTCCTGCCTGACACTCATGGGATTTATGGGAAATCACTGCAAGAGAGGGGTCCACAATTGGTTGAGAATTGTACTCAGAGATAGAAATAGTTCTTAATAGTTCATTATCAAATAGGAAGATATTGCAAAGGCAGTCTGACAAGGAGCACTTTCTATTCAGTATTTCCATAAACTTGGATGATGTTATCTACTTATAACACCAAACCCTATAGATTGCAAAAACTTTGGAGGTTGGGAAAGAATTCAAAATAATCTTGATACGTTTGAGAAGTGGCCTGAAATCAGGAAGATGAAATTCAATCAAGATAAGTGCAAAGTGCTGCACTTGGAAAGGAAAAACCAAATGCACAAATACAAAATGAGGATTAAGGCAGCAGTTCTACAAAAATTGATCTGGGGATTGTAGTGGATCATGCATTTAATCACCGGTCAGCAATGTGCTGCTGTTGCCCACCCCCCGCCCCCACAAAAAAAGAAAAAAAAGGAAGAAGAAACACAATCCTGATCCGTATTAATAAAGATGCCATAGGAAAGGAAAGGGAATTAATTACTCTGCTGTTCTTGCCATTGATGAGGCCTCAGCTTGGAGTACTGCCAAGCTGGGGCACCACAATTTAAGATGTAGACAAACTGGACAAATCCAGAAGAGCTCAGCAAAAATAAGAAGAAAATTGGGAAATACAAAGAAATGTTGAAAGAACTGGGATTGTTTAACGTAGGAAGACAATGACTGAGGCAAACCTCTCTCTTTTGCTCTGTAAGGAGGAAGGTGCTCAACTGTTCTCTTTTTCCCAACAAAGGTAGGAAAAGAAGGAAGCAACCTGATTTACGGTAAGGGAGATTTAGGTGAGCTAGCAAGGGAAAAAAAATCTAATTATAGAGATAGCAAAGCACCCGAGTAGCCTAGGTTGGAGAATCCCTGTTCTTGGCAGCTTTTAAGAAAAGGTTAGATAAACACGTCACATCTCCGTTCAAAGCCATGGAATAGATGGCCTTTTAAAGGCCATAACTGCACTATATTCCTAAGCTCTTCAGAGGATTGGCATGCTCTGGAAAAGAGATGGATATAAAATGCTTCCATTAAGTCATTTTGAAATCAATAGTTCATAATATGATTAGTAATTGAAACAGTACAAAATGTATGACCATTTCTTATAGATCCAACAGATCTATATCTCTAAACAGCTATAATTCGCCATTTCTTATAGATATGACACAGCTATATGTCTAAACATCTATAATAAAAAATCGAAATATCTATAATAAATGGCCCAAACACTTGAAATTTGGGGAGGAAACGATCTATGTATGGCGGCCCGAATTTTATAACTGGATCTTATGTATAGGATTAGAAAAACTGAAATGCTGGCATATGATACGACCAAACTTTCAAATCTGGCTCCGAATCAAAATCTCCACAGCTCTAAATCTCAACATTTCAAGAACTTGGAGAAAACTTAAACACTTCCAAGCCCCAGGAGAATAGTATTTTGTATTGGAGATAATGGGGCAAAGCTTATGAGAGCTCGCATTCTCCTCTCTGGTAAGTCAAAGGCCATCAGTAGTAACTGCTTACCTGCTCCAGTCTGGTGCAAATACACCAAGCATAAAATTGAGGCTAAAAAATCAAAGGTGGGGGGGGGGGGATCAACTAAAAATGTTTTTTAACAGAAACAAAATAAATGATTCCAACAAAAACGGTATCATTTTGGAACCAAGAGTTGTAGTTTTTTGTATGTCTTCCGACAAACTTGTGCTCTCCCCAAACAGTCAAGCCCTTCTGGGCAAGGTTTGTTGTTAAATATGACTTAATGCTAGAGAAAAAATATAAAGATAGCATTTGATCTTTGTCCGCGCTGCATGTGTGGCCCATACTGTACCAAACACATTGGTAAGAGACGGCTTCCTCTTTCTATCCTTCTACCCCCCCCTTCCTTGAAGCACATTTAGTGACGGGGCACCACTCTATTTACAAACATTAGCTGAAGGCTCTTACGTGCCTACTTACTTTTGCACAAGCCCTTGCATGGACTTTACATGCAGGTAAAAAGTGAAGCATGTATGTAAGTCTTGGCAGGAGCCAAGCTACAGCTAAATGCTTCTGTACTCATCACTCTGCCTATTTGGACGCCGGCCAGGTGGTTCCAGCCAAATGTAGCTCCCCAGGCTTGCATTGAATTGTCATAACAATGTCAGCCAAATTCCTGGGCCAGCCCTGACGGGTTCTTGTTCCTCAAACCCTAAGGTCTTCTTTAGTCCCCTTGGGTTTTCTCTTCCAAGTTGGCCCATTCATCTGACAGGAGCAATTCATCTGGATATGGCTGGAACCTGGCAGAGGCCTGGCTCTGTGTCTGTGCTCAGAAAAAAAGCAAATTGGTGGCATTGGCATGTTCCCTCCCAGACTACCGACGTAGAGTAGCCTAGTCTTCTTCTGAAGCCTAGGCACGCTGTTGGTGCCTGTTGGTAGCAACATGGCGATGCCCTACACAGCTGGTTTCATACAGCTCTTGGCTATAAGGCTTTGTTTAAATCCCAGATGAAACACTTAAGGTTTCAGGAGATTACCAAGTATTTCATTCAGGATAGTGTATAGACTGAATACATTGTATGGAAAATATTACCTGGAGAAATATTGGTGTTAAGAGGTTGCTCTTAACAGATGTTGCTGCATGAGAGCATTGAGTATATTTTCCTCAGGGCTGCCTCTACAATGGATGCTTCTAACAACAGTTAGTAGTTTGCCTTTCTTTCTTTCTTTAAAAAAATAAAATAAAATAAAAACGATGAACATCATCCACTTGCTGAATCAGGATCCTCTTGCACTCAGCCAGGCTCTCATTTTTTTTAACAGCCTGCTCAGCACAGTAAAAAGCTCAGAGAGTTAAGAAGTTCCTTTCAATAGGAAAAACCGGTGAAACTTAATTTTATTTTTTTAAACCTGACATTCTTAGCCTCCTGTGACATTGGCAGCATCAGGTCCAGTGTAAGAGAAAGTAAAAGCCGACCAGGTTTGGGAAAGAAAAGCTGTATTTGGAAACCTGACCAAGGTCACTTCTGCCTAGATTTGGAACCAGCTGCATGGACATTTGCCAGTTGTCTCGTGCAAAAATGTATTTTTCTCAATTCAATTCAATTCAAAGTAAAATGTCATTTCTACCTGAAAATACAAAATCAGTTTATATTGGCATTTTTAAATGAAAGTTGTGAAATTTCACCCAAAGGGCATGCATTGACTATTTCTGTACGTTAACTGGCCTATTTCCTCATGGAGGGGTGATATTATCATTTGACTTGTTTGACTGGAAAAATGCAAACACATGTGAAAGATGAAAAAACCTTGGACTGCCAGACAAACTGCTCAAAATGTGACTTTTCCCCTCTTCCGCCTCTCAGCATTGTAAGATTTTTTTTTCTTGTTACGTGACCAAAATGAACATCTAGTAATTCAACTGGCTACTGTTAAAACAATTCAAATGTCCTCCCACTGAGATTTCATGGCCTGTGCAATGTGGCCTTAGTCCAGCTCTCAGTGAATACACACACGTTCACAGCTTACTATCCTGACTTCAATTAATTGGTCATCTCCAGAACCCTTAAGTGTTTCATTCATTATTTAAGCAAATCCTTATGGCAAAGAGTTGTATGGACCAGAATATGCTGCAAACTGGTTGCAAAATCAGTTAAAATAGTCCACATATTTTGTTGGTCTTGTTTTGTTTAAACCACGCTATAAAAAACGTTAGTGTTGTCAAAAAACCAGGACAATAAATATTATACTTTAGCTTGAAAATCAGGAGGGGTTTTAATTAAAGCTGTGTCAAGAACTCAATATTCAGCAAATTTCCTGCAGATTTTGCTGAGTGTGCAGCTAACACATCTCTAACGTCCCAACTTGGTATGTGTCATCAGCACTGACCTCACATGAAACGAAAATGGCCAAAAAAAATAATAAAGTAAGTTCATTTATCATCTTTTTTTTTAAAAAAATCCCTTTAAATCATATTTGGAGGTCATGCTTAAATATGTTTTTCCCCATCCCCCAACTCTTATCATACAACCTACCCTGTTCGGAATATTTAAAATATTAATTTTCCAGTCACTGTTGTGATTTATTCCCATTGTAAAGACAAGGAATGAAAGCAGAGGGGCACACTGGGGCTTGGCTATGGTCACACACAAGCTTTCTGGTGGTACCAGGTTTCCCAAGACAGACAGCCTGGACACGCATTCAATTAATGGTGTGATAGGAACAACCCACAAAGTTATTACACATATTCGTGCAATAACATTATGGCTTAATCACATCTCCAGTACTTACCCATCATTTGTGAATGCAACTAATGGCATGCTCAAACAAAGAATAACTAGTTAAATATGTCTTAAATGTATTGTTTCTCAGCCTTTTGGCTCAGATTAAATACCAGGGGCCCTAAACTAACACCTGAATCACTAGGCCCTCCCTCCTCTCTGAGTAATGTTCAGCATCTGCTTACCTTATAGTAAACGGATGGTAAAGAATTGGATCCTCATCTCATAGAAATTTCCAGAAGATTTTTTTTTTTGCTTTGATATCTATAGGAGCCTGAGATTTAGACCCCCCTCCCCTCCCCAAAAAAGTCTCTCTCCTTTTTTCCAAGAAAGAATTTGCCTTAAAGATAAAAAGGAGAGAAACACACTTTTGGTTTAAGAAACATAAAGTAAGTCTTAAACTTCCAGAATTTCATTAAACTGTAAAGAATTTAAACCCCAGTCTTAATAGCAGAAATACAATCTGCTGCCTCTGGTTAAGTCTCTTGGGAGAAAGTACTTTCTTTCAGTATAATCCTCCACAGGATGACTCAATTTTAAAAATAAAATACATGTTGACATCTGAAAATCAAGCAACAGAAGGGAGGGAAGAGAAAGAAAGCGAGCACAGTCACTCAATATAGCACTTTATTTTACATTTTTTTAAGAATCATGAAAATAAATTTCATTTTTTTTTTAACAATTGTAACCTGTTGTTTAGCTAAGAATGTTTTAATTCCAACATGAGTCATAAATAGAAGAAATGTGGCTAATTAAGGACCGATAGGTAAATTATTGCAGCGCTACAGGAGAGGCTGTTCATTTTGCCTTTTAAAACAAATGGTTTTGTTTTTTCTTTCCCTCCTTGCAAAAACAAGTAGTATCTTATTATTTTTTCAGGGGAGGGAGGATAGGGTCCTTGCTAGGATCCTTTCTTTTAGATTCTATATAGAGGTGGACCAGGCATTCAAATAAAATAACCATCTCTCCTGTCTTGCACAGGTTTGGAACTGAACAGGTATGAAATATTGCAATTTGTTTTTTCACTTTGTCGATTCCCAGAAGTAATTTCAGTATTGACAAGTGTTGGAAATGCCATGAAGGAACTTATTTGCAAGGGACATGATGGTGTGCACCTAGGAGATTTGGATGCAAGAGTCTGCATGTCCTTCTGCTAAGGAGCCCGTCTTCTGGATACCCCTCCCAAAGGACCATGACCTTTGTTCTCTTGGTGGCTGAAGACTCACCCTGTGCAGAGGGCCAGCATAAAGTCTGCATCATCGACCCATCAAAATTGGCCTTCTTTGGGTTGTATTGATTCATGATCCTCTGCTAAGGGGCAATTGTTTTTATCCTTCGTGAACTTATCCCATTACTAATAAAATCACCTCTTAAACTTTGGCAGACAGCAAGTCATGGGGAAGCTGAATATTTCCCTGAATTGTACCATAAATGCCTCATAGGCAATGTACCCATTGTCCTTTCAACTGTTTTTCCAGGTTTTTTCCTTTTTTCTCCCCTCTTCTTTCTATATAAGCTTCATATCTATTAGGGGGCCCACTGTGTGCTCAGCGGCGAACCCAGAAGTGGACCCAAACTACTTTGGGTCCTCTTCTGGGTCTGCTGGGAGAATGTGCTGGGGAGCTCCCCATGCTCCCCCAGCTCAGCGATTGGCCACAGGGGGGACTCCGGGTGCCCCCCTAGACTCAGGAGGCACCAGTCGCTGAGCTGGGGGGGGGGGCCAAGGGAGGACCCCCACCAGGCTCCCCCGCTGTGGGGGGGGGGGGCACAGGGAGGACCCCCAGCATGCTCCCCAGAGGACCCAGAAGAGGACTGAAAGTGCTTCTGGCCCACTTCTGGATCTGCTGCTGAGTGCGCTGAGGAGCCCCCCGTGCTCCTGTGGGACGCGCCATGCACCCCAGCATCGCAGCATTCACAAGCCCCTGCCACCTAGAGATATGTAGAAAAAACATTTAAAGCTGGGTGTATGTCCGAATCACCAAATCTTTGGGAGGGTTCAATTTGATTCGGAGAGGTTAAAGCGTCTCCTAATTCGATTCGGATTTGGAGATTCGGCCGCTGAATCGGCCCGAATCGAATCTGGGACCAAAGCTTCGCGCAGCCCTAATATCTATGATATTGAGCCGTAGGGAAACAGAAACCAGCTTAGAACATCCCAAAAGCTGTCACCTTTGAAAGCCAGCATGCTTTCCATTGATACATCTCTCTGGAGGCTCTGTTTTAATCAGTTTGCAGAACTTGCAGTTCTTTTCTCTCGGAACCAGAAGAATAGTGCTGGGAAACACTTGTTATGATAGTAATTCTCCTCTGAATCATGATCTCACCCCTTGCCAGGTACTCAACTCAGTGGGGAAAATGGTAAGCAAATTTTGTGCTCTTTTCCAGGAAAGTTAGTTGACTTACTCCCAGAGTATTTACCAGTGAAGTTGAATCATATCAAATCATAGCCACTGCGGCCACTTGTTCTGTTGGACCTTTCTCCAATAAGGTTCTGATCCACAGCCCACCTAAGTTAATGGAAAACATCCTCCCCACCAGGTGCAATACTGATTTTAGTCGGAAGTCAGCTATATTGAAAATCATTTGCACCTGTTTCTGCCTTGTCCTCACCCCCTTCCAAGACACTGCAGTGCTCTAATTAAAGCACCGCCCCCACCCCACCCCACCCCGCTTTCTGAGTCTCAGTATCTTGCTGATACTGAGCTGGGTTTGTATTGTATTAATTCAGTTTTTTCCAGGAAAATTCTATTCTATTACTGCCAATTTCTCCCGCCCCAGCTGACTATCTTGTTTGCGGCTGTCTACTTTGATATTTCTTGTTTTCCGAAATGTAGGACGTTCCCTACGCTGATTCTAGTCCTGTTATTTGGCAACCTGTCTTATAGTTTACTACTCTTCCAATAAAGTTCATTAATGGACGTCATTAGCTTTTTCCGCTAACGTGCAACGGGCCCAGCCACGTGCCTAAACAAATGCCATGACCCAGCAAGCAGTGCAATATGTGCGCCAAACAGAATTGCCTACAGATGGCGGAGCCACAAGGACAATACCTGTTTCGAGGGCGCTGCACTTGTTATGATGGTGCTGAATTGGTTTTCACAGAAAAGAAGAAAACCCTACACCCTCTTTTTTTTTTTATCGTCATACTGGAGCAGTTACAATAACAACTTCCTCATGCATACAGTAAAAGTCATCATTTACATAATTCCAGACACAGCGCAGCCCATGGAGAAGCACTACATTTTCTTTGCTGTTTTTATTACTCGTTTGACTGTTTCATTTGTTAGAGAGAGAAATTGCATCTCAGGTTTTCAAGCAACCTGGAACTCGGTGTATTCTCATATGATCTCTGCATATGTGGCAGAAGTCGCCTTCCAGCCTGCAGGTATCCATTGAGAGCCCCGTTCATCCTCTCCTTACACTTACTATTCAGGCCATTGTATTAAGCCTTGATTGGTTTATGTACTAACGTTGCAACCAACCTAAATGTAGAAAAATATGGCTCTCTTTCAGCATTAGCATTGTGCTTAGCTTTCTTTGCTTCAGATAATAATGAATAAGTTTGGGAGGCAAAAGAGAAATTATATGGTAGGGAAAAGCCCAGAAGAAAAAGGGGGGGAAAAAAAAAGGAAAGTAGCAGAAATCAGCTCAAATTCTCTCCGGGAAACTACTTTTCCTTTCGTATGCAGCTAGCTCCTAGTGTTCAACTTCTGCAGAATTATAGATTACCATATGTTTAGGGGAGGAAAGGTGGGTGAGAGACAGTTGGAGGGGACTTTTTTCCCCCAGCATTTGAGCATGTGATAATCTGAAGAAGCTGCCGAAAAGGAGTGAAAGAAAAATGCAATGTGACATGGGATTGGAAGGCATCCCAGGGATCATCAAGTCCAGCAGGCATTCATGTCAAGTGCTCCCATCCTTGCACATCTCAAGCTCCTTATTAGATCTAGGTTTGCCCCCACAGCTCATATTATAAAAGACTGGTTCAGAATCTCACTTCCTCTAATTTCCAGCCTCAATTTATGTGCGTGGAGTCTGTATCTATTTGCGTTCATGCTAATATTTTTTCTCTAGTTTTAAATAGCTTTACTACTGCCTGGATTTTTCCTCCTTTATTTATTAATGCAATGGCAATGCTATCCCCTCTCAGCTTTCATGTTATTAGGTTAAACATGCCAATCTCTGTCTCCTTTCATGCAACAGGCTTTTCATTCTCCTGATCACCCTCTGGGTACCCATTCTAGTTGGAAGTCATTTTGGTGCCTATTCTACTTGGAAGTCATTTTTCTTGAGCATGGTGGCCAGCAACACATGCAACATTACAGATGAGATCTTGCCTGCACTGTGCACAATATCTCCCTACCTCCACTGGAAATACCTTGCTTTTGTATCCTTGGATTGTGTTGTGGCTTCTCCACAGCCGCACACAGTAGTGGCTAACACTCATCCTGTGATCACCACGACACCCACGTTCTCCTCTTCTCTCACTTCCCTCTTAAAGCAGGTTTTCCAGATGATGGCAGAAATTCTTTTTTGTCCTTAAATGTTATGACCTTGCATTTTGTGCTACTGAATTTCATCCCTTTTCTATTTTTTCTGTCCTCGAGGTCATCGCTTTCTTCCTGCCTGAAATTCTGTCTTCCTCACTATAGATGGCACCTCTCAACTTTCTTCCGTGAGCAAATTTCAGTAGCACATTCCTACCGAGTGTACAAGTTTTTTTTAAATAAGATTAATCCCCAAACCAATTCCTCGAGGCACACTACTAGGAACTTCCCTTGAACGCCGCAGCTCCCATTTCAACCCACCTCGTTCCCTACCCTTAACCATTTCTGACCATTTTCAGGATCCATATATTTTTCCTCATTTTCTCTGGTTAATTTCCCATACTACAGTCCAAATATATTTTATTAATCGCATTTTGCTAATCTAAACATCGCTTATCTAACAAGAGAATGGCATCAAGTTCATGTGATGCAGTCTCCTGTGGGCACTCCTATGTTGCATCTTTTCCCTATTTTCCATTTGGACAATTCTCATTGAAGCCAACGGTAGTTATGCCTGCTAAAGTCAGTTGTGTGTCTCACTAATGGAGAGTTCCCAACCTGGATAATAGCTTAGCATTGCTGCTAGTTCATTGCACAACTGTTTTTGCTAGGAGAGCTCAAGAGATAGAAGTCTAATCGGACCAGGTGGATACATGGCTGATAGCTTGCGATGGAAATAATTGAGCATCCGTGTTTTGGCTAGCTTCCCAAGATGTGCCAACTTCTTTCCATGTTTTGCCTGTGTGTACATGTGCTGTGGAGGAGACAGAAGATAAGTTTTTAAATCAGATCTGTATCAGTAGGCTAGTTGCTGGGAGAAGTTAATGCAAAAAAAAACCTTAAAAAAAACCCACCAGCTGGGTGGTTTGTGTTTTATTGTTAAAAAGTGGAAACGAAGGCAAAGGAGGGAAGTTCTCTGAATGCAGATTCCTAACAGCATCTTCATTTCATTCTTGTGGCTTTTTAGATTGAAAGATGTTGTTGCCCCCGAACAACGGGCTGTGCGCCAGAGCGCCAAATGACTGCAATTAGCTACCCAAATGCACCCAAGACAAGCAGCAAGTTCTGCCTGCTCTCTGGCTTGTATGGCATGTTATGCATTTCTTTATCCTCATGTAACCTCACGGTATTTTCAAACGAGGCACAATAAGCCTCTGAATTAGGGCTCGAGTCTGAAGTGGGACATGCAGAGGCTCTGGTATTTACATGAGCTCAATGCTGCAGCCCTGGGTCTTGTTCCACAAATAAGTCCATTAAGGTCAAGGGTACCATTGCACGAGGTCAGGAGTTTGTATGGGAAGGTTCTCATTACTGTTCATTTACTGTACATGTGTATTTTGGTTTACACTGAACAGGGGTTTTCAATGCCTGGGGTGAGATGATAAGACATCTAGGGGCACATCTTTGTATCTATGACTTCAGTGACTTTGATACAACAGTGAATGGCTTCCTGGCTTCCCCGTGCTGCTCAAGTTTGTTTGATAGTGGCAGTTGCCTTGGAAGAACAATTCTAACATCATTTTTAGGATCTCTAAGCCGAAAAGCCCAATAATGAATACGAATGCAAGGATGATCCATGATTTCCATGTCTTCAGGCCTCAGTATAAAGGGTAGCCTGGCACCTTTCAAGTTACATTATTGAAACCAAAACCTTCTTACTCCAACCAAATAAAATCTTACTCGTACGAGTAAAACACATGGGGATATTTTGCACCAGTGAGGTGAGATTGACATGCGACAGGTTGTTAGACCGGGGGCCATAGTAATTAAGAGTGTTTAAAAGTGAAGTTTGGCTCACAGTCAGTTCTTTCTTATGTTTTTGTTTTGTGTCTACCGGCTTTTTTTTACTGCCAAACTGAAATATAAATGGAAAAATGTCCTTTTCCTTTGGAAAAGAGAGCCAAAATATCTACTGGATAAAAATAGTGCCTTGTTTATTGAAATCCCAGTATTTTCAGAACAACAGAACAAGTCTTTTACATTTCCATTTAACACATGTCCCTATAGAAACCATTCCTAAAAGACTGGGAAACAATTATTTTTATTATTTTTAAAGTAAACCATCCCTTCCAACAGACATCCTGCAGCTCTGAGATTCCCTAGGCACTCTCTATGCTCATAATATGTTTTTTTTCTCTTTTAGCACCTCTCTACATAGCAGGGACATGGGAATTACTGTACAGAATTAGAACAATATAACTCAGCCCAGCATCCTGCATGTGAAAAGGACCCACTACCACTTCTTCAAAAAAAAATACATGAACTGCCAGTAGAGGGAGTGGCCAGTTGCACTATGAAGCATGAAGATTTACAGCAGTCTTAACAGAAATTGTTCCAATTAAAATATTTCATTATCCACATACATCCCAAATCCTTTCACCTTACTAAACACTTGGCCCTAAAGGCCACTCTTCTGTGTCTGGACAGTACCTAGCCCATGGAGATCCATGTCCAGGACTGGGGTTCCTGCGTGCTGTGGTTATTATATATCATATTTATCTATAGATATCTATATCTATATCATTTATATATATATATATATATATATACACACGCACACATTACTATATCTATATCTATATATATATATATCTCATTACTATATGTTACGTTACTATATGTTACATATATCTATAGATATAGATAGAGATGTATCACTACTATATGTTACATGGGGGCGTGTGTGTGTGTGTGTGTGTGTGTGTGTGTGTGTGTGTGTAAAATTTTTTATACACACACACACACACACACACACACAACACAACATATAATAACAATGATTCCTTTTGGTCTATGAAAATTTTCCAGTTTTTCTGATCAGGTCCAGCCATGCATAGCAAGCAGTGCAGTTGTAAAATGAACAGTTCACAAAAACAAAAAAAAATCAGTGTGCTAAAAATTGTTTCCACAAACGATTCCAGATGTGCCAACGAGCAACAAGAACATGTGCACCTGTTTGGAATATGATGTCTTCAAAGGGATCCGTTTTTCCAAATTTACCTGACTACGTTTTGTTGTCGCTTTTACTCTGTGACTCGACCGTAGATATATGTTGTCTCAAGAAATTGTTTGGTTTGTTTTTGCCTTCACGTTTCCATTCACTGTGCCTTTCTCGATGTCCTTGCTTTGTGCAGTAGAGCTAGCCATAGAAAAAGTAGTATTGTCAATCCCAAGTATTCAAAACTTGTGAGTTAAAAGCTAAGAAAACAAAACAAAACAAAAAACCAAGACAAAGAGAAACCAACAGGGTTTTTGGTTTGTTTTAAGTTCTACTCAGGCCACATTTTCAAGCTCTTCTCTGAAACTATTATTGCTGGAATTTTTTTTCTTGTCAGCCCTTAGGCACTGCCTCAGTATAAATAGCAATAACCAAAGTAAACTAGATTTATCCTGCAATCATTTGATCCGAGGAGTTGGAGATGTAAAAAAAAGGCTGAACAACATAAGAGCTTCATTATAATCACAAGTGTTGTCGGCACATAGTTAGACCTGAATGAAGTGTGAAAAGAGTTTCTTTGGGGGGGGTTTCCTCGTTACGGAAAAGGGCTGCAATATTTTTCTCCCTTTTTTAATCCATCTAAAACCACCAAGGATGAGTAGGCAAGTACCACCACTCATGGAAAATTCCTGTTGATGGTCATTAATGACTATTTTTGGTAAGGAGTGTTGCATGCAGTGGGTTACTAATGGGAAAACCAGGTGATGAGAAAGTGTAGAGAAAGCACAGACACATCAGCACAGAGGGGAGGACTTGCACAAGAGCAATGCCCCAGAGCTGGTTAGAAGCCACGGTGTAAGCTGGTACGGATAATCAGCTAGGTTGCATATTTGTTTTGCATTTTGGTCCTTTTCCCCAAGGTGAGGAGGACAGATAAGCGCAATGTATTTTTCCCAGACCAAGGAACGTGTTTTGGCTGTCTTACAAGTCCTTCTAGCCTCTGAGGCTCCATGGCAGTCACAAACACTCAAAGCTCAAGCTGCGTTACCTCGTTCAGATTGGTCAGATAAATCACATAACAGTGGTTGTGCTCCATGGCTGCACAAGGGGATACAAATTTCCAGCACAAACTTAAGTACGTATGACTTGCACATCCACTTGGTGCAAACATGCTTGATAAACACAAGTCCTCCTGAGTTTCCATGGGAGATGAATCCAAATGTGGTGGGATGAGGCTGACTCAAGGGTCCTTTAACATTTAAATGAAATTTTGCAGATTGCATTATTCATTTCCCTCTGAGAAGGGATGCATGTCAGTGCAATCTCCAAACCAGTCACATTATCAGCAGGAGCACTGATGTCCTTCACCTCTGCAGACCCATGACAGCCTTCCACCTGCTGTGTTCCACCCTATGATAGTTTTTATCCTTTGCAACAATCAAAGCACGGTTTCACTCTGCAAATGGCCTTCCTCCTGTTTTTTAATGTCCCGGTGGCTGATCATAGAAGTCTTTGTACAAGCAACTTAAATAGTGAAGTGACTGTATTTAAGTGACTGTGTCATTGTAGAGGACACCTGGGGATTATGCAACATATCTATCCATGCTGCCTTCCCATCTCTGTTGAAAAGATGGGCTCATATACCAACTCCTTTGCCTAAAACATGCTTTCTGAGCTTTGCTTTCAATGAAGGGTTTCTGCTTATCCAGATCAGTGTAAACTAATCAGGATTATAAAATCAGCTTCATCCAGGGCCCCAAATACTGTTGTTTCAAGGAATATTCAAAGGGGGTGTGAGGTGCTTAAAGTTATAGATTAATGAGAAGGATCTGTTGCTTTAAAGTCCTGTTTTGCGTCATGTCCTGAAAGCAGCTTTATGGCCTAGTTGAAAGAGAGAGTCGGCGATTAGAAATTGTTTCCGATTATTGGATTCTGTGCAAAAATCAGAGGGTGAAAGCAGTTATCCATAGCAGTTTTCTGTGATTTCCACTTCACCTTTCTCCCAGCAACAGCCTGACTGAAGTTCACAGTGGAGAAAGCAAGAGAATGACTGATTGAATATTTGATAGAGATGACTTGGAACTAAAAACAAAAAAAGGGGGGGAAATATAAAGCAAAAGCATGACACTTCTCTTGTGCAAATGTGTGAATTTATCCTTGGAACGTGCTCTTGCATACTTTCGTCTCCAGTAGTGCCATTAATACTTTAACTCACTCAAACTTCCTACCTGTAACCAGAGATTCAGATCTGGGCCTAGGATTAAAAGGATAAGCAAAAAACCCCAAGTACCAAATGGGCAATATGGAGACTTCTTAAATGCATGTATCATCTACCTAAATGGACCCACTTCCCTATGTCCACCAGCTTTTCCTGCCTTTATTCCCTTTAGTAGTATTAGGAAAAATGTTCCAACTACATGGGCAATTAAGCATTGGAGCAGGCTACCTAGAGAAGGTGTGAAATCTCCATCCTTGAAAGTTTTTAAGAACAAGTTGGACAAAAACTTGGCTGGCATGGTTTTAGTCCGGGATTGAATAGGGGCCTTGAATAGGGGACTGGACTATGTTAGCTCATAAGGTCCTTCCAGCCCCACTTTCCTAGGATCCAGATTAGAAAGTGTCGAATTCTGTCTAGCACATATGCACGTGTACAATGAGACTTGTGAGGAGCTAAATTTTGCCCATGGAAAGGCCAGAAAAAACAGGAGCACCATCAACCACAGAAGCTCGCGGGTGCTCCCAGTCTGTCCCTCAGGGATTAGGTGCCCCAGAAGGAGTGTGGGGTGAAGACAGAGGAGGTGAGCCATGGATCCTCCCTGGGAGTTGGTTATCCTCATAGGGTATGCATGTCCTATGAGAGGAACCTGCACCCCGCGTACAGTCTCTGTGCACCCTAGACTCCCGAGAAGCAACCAACCCATGTGTTCCATTGTTGAGAAATGAGGAGGCAACTATCTGTTCCCACAATTATCCATTATCTTATCCCAGAAGGAATGATCGTATGGCATCTCCATGTACATGTGTAAATTGGCATCAGCATCTTGGGAGAGAGCTCTTTTATTAGGTGGTTTCTCTCTGCCAATACCCAATAATAAGCTAATTACCATGGCTACATAAAAAGTTTATTTTCCTTTTTTGTGTAAAAATGCTTGAAGACGCCCATTGATTCATTCTTTTTATTACTTTAGGAGAAGAGAAGGAGATCCAGAAAGCTATCTGAACTCCAATCAGGTGGGACAAGTCAGTGAGTGCTTTTCTTCACAGTGAACTTAAAAAAGGATCCAACAGAGAGAGAATCACTGCCATAAAATTATTTATAGGACATTCAGTGACCATGAATTGTGATATAATTAAATCTACCTATAAGGTCTCGGTGTTTCTTAACTGCAGTAGTTAGAGGCCTTGGTAACAGGAGCTTCAGGGATTTCTATGATAAACTGTTTTTACTTTCATTCTCTCCTCTTCCTTCCTTCCCGTTACTCTGGGCGTTTATCTATATTTTGAAACTACACTTATTTTTAAAGTGGCTGCAGCTGCAGGTCTTTATAAAACAGGTTAACTGACTTGCTCTAGTTTAGGAGTGGTCAACCATTCTACCAAAAAGTTAGAGAGATGGTCAGCAAGTATTATGATTCCCTTCAATCTATGGGGGGGGGGGATCACAGTTGAAAAAAGCAAAACCAAAGTTCTTGGGTTTATGGCTGAAAATATTCCTTTTTTTCTATATTTACCTCAAAAGTATTTGGTTAGGGGCCAAAATGATTTTGAGAGTCTCACAATATTTCAGTAAACACGGATGCTTTTAACAATAATACTGATTTAGTTGACAACCTAATTTTCTTTTGTCAAGTTATTTTTGACAGACGAAAAATGTCTACTGGTCCTACAAAGCAGGTTCTCATTTGCAAATGAATAGTAAAACTTGAAAAAGAAAGCTCTTAGGCTGTATTTGTCCCTTCTGCCCATTTGGCTCTGCTTTCCTGGAATACTAATAAGAGGGAGCGCGACGAGAAGGATGGCTCAGGGAAATGCATGTTCGGCTCACGTGTTCGGAAACTCTCAGAAAGTGAATCTTACATTTGTTTTCCACGGTTGTTCACACTCAAAACCTGTTTATAAACATTTATTTTGGTACAGTTACTGAGACGCACATACTAATGCGACCAACAGCGATGAGAAAATGCAGTTTGAATTGTGGTTTCAGAAAAATGAGCTGTGGAGTAAATTAAGCTCTTTGGTATGCATGGGGAATGACAGTGAAGGCCGAATGGATCACGTCTTGATTCGGCTGCACCCGAGTGGCTATAATGCTCTATCGCACAATTTAATTCCTAGAAATTGCATTAAAGGCTGATGGAAAGCATTGCACAAAACATTATTTGTGGGCCCTAGAGAAGCCAGCACCTTTTCAGAAGACAGGGGTGCAAGTTGTAGCCGTGTTGGTCTAAGGACACGGGCAGATAAGGTTCTTTGCGTGAATTTGATATCTTTTATTAGACCAACTTAAACAGACCAATTTCAGTTGGTCTAATAAAAGATATCAGATTCACCCAAAGAACCTCGTCTTTTCAGAAGACATGCACTGACGTCCCATTGGGGATGTGCTCGCGGTGGAGGGATGCTCACAGCCACGGCGGGAGTGACTCGGTGCCCCCAGTTTGCCACAACAAAGTATTGAAGCAGTTCAGGGTGTTTTACACCCGACACCATATCAAGAGCTGGTGGAAAGTGCTGCCAAAGGGACTCGCTTCCAGTTCACGATGACAAAAGTCGGTGCCACAAGACCTAGAAACCAGGCTTTATATCTGTGAGCACCCTCTGCTGGCAGCTTACCGATTTAACGATTCATCGCGACCCAAAGCCTTTTTGGGAAAGAACCCGCTTCACGGCAGGATCTGCCATTTTGTGCGGTTGAGCAACTGTGGCAGTTTTTGGGGAACACACCAGGCTTTTAAGGCAGAGATGGGACCCCATGACCCACAGCATTATTAGTCTCGCATCTTGTTGTGGCAGGACTTTAGGGCTAGCAGTGAGTAATTTTTCCATGACAAAAGGCAGTCAGTAGGAAGGGTGGGCTGTAAACAGGGGGGAAAACATTGGGATTTGGGCAGGCAAAAAGAAAAGAAACAAGACCCTCAATACACTGTACTCCTTATCCTTATATAAAAGGAAACATGCCTAAATCTTCTTTATAGCATTATTGAAGGAGATTTTTTAGCATCTACAAATGGAATTATTTCTAAATACGCTGCCTCCCCCTATTCTAGTAATGCACTTCTTTCTGCAAGATGTTAGGGTTTTTTAAATTATTATTATTTCACTGCCTCTAATGACAGCCAGTTGTGCTAGCCTCTGCAGAGCTGCTTTTTATTATAATTTTTAGCAAAGTGAGGGAGGGGGTTATTAATGTAATAATACACAAGGTTAGTGGGTCAGAATGAGACATGCTATGCTAAATGAACTTACGAATGAGCTGAGCACAGCATGGCTTTTGAAGCTTTTTCTGCTCATGTAGGGAGTTCAGCCACAGCTGGCCTATCGATGCTATTCATTCAGACCCGAATTATATCAACATCGCTGTTTGTACAATGCCCATCCACTCCAGAGACCTCTTTATTTCTACTCAAAGCAAATGTAGGTCCCCAGATGATGCTCTCATAATACCCAAGCAAAGTGCTCCAGGTCATGCAGTCCCCACTTCTCACTTTGCTTGGTTAAGTAACCCCTATTGCCACTCTGCACTGCTTCCCTGAAGTCTCTCTGCCTTTCCTGTGGAGGGATGACGTTCTCATTAACTATTCCTGGTCCGGTATTGACTGCCGTGTGACAAGAAAGGGGAGCGCGGTTGGCTAAATGATGCCCAGGACTAAATCCTATTTCACTATGACATACCTTCGGGATGCTTACCTAGCGGTGTAAGCACAATTTTTGGCACTTACATGACTTTATCTCAATATGTGGCAAAATACAATCATCCAGATACAGGCATATACTTATTTACTAGAAGTAAGGTGTAGGAGGAAGTGGAAGAGAGCTCTTCCAGCTTGTGGCCCAGTATCCTAATATTTAGAGCACTCATCCTAGCAGTGGAGTCCCAAGTGTTAGCCCTCCTCTAACCCAGAGGGGTTTGAACCTTCATCTTTTACTTCTCACTGAAATGCTGGAAATTGCCCAAAGCACCATCTAGCCCACCTCTTGAACATGTCTACTGAGCAGCCACGAGGAATAGATATGTGGGACAAGTAAAGCAAACCCGCCAGAAGGAAAGTGTCTCAGGAAAAACATGCTGCCCTGGAGGGAAGGGGACTCTTGACCCTTAGTCCTCAGTGGCTTTTCTGAGCCTGGTACATGTATAAAACAGAGAAACAAGAGTAGGATACTTTTGGCCCTGTTGGGATCTTTACCTCTTTACCAACGCAGATGAAAAACAGACTTCTTACCCCGCAAAACTTGCTGCCATTATAAGGATAAAGTGACCTCCGAGGAATAACTGCTGTGCTAAATGTGACAAAGTACAAGAGACTAAAAAGGGAATTTCAAATGCATCTCATAAAGCTAGGTAATTAAGAGATCCAGTGAAGGCCCTCTTTGTCCAATCAAGTGACATCTGCAGATAGTTTGTTGTGAGGTGCACTCACTGATAGAGTTGGGCGAGGTGTGTCCCACGACCTGTCATATTGTGAGAAACTCAAAAGTTTTCATGTTTTCTTGTAAAACGAGAGAGGCAGAGACAAGAGCCTGATGAGAGTACCAAAGCAAGAGCTTGAACCTGGACTTTAGGATCATAGACATTGAGGGCTGGAAGGGGCCTCAGGAGGTCACATCTAGTTCACCCCCCTGCTCCAAGCAGCCCCAGCCCCAACCACATCATCCTAGCCAAGGCTTTGTTGAGCCGGGTCTTAAAAACCTCCAAGGATGGAGCTACCACCTCTCTAGGCAACCCATGTCAGTGCTTCAGCATCTTCCTAGTGAGAGAAACTTTCCTAATATCCAACCTAAAACTCCCTTGCTGCAACTTGAGACCATTGCTCCATACTTCCCACATTAAAAGTAAGTACTCCACAGGGCAATACAGCGATTGGTCTTTCTCTCTGGCTTTCACTGAAACTGGTATGTACCCAATACAAATTTGGTTTCAACTTATTTGGCACTTCCCAACAATAATGTGCTATGGAAAAATTCCCTGCAAGCTCCCCATTCGGAACAACAGCAGAGAAGAAAATCACAATAGATGGATTTGCTTTTAGAAGACAAGACGCCTCCTAGTTGTTACCATCCGCAGAAATAAGGCCAGCACCCTGGTGGGTGTTGGCTTGTAATTTTTACATGTTTCCAGAGCATCAGACACCATGTTATTATGCTTGGCTACTAAATGGGGTCAGCAGTTCAATAAGAAAGGGGATTGGTACATTTAAAGCCATGGATTCAATTTACTGATATATAAGTAAGTTCAAGTCTGTCCTAAGCAATTCCTTAAATCATAGTGATGTGAGCATTATAGGACCTGCAAAGCTGTCAGACTCAGGTGCACTAATCTTTTGGTATTTATAGTTCAATTCTTCTCCAGGAATTGGACATGGAAGACTCTTTTTTCCCCCCTCAGTATTGGTTTTATAAAATGGCTAAGCATTCAGGGTGAGCAGAGGGGGGTTTCATTTTTATTTTTTTTACAGATTGTTTTAATTATAATTATTTAACAAAAAATAATCATAGCACTATAGAAAATGAGGGTTGGAAGGGACCTCGGGAGGTCACATCCAGTCCACCCCCCCACCCCTGCTCAAAGCAGGACCAGCCCCAACTACAGCATCCCAGCCAAGGCTTTGTCTACCCGGGTCTTCAAAACCTCCAAGGATGAAGATTCCTCAACTTCTCTGGGTAACCTGGTCCAGTGCTTTACCACCCTCCTCGTGAGAGAGTTTTTCCTAATATCCAACCTAAACCTCCCTTGCTGCAACTTGTGCCCATTGCTCCTTGTTCTGTATCTGCCCCCACTGAGGACAGCCCAGCTCCATCCTCTTTGCAACCCCCCTGCAGGGAGGTGAAGGCTTCTATTCAATCCCCCTCGGTCTTCTCTTCTCTAGACTAAATAAGCCCAGTTCCCTCAGCCTTTCCTCATCAGTCCTGTCCTCCAGCCCATGACCATTCTCATTGCCCTCCAGTGGACTCTCTCCAGTTTGTCCACATCCTTTCTGTAGTGGGGGGCCCAAAACTGCACACAGGACTCCAGATGTGGCCTCCCCAGTGCTGAATAGAGGGGAAAAATCACTTCCCTTGACCTGTTGGCAACACATCTACCAATGCAGCCCAGGATGCCATCAGCCTTCTTGGCAGCAAGGGCACACTGCTGTCTCATATTCAGCTTCTTTTCCACCGTCACCTCCAGGTCCTTTTCTACAGAGCTGCTGCCCAGCCCGCCAGCCCCCAGCCTGCACCGGTGCATGGGATTACTCCATCCTAAGTGCAGGACTTTGCACTTATCTCATGAGGTTCAATAAGGACTTCTTTTGGTCCAAAATTTCAACTTGTCAAGGTCTCTCTGAATGATTGAGTGGGAAATAAGCATTTTACATTCTCACTACTATTGTGTATTATAGAGCACCCAGTCGTCGATCGAGCCCCCGTTGTGCTATACACTGTACTGAAAAAAGATGGTCCCTGCACCAAGACGCTTACAGTTTAGGTCTTGAGATCTAAAGAGACAATGTGTGGCTATATACAGACAAAGGAGCAATGAGAAGCACTGACACAAACATTCAACCTGGAACACAGTGATTGTAACACAGCAGCTGCCTAATCGTTGTCAAGCCACGGAGGAGGTTTTAAAAAGCATTTTTTTCAGCAAATTGGCCAAGACCTACATATAACAAGGGATAAATTGTTTCATTTATCCCACTGTTCTTTTTCTTTCTAGGCCCTTCTCAGTTAAGTAACTTTATCCCTGCTCTGACCTATTAATAAAAGTGAAAGATGAAATCTGTGGGTTCTCGTTCGTAAAACGTTTTGTTTTCCTACATGATTTCCATGGAATTTGTTTAGGAAAAAATGTAGACAAAATGTACCCAAATGAGATAATGATGGGGTTGGGGATTTATCAAAGCCCTTCTTTTCCTTATGATCAAACTGCTAACATCCCACTGTCCAGTGGAGCAGAGGGGCTGGTACATGGCAGGATGACAGGCAGCTGCAGGCACGTTCAACCTGATTTGCAAGTTGCCAAGTGCCCTCAGCTGTGATTCAAAACGAAAGGTCAGAGCGTCAGTGGCTGTAAATCAGTATTGCTCTGTTCAAGTGAAAAGCAGATGAGGATCAATCCCAGAGGAAGTTGAAAGCATTCAAAATCCTGCAGATTGGGGCTATTCATGGCAAACTGTCATATTAAAAACTAACTGGCAGTTTTGGCCCTACTGCACTTCCTTTGATGAGAAGTTTAATTTATAACTTTTGTAGATTTAAGCCCTTGTTCTGGTAGAAGGGATGGTCAGTTATCACCTCCCTCAGAGACTAACCGGCTGTGTCTACATGAGACACTGACTGTGCAGTTGTTACTGAGCAGTCGTTTAGTCTTTGCATACCCAAGTATTATCTAGATGTGCAGTAACCAGCATTACTGCGCAGTATCGTCCCTGCACAACTTCCTGGAGATGCTGATTGTGCAGTAGCTCGTTACTCCTACACAGTAGCTCATTACTACCATGCAGTAGCATTGCATCATGGTTTGTGCCACATGACACTAGTAGTAACGAGCTACTGTGCAGTAGTAACGAGCTACTGTGGAGTAAGCATCTTTTGTAGACGCGGCCACGGGTTCAGAGAAGCATGAGCTCTTGTAGGCAACAACCTGCTTCATCAGATGCCATGAGTGGATGCCTGGTGAATTCAGGAGTCCAGCAGGATGACGCATGAGCAGGCCGCGCTCACTTGCTCACTCACCCTCATTTCATTTATGTGATCCAAAGCTGTACATATGGCAGTTGGGTCACTCCATGGCACCCGTTTTTAAAAAATATATATTTCTATATAGAGAGTTATATACATACAGCATCTAGCATAAGCTTTCCTTCACACCCTTAAACCACATTAAAAGCCCATGCACCCATTACAATAAACGCACCCGCATCCACACCCGCCCTCACACCCACACGCAGTCCTTTCCCGAACCCATTCACAGTCTCTTAGTCCTAGCCCCAATTTGGGGTTTACATGCTCAGTTCATTCACTGTCCTTGTGACTGCTGCTGTCCTCGTTGCTCTCTCCAGGTCCGGTTGTGTCATTGTCCTCTTCGTTATCCCTGTCCACTCCCCCTCGCGGGGGGTCTTTGAGCAGCCTGTGCCAAGTGTCTCTTTTCCAGGTGAAGTTGGCTATATTTTCTCCATCCCCTCCTACCGATTTCCGGTAGTAGGACTGGAGTTCACCCAGAAACTTTGTAATACAGTCTGTTTCCTCCGTTTCCTTGTGGCCATAGATCAGGAGGGTCCTGCTCTTCCACGGAACGCTCCCAACGCAGGACACGAACTGGCTGAAGTGGGTTGTTGGGGACCCCCGATGTTTAGTCAGGTGTCCGTACAGCGCCGTCTCCTTCGTCATCTGCCCGACTCCTGTCACTTCTTCACAGAGAAGAAGGTCTCTCTGTATAGACCCTGGGGTGTTTTGTGGTCCACGGTCTCCTGTTGGTCGGTCCGTACACCCCCCTCGTAGGCCACATTTTCATCTAACTCTCAGCAAAAATGAAAAAGGATGAAGGACTAAGTGACTGATGAGGACTGAGAACAAGGTAGGGCGGGAGAAGCTGAAGAATGCAAATTGCAGGGCACACAAATCAGTGGTGAATTTCTCCTCCCTTTCAAATGCGTTTGAACTGGTTAGAATTAAACACCGAAGTGAATCATTTTGTCTTCGTTCCCCCCGCCTCTCCCCAGTACCACCACCCTTCTTCTCTACCCCGCTCCCCTCACCAGGCCACATGAGATAAAAATCAAAGGAACAAAAAGAGAAACACGTATTTTTAACCTGGCCACCACTTCCACTGGCTTTTATAGTATCACTTCTACTGGCCAGAGAGCAGAGATCTGAGACAGTCCCAGAAGCAACTTTATATAAGCAAGTTTGTACCCTTTTCAAGTGAATTGTGAATAAATAGGTTAATGAACCAGGATGGACTAACGTGTATATGCATGTGTATTTTTTTTTTTCAAATTTAGGTTTTCGTGTGTGTGAGAGAGAGAGAGAGAGAGAGAAAGAGAGAGAGAGATTGTTCCCCCAGGTCATAAAATGCCACATTTGACTCCCTGTAATTTGTCTTCAAGCATTAAAAATGAAAACTAGGACTGACTGAATATTTTCCATCGAAACTGTTTTTTGAAGGAAATTTGGATTTTCAATGGGACATAAATCCTACTTTTTGTGAAAAGTGTCTGCTTTCCATGGAAAATGTTTATTGTTTTCCCTGAAGCACTGTATGCCCAACAACCAAAACATTTTGGCTGAAAACTAAAATATTTCCATTTGGAAACATGGCTGCAGAGTTTCCTGGGATTGTTGCTGTATGTCCCCATTTTCTTCTCTTGGATGCAGAGACTTCCTGACACGGACACGCAGCGCGCTCTCTGCAAGAGGGGAGATGGCAGGGCAGCACGGAGAGGTGCAGTTCAGCCAGGAGTACATGCTCTCCCGGTCTGGGAGCTGGAGGTTTCTGAACTACATATCCCTTGAGGCACTGTAGCACCCATTAGAAATCAAAATAGTTGAGCTATTGGCTGGACTTTTCTTTTGTTTTCAGCTGACTTTTATCTGGTATTTTAATTTATCCTGAAAGCCAGAATGTTCAATTTTAGCTTCTTCCCTTCCCCTGTATTTAAATTATATCTATGATTAATGGATTTCAAGAACCTTGACATTTAGATGAATTAAAAACAAGGATTCTATATCCATTTTGTTGTAGGCCATAAGACAGACACTAGCTTATGTGGGTTAAGAACAAGCATCCTAAATGAGCCTAGCTAACTACCATAGGCCTGCTCCCATCTTCTTTAAAACATGTGGTGCAGAGATGGGTACTGAACTATATGGACCGCTATTCCAGTAGAGTACTTCAGGCACCCCAATATTTGGTTGTTGGCATCCACCCACCAGGCTGTAGTACCGTCACAAGAAAGAGGAGGCGAGGAAAAGTTTGGCAAAATCAGTGCAACTCAAAAAAAAAAAAAAAAAGGTATTTTGGTGTTAATTATTAATAATAATTTACTTGAGCTCTGTACCTGCAGATAAGAGACAGTTCCTGCCTGTCCCCAGGGCCTTTGATATCAATCAAATGTAGGCGATAGGAATGTGATAAAAATAAAAAATCAGAGCATGGCCAAAAACATGAAGCCAGGGACTTTTTCAGGAAGCAGCACTGCTGAGAAGGTTTGAGGTAGAAGCATTTGAAGGAAGGGCTTAAAGGAAGTGGGATAGATCATTTGACAAAAAAGGAACAGGAAGCATTTATGAGTCTAAGGGAACTGGTTACAAACCCATCCATCCGTCCAAAATGCTCTGTTTCTCTAGTGTCAAAATGAATAATACTCCACACCAAGCAGACATTCTGCAGAAGTTTGGCAGCTGTTCAGTTCCTATTAGAAATTATTACAAGTCACATTTGTGTAATTTTTTTTAATGTTTAATATTTTTCAGCAACATCCCTCCTGCTTATAAACCATCAAGGTTAACCAGATAGTCCATTCTCAGCCCATCAAAACACACAGGAGAATTATTATAACTGGAGCAAGCGTTCGGTTCATGAGGAGATTTGCATGCACTTGACGTGTGCCGATTTTGTAGAGTGCTAATGGGTCCGATCTTGCACAATCTACGGTTCCCACTCAGGTCAAGGTGGGTGGATGCTTGTATGATACTGCCAGAGGTGTGTAGAGCCAATGAAGTTTGGTTTAAGGGCTTAGAAAGTTTGATGTATTGCAGCCCCATCTTGCTAAGGACAGTACAGGCACGTCCAGATGTGCATGGATGTTTGGTGCCCCGAGGAATGCCCAGCCACATGCACTTTGGTGCATGGCAAGTTGCCCTGGGTGGGGTAGCACTGTGCTGGCCTCAGCAGCCTTACCTGGGGTCTTGGGGGCCTCCTGGGGCTGCAGCTGTGGCGATTAAGCCCCATGGAGCCTGGCTGGCAGCTGCAGTGCAGCTCCGGCAGCCCAGTTCCACTTTTCAGCAGCGCACACTGGCTGAGCATGCATTGCACCAGGGTTTTTTGCTGCAGGTTACCCCAGGGCAGAGCATGTTTGGGCAGAGCACCCTTGCAGCGTGGAGAACACTGCACTGTGTGGTACGTTTGCAGAGGCACATACCGCAGGACCGCGCTCGTCTGGATGCGCCCTACAAGTACATTGACAGAAGTACCTGCCTGGCAGAACTTCCTCAACTTTATCCATCTTGTTTATTCAGAAAGGCAGAAGTACTAGCTTTTGGAGGGGGATCTGAGGCACCGGAGAGTGACGACTTGGTCCAAGGTCACATAGGAAGTTACTGACCACGATGAGGTTTCAGCGGAAGTCTCCTTAATCCCAGTTTGGTGCCATAACCACAGGATGTAACCACAGCCGTAATGAATCCCCATCGTTGCATCTAGAATGCAACCCCTGATAACAGCTTTCTTTACCACTGTTGGTTGATCCCTGTATCATTAAATGATGCTGTACCCACAATGCAGATATCAAGCCCGGGGAAGTTTAGTTATGAACTTTCCTCTGAAGTGGAGAACCCTTGATCCTCTCTGCTCCATGGGTGTAGCTCTGTAATTTGAGCTCTGCCACTGCATTGCTGCAATGCAACAATATTAACCTGCAATCAGCCACCCACACAGCTGAGCGGCCCAAATGAATTGACAAATGGGTTTGAAAATTAAGGATGACCAGAGAGTTCAAACCAAAATGAAACAGAGTCCAGAGAAATATGTGAGACGTTCTCCTGCCCGTGTACTCAAAGAAACATGCAAGCAAAATTATTCCATGGGATGGAAAAGAACATCTTAGGAGGAAACAGGGGAAGAAAAAGCATCTATTGATTTTTTTTTCCAATAGATCTATGTTTTAGTTGCATGTTGTATGTTTAAGAGACCAAGTTGTATGCTTTAGAGACTTGTGAGCCACACAGTTTCCCATCCTGTAAATGTTATGGACAATAACCAAAGCATCTGAGCACAATTACCCCTGTTGCTAGTTCCCTTACATTTGGTTCCCCCATGGTAGCCAAGGCAGTTAATAAATAGCATTATGGAAAATCACAATTAGTTCCAGGTAGATGTATCATCTAGATTCAATCTTTTCTTTAGAGAAAACAGAATGGCTAATAAACTGATTCTGAAACCTTACGTGGTGGGTAGATGATCGGCAGGGGGGATACATAAGGGAAATAATCTGCGATAGGAGTAGACGCCATGAGTCATGCTGCTAAAGCAGCTTTTCCAACAGGATCTTCATTTGTGTTCTGGGGTGTATGGAACAAGCCCCAGGCAGGTCTAATTACTCTGTCAATCAAAGTGATAGCAGCTGTGGAGCTTGAGTCCCTTAAAAACAAGTGGCAGCTTGGTACCAATGCTGCATCCGTCTAGTTCCTCATGCGTGTGCATGACTTCCCCAAAGCTAATGATGATAATGGATGTTAGCGGCTCAGCCTTGCTTTCTAGCACGTATGGATCATGATTCTGCTCTGACACTTGTTTCATTCCTGTTTTCCTACTGTGATAGTAGTGGATTTGTGCCAAGTAATATCAGGGTATCTGAAAAAAAGAATAAGACCTGTGGATCTGGTATCATGGCATAACCCATGCAGTCAGTGATTGAACTCATCTCATCAGATGCCAATGAGTCCCACGAGGAGGACAAAGACACCTAGACCTCTTCACAATTAGCTAATGGTGCAGCTCTGTAGGACCACACTTGGATCCCTGCTGAAGGGACTACCGTTAGCGGGGAGGCTTTGAAGTGTGCAGGGGTTGTGATCCTGGGATGAATTCACTCTGCTATATTTGGGGAAGCACATGTGGAGGGGAGACGCGTTTCCCCAACCAGGCCACCTGCCGTTCTAACTTCCTCCTGCTCCTTCCCCAGCTGTAAAGCATTGATTCGATGGAAAGGATTTCTTGGGAAAGCAGGAATCCACAAAGATGGGTCACAGCACCGCGATTAGATCCACAACTGAGGTTCACAGACTCGCATGACATTTCACTTCAATGAAGAGTAACGGGATGACGGTGTGCCAGTCCTCGCCAAACTCGGGTCAACATTAACATATTCAGCTGAAATTTCTGGTTTGGAGGGTGAGAAAATGCCCAGGCTGATTCTGAGACCCTCTGAGTCTGTTGCTTATAATTACTGATAATGGTATTAAGGAATTATTATGAAATTAAAAAAAATCTTCCATGGTTAGCATGAACTCCATCAATAAGTCCTTTCCTATATCACTCCTTTGAAAACAACAGATCTTCCTGTACGGCAGTGAATGAGGAAGAATCTGTTCCTATAGAGTCAATTTAGTAAAGATTTTTTTTTTTTTTAAACTTTCATTCTGTTCAAGAAAAAAAAGGAAACTGGATGTTTTACATAAGCCTGCTTCTTCCTAAAAGGCTGAGCTATTTTAACAGCACATTCCACCAAAATGAATAATGTTTGGCTTCTGGAGGCAGATTTTTCTGTGGTTACAACCTCTTTTGAACATCATAAAAGTCCAACCTCATCCTCCTGTTTTCCTTTCATTTATAAAAAGGAGGAGTGGGGGGGGGGGGGGAAGGCCCCCACCTTGGAAAGGCCTCACCTTTTAAAATATCATATTTGTCAGATTTGTGCCTGAGGTTTAAATGGTATGATTTATGCATTGTTCTTCAAATAAATTATATCCCGTTGAGGAAAATAGCCATGCACATTAAACTGCAGAGATGAGAATTTGGCTGACTGTGGGGTCATAGTACATGGTGCAATTTATGAACTAGTTGCCTGAAGGCCAGGTATCAATGGCTGGGCTGCTGTATAAATGGAGATGGGGGATGATCCCAATCCTCAAAATGGAAAACCACCAAATTAGGAGTGATATGTCTCGCTAATTCACTGGGCTGATCTAGATTATCCATTCACATGTGAATGTAATGGTTCGGGTCTGCTTCTATGATGCATGTCGACTGAGACTCTCAAATCTGAACACTCGGTTCAAAATCTGGATCAGTTTAGTGTTTTGTGGCTCAGGCTCATCTCCAGTTATAGGCTGGCTCATCATTATCACCTTCACCCAGTTGAAAAGATTCTGTTCTCAGTTGTCCCAGTGTAAATCCCAAGTCACTCTCAAGTTAAAAAAGCAACTACTGATTTACAGCAAAATGATCAAGAACAGGATCTGGTCCAGTACGAGCACACGTGTTCCTTGAGTTAACCATGGCAGGTCACTCCCTCCCCTCGACAGTGATCCAACCTCTTCACCAGAAATCAGGCATTTAGTCTAGCCCAGTTGCTGGTTGGGAGTACATGCAGCTTCACTGACTTCATCAAAACTATTCATACCAACTGAAAATTTGGCCTTACATTTTTATGTTTCCAAGTCTTAAAAATCAGGGCAACACGAGAAAGCTATGAAGAAAAAAAGACTGGTTGTAAGTCATTTCAGACTTCTCAGGAAGAAAACAAGAAGCTAGCACAATGGCAAAAGACTGTGAAAAGATCCAATACAGTAGGGAAGGTTCCAAGGAAAATAGGCTAGCAATCGAAAAGAGCGAGCCCTGGAAATTGTATTTGTGCTGATTTTAAATGCATTTGTTGGTCAGAAAAGTCAAAAAAGCTTCTGCGATTTCCAAGGTCTACAGATTTTGCTTTTGGGAGGTTTTGTGAAGAGGGGGAGAGAAAAGGAGAAACATCAGAAGCTGAAACAAGGAGGTTGAACCTTTCTACCCTGCTTCCTAAAGAGCTCAGACAGCGCATTCAAGCCTTGCCGTTCTCCTACCACAAAGGATCTATTTGCATAGTGCATTTACAGGGTGAATGAGAAGGCTAAAGTGGCAAATTAGATATTGATAACTTCCAGAAGACTTTGGGGCTGCTATGTTATTTCACTCGTCTGAGGAAATCGGCAAACATTCATAGCAAAAAGAGAAAAAAAAAAGTTTCTTTTTTGGCAAAAAAGTATGGCTCCAAATGAATTAACTTTCAAAACTGATATTTAAGGATGTTTTATTAGTCTGTTGGATGTCTTTCCAAGTCTTGCTGGAGTTGTCATGTTGAAAGGCTGTAGACTCGGTTATAATAAAAGAGACGTTATTTTTAATTGTTTCCTCTCAGCATTATCACGTATGGGTCCAGGCAACTGGAAGAGCAGTTTTCAATGCTCTGAGCCATCTCCCTTAAGCTGTTTTAGTATATTTTATTTAGTGATGATGAGCAGGGAAGACAGGGCTTTGAACAAAATGAGGAGCTGGTATGCAAAGGAAATATATTAGCACCTATTCCTCAAAACCCTCGTACCCCTTCCATGGTGGAGAACAGTGGTGCTAAATCCATCTGTGGATGTAGATAATGGGGTAGCATTATGTGATCACATCCTCTAGCAGTTACTGAACCCGTCTCCCTACTCTCTAATAGTCTTGCTATTCTTAAGGATGAGAAGGAAGGGAAGGAAAGCTGTTTTTCTCTATGTTGCTGGTGAAAGCTGTTAGGGTCCCGTTCCCCTCCCATTCCCTTCACCCACACCCACGGGATTTTTAAGGAAGGGTAAGGATCTGGAGATGCATCTGTATACGAATAATTTGAAAACTCCTGCCTAAATATTCACGTACACAAGCAGAGCAGTCTGCACAGAAGGAAAGCAGAGTTGAACCGGGATAACATATAACTGTAATCAGCTAATACATCAGTTAAGCTGGTCAGAGAATAGTAGGGTGTTTTTCTGGAACCGTTTTCAAAAGCATGAAGCCTTATCTATTCAAAATGTCGTCAAATTCTTTGAATTTGCAAACAAAAGAAAAATTATCACCCTAAAAAAGGAGGGATTATAAATTAAATGTATATTTTCAACCAACATCTTATTCTTATTTGGAAAAGGCCATTTTTTCATTGAAGCAGGTGCCAATGGAAAAATGTCAACCACCTCCATCAATTTAGAATTCAGTTTTCAATCTGTTGTGTTTTCTTAATAACCAGGTATACGGTATTGTAGATGCTATTTCTGCTGTCACTGGGCTCATGTACACACCACGGTTTGGGCCCTTTCGTGTGCTGCAACTGTGTGTCTGCTTGCATGAGTGGGATTTCCCAATGCTTTAAAAGTCTTTCTTGTCCATTAAACTAAAACTCCAAGGTAAATCAGGAGGAATTCCTTCTGACTTTCATATCAATAATTATTTGCACAAGTATAGCCAAGACCAGAATTTGGCCCATAACATATACACATTCACTTTCAGCAAGTTTCTGTTAATTCATTCTTGTTCACTGTACATGACAGAAAAGTTTCTGTGCAATGTTACCGTGTGTACCACCCAGCTATATAAGGCAAAATAATGCCATTTCTGACCGTATGTGGCAAGCTTTTTCAATGCTTGGTTTAGTTCCATCCAGGCTACAAACCAGAGAACCAAACCAAAAACAGAAAATAAAAAGGAAGAGGGGAAAAAAAAACCTTTTTGAATTTCAACATGAAGCTAGAATTACCATCATCGAACAATAAAAATTCTTTCTTTACCAACAACAGAAAGACAGAAAACAGGGGGGGGAGAGCGGGGAACCCTCGTGTTATAATTTTTCCATAACAAATAAGGTCTTCTGGTCATACTTGGATTTTTTTTCATAGAATTATATCTGTTTAGGGAAAAAATATTACTTGGTTAAAATAAAAACAAAAACTGTAGAGGAAAAAGCATACCATTTTTTAAAGAGTATGACATCTTATCCAATCTATTAAATAACATTTTTAAAGGAAAGCCATTTATAAATTAAAAAAAGCAAATGAAGACTTGTATGAGTTCCTAAGCCAATTTTTAAAGCATAGAAAAGTTTCACTACCCATAGTGATTTAAGTCATGTTTTAGCAGGGGCTGGAGTTTCCCATAGCTGGAAGATACCAGTTCAAAAGCATCTGTGACTTTCCTTTTTGTTTTATTTATTTCCACCCCATATTTTTCCTGTGGGTGGCAACCTCACTTCTGGTGATAAATGCCAAATAAATACATAGCCATGGGGACTAAAATCTCTTGTTTATCCAGGATCATTAGAGAGTAATAGGCTATTGTTTCAAGTAACAGTACCAGAATCGAACTGCACAAACTTCAGATATGAGCTGGTTTGGAGACATAATCTCAGCAGAGAATTAAAGTTGAAGGTCAAACTCAAATGCTTAGTGGTTCATTGAGCTCATGTGGTAAAAACACCCCCCCATTTCTGTAGCCAATGCCCCAAAGGGAACGATATGGCCGATGTTACATCTATCCACCTTTGACTCCCCAGTCTGAATGACCAGGTACACATTTACAGACTAGGAATTGTTGGCATGAGTACAGAGCAGGATTGAAACTCGTATCATCTGGACTGATAGTCAAGCACTTTAATGTTGTGTCATCCCATCTCGAAACGGTAGAGCTGTAGGTAGTATGAAGTCATGTGCAACAGCTTTCATTTAAATTCTGTGTGTGCATTTTAACTTTTTTTTCCCATAAGGCTTTTTTTCTTTTTTTTACTTCATTTTTACTTTTTTTTTCCCACAAGGAAAGAAAACTCCTTCCTTCTATATTCATGGTTTTTCTCTCATGCTGTGTCTGCTGCCTGCAGCTGTAGGCAGCAAAGCTCCATCAGAGTGACTGATTACAACTGATAATAGGTGGCAGTGAGTTATTACCGTGTCCAAAAGTAAAGCCAAAATGGACAGATGTGACATGAACCAGAGTTTTAGAAACGGTCACTTTTTGGCCTTATCTGGTCTCTGCTCTTGATAAGGAGGCTAGCCTGGTAGCAAAAAGACTTTGTTGCCCATTAATCCCTATCACAGCAGAAGTCAAGGAATTCACGCTTCAAGCACAGAACCCTCCCCTCTTTGATCCTTTGCCATGAACATGACAAGAGATGCTGCTAATCGAGGCGTAGGAAATGTCCATCCAAGAAAACGATGGGGTAGTCTCCCACCCTGAAACATCTGAAGCAGACATAGAAGGGCAGTCCCCAAAGCTATCAACCAGCAGACAGGAGAAGGCTTGTCCCATATGGATAACCAGAATGGTCTGAGTCTGTAAAGGAAAAAAAAGCTTACTTTACTTTTCTTCACGTTTTTAGGGGAACTGGACTAGGAATAAATTGTGGATTCTTTAATTGAGCTATTGCAAATAATGCCAAATTGCCTTTTGTTCTTCCCACAGATGCATCGCACTAGTTATGAAATAGTGAGCAGGCTCATTTAAACATCTTAATATTTACTGTCACAGAACAACTTGGTGCATCCATCACTGTTACCCTTGTCCTCTCTCCTGCAGCCATCCAGGTGTCTGTTTTACTCCCGGGTTTTCGTAAGGCCCTAATCTTGCAGAGGGCCACTCGTATGGTTAAGGGCTTGCAGGCCAAGCCCTACAAGGAGAGACTAGAGAACCTGGACCTTTTTAGCCTCCAGAAGAGAGGTTGAGAGGCGACCTTGTGGCTGCGTATAAGTTCATCACGGGGGCACAGAAGGGAATTGGTGAGGATTTATTCACCAAGGCACCCCCGGGGGTTACAAGAAATAATGGCCACAAGCTAGCAGAGAGCAGATTTAGACTGGACATTAGGAAGAACTTCTTCACAGTTCGAGTGGCCAAGGTCTGGAACGGGCTCCCAAGGGAGGTGGTGCTCTCCCCTACCCTGGGGGTCTTCAAGAGGAGGTTAGATGAGTATCTAGCTGGGGTCATCTAGACCAGCGCTCTTTCCTGCCTATGCAGGGGGTCAGACTCGATGATCTATTGAGGTCCCTTCCGACCCTAACATCTATGAATCTATGAAGACTTTGGCTCATGCTTAATTTATACATCACGAGCAGTGCCACTGGAGTCACAAGGCAAAGTTCTTTCTTTAAAATGTGAATTGTGAGTGGATGAAGATAAGCAAAAGTCTGTGTCTTTGTGAGATCTGTACCATGCACCATGTATTTTCTTTTAAAGGGGTCCTGAGACTGCACCCGCCTGAAGTGCTCAGGACTTCAGCAGATCCAATTCAGCCCAGTGGAGAAACCAAGAAACAATTCCTACCGAGTTGTTTGGTGGAGAATAAAAGGTAGTAACAGAATAGTTTTCCAAAAGAGCTGGACCTCCTTCCTAGATTAGTAACCATAGCTTTTCAATTAATTTGAGGGTAAAAGGATTAGGAGAGTCCTCCAAATACTTCAACATCGCTCAGAAGCAGGTAAACAGGCCTTGATAGATCAATGAGGAGGAAAACGTAATAGAGAGTATATAGAGATTGAATCCTTCTGAACAATGAACTGCAAGAGGGCTTGCATGGATGTTACCCAAGGCAGAATTGGGCCCAGGGAGTATTAAACCTCTGGACTGCCAAGTTGACATGATTTCTTTACTGCTTGAGAGAACCTAAACTTGGCATACCAGGGGGTGGGCACTGCAACTAAGATGGGAAGCAAAAGTATAGACCTCTGTAAGGAAATGGGTACAGCATTTGAAGGCTGGTGTGAGCCATTGCCAGAACACACACACACACACACCAACACACACACCCTTCCCTAATATATATCTACTATGTACAAAGAAATCAAGTAATTGTATTATGGATTTATTTACAGTGCACGTTTCCAGCTGGAAGGAAGAAGTATTTTCACATACTCACTTAGCTTAGAGTTGAAGTGTAATTCCTTTGAACGCTCATTCCAAATTTCACACATCCTGGATGTTTTCAGTTATAATGCCTCCTTGAGGGGCAGTACAGCCCTGGGAGGTAGGACTATCAGGCTCAAATCCTGTCTCTTTTGTGTGAGCTTTGGTGAATCACTTCTCATTTCCCTGTCTCAGTTTTCTCCTCCTAAAATTGGAATAATGACACCACCCTTTTTAAACAGCCCCAAGATCTAAAGACAAGAGTGATCAAATTGTATAGCTGTTGCTTACCACTCCCTTATATCATGTTCAAATTCTGTTGACTTATTTTCAGGCAAACAAATAATTCTACTGCGGCCAAGTTGCATTTACAAGAGACAAAAGGTCTTCTTCATAAACCTCTCTATCTTGTACTACATGTTGTCCATCCTTGGGTACATGGAGTACTACATAAAGTTAGACTGAGAAACAAAGAGATCATCTCTGAATCATTCTTTCCTAAGGACACTTTCATTTGACAACAATGGAAAGTGTTGTTTGTTTTTTTTCCATCACCATAATTTAATTTTCTATTTTAACCAAGTGGCTACGTTCTTTCTCTTTGATAACTCACGAGTTGAAATGTAAAAAAAAATTTTTTTAAATGTATTATTACAAGAGACAATTACGGGGTTCAAAGCATTCTGAAGGCATTCCATGCTTCCAGCTTCTGGTACTGATATAAGTAAAGGAATACTTGTGGTTTCCTACTTGCATGAAGTGGAAGGTTTCCAAGAGCTGGTGGTAAAAGGCCTAATGAATGTCTGCCTTCATCAGACACAACAAAGATCTTACATCCTGGGAGGTTAACTGTTTATATGGACATTGTGCCCAAGTGCCATAATACAACCCCTTTTCACAAACAACCCCTTGACCATGTAAACTTACCCATGCCCTGGGCAGTCAAAAATAACAATAACAAAGACCAAAAAAATACTAAAGGCTTTTTTTTTTTTTAGCCTTACTTTGGAGTTCAAGGTATTCAGCTTTCTATTCCTAAAATTTTGTTTGAACTAGCACCTTTTCTGTTTGGTTCACTGGTGTATTATAACGATTACAGTCAATATAAATGCAATCTATTTAGAAGTATATACAGCTGTTATATAAACATTGCAATGCTATAGCACCAGGGGCTCTCTTCTACTGAACCTTCTGTTTGTCATTTATTTTTCCATTTTATAAATACTGATTGGAAACTTCTTCTTGGAAAGAAGAAGGATTGTGGATTGTAAACACCAAGGAGGGAAAGGAACTGTTTAGGATGGTGAAAAGTGCATAAGGAGTAAAAGGATAAAGTTAAGTCAAGGAAAGTGGAGGCTGAATATCAGAATAAACCCTCCAAATGCTGAAATCTTATTCTACTATGGAAAATTCTTCCAGAAGAAGCAAGAGAAGTTCCATCACTAGAGAAAATGAGCATCAGACTGGACAAATGACTGAAAAGAGGAGCAGTCATGCATGAGCCGCGGGTGCAATACGTGGCCCTTGTATTCATTTCTAACTCCCGTGATTTCATTAATCGCAAATCACCGCGTACCTAAGGATCCAGAACAACCAAGATGAACAAGGCTCGTGTAAAATAACAGCATAGACTTCCACATTTGTGGAGCTTGAATGTACTTATAAATTTAGTTGCACCTTTAGAGTTCCTGCAGGGACCGGAATAAAGTGGGATTTGATTGTAGCTAGAAATGTTGCCTGCAGTGAGAAATGCAGTGGGAAACCCCAGAATTTCAAAGAAATCTAGCAATGGACTGATAATGAATTGCTGTTGTTTATTTTTTTAATTGTTTGAAATCAGGACTTCGTGCACATTTAATCAGGAGCCAGCCTCGGGCCCAAAAATGTTTACAAGGACAATGCAACGGCTTGGCAAGCTTTGCCTGTACATACGGGTGGCATGACTAGGGAAAGCATTAAGTTTGTAGGAAAATAGGACAGGTGGAGTATACAGTCTGCTGGCAATGGAAATGAGTTGGACAATGACAGCTCGAAAGTGCGTAACAGATGACAGAAGGACAAGGCCATGTCATGAAGGGCCTTAAAGGTGATGAGAGAGTTTGCTTTTGATGTGGTGGGAAAAAGGGGAGCCATTAGAGACATGAAAAAGGGGGTATTGATGTGCTCAGAGGGACAAACTTGGGAGATGGCACAACATCATTTGTCATGGTCACAGAAGAAGGCTATAACAGTCAAGATGCAAGAGGATGAAGGCATAGATGAAGGTTGTAGCTGTGTGGTTTGGGATCAAAGGATTAAAGATGCATGGCAATGAGCAGCCAGGATGCATTTTCCTAGGTAGAGGGTCAAATGAAAGAGGACACCCAGCTTAGAGCCAGGAGTCATAGGGAAGATGGTGGAAGGAGGGCAAAGAGCAGCAAGAGAGACTCTAAGAGCTCAGTTAACTTCATATTACGCTTACGTGATTAACTGGTCATTTGAAAAGATGAGCTGAGATTTTATTTTGGAAGGAGTGAGACGGGTGAGAAAATGAATATGATCTAATGAAATGACCAGCAAGAGAGCATTTTTTTTACTACCATGCGGGAACTGATCCGAATGAAATAAGGTTACAAATATTAGCATACCCATCACCACAGGAAATTGTGATGGTGTTCAGATGAGTTCTGCAAGGGAAAAGGTTTATGGCTAGCTGGGCCTTTTGAATTCAAAGAAAGGATAACAGGGAAATAACAAGCGGAAAATGGTGATTTTTTTTTTAATTGTCCAAGTGGATGTTTTTAGAATGGTATCTTGACTTACAAATACACTTGGTCTGTAGTGAAGTGCTGAGAGCAATGCAGGCAGGAGACTAAGTGAAATTTTCTAAGTTGAAAATTTCAATCAAATTCTTGTCCCTAATTCATTCAAAATAAGAGAAAAATATCAATTTTTTTGCCCCAGGTGGGTAACATCCTATTTTCCCCCTATATTTACTCCATATCCTTGTACATGCTCCCTTGTATTTGACTATGTGCTTGAATTGGAAATATATCCATCCTTCTACTGTCTCACTTGGCCTCACGTTATTTGCGGGTAAGCTTTTCGGAGGGGCCCATGCATTGAAGGGGCTATAGAGACTGAATTGTCTATTCATTCCTAGAAGCCACACCTAACATTTAAGGTTACAGCAAATTGGCTAGGCAAACAGGGACGTTTTAACTATCTCTGTTGCTACTGGGTTGGGTTTTTTTTTCATGCCAATCCTTTTTCCAACATGAAGGGCCTGATTCTGCTCAGAAATAATTTTCCACAAATGTAATTGCATTGCTTTTCAAAGGCAAGGTATCCACTACTAGGTCAAGTTCATTCTTAGGGATGTCTGCAATTGCAGAAGAGCATACCAGTGGCATAGGGACCTCTGGTTCACTTTTCCTGACTGTAGAGCCATAGGGTGCATATTGAGTGCAATTTTGAAATGGGTTTTACAAGCCTAGCTCTCAGTGACTTTCCATCCCACAAGCTTCATACCTGTCACAAAGAATAAGCATTCTGCTAGGAAGACACTTTCATGTAGCTGAGGCCAAAGAGAAAAATTAAGGCCCGAATCTTGCAACCTATAATCATAGGACTCGCTCAAAGTCAGCAGTACCACTGTTGTCAATCTGCATTGTAAAAGCTGGCACTAAAATACAGTCTACTGTATGCATATGCTTGTAAGTCAAGTCCAATGAATCTATTCCTTTAAATGCATCTTAAAATAATTGAGAAATAACACATTGTGCGACAGGACAGATTGGAATAAAAATGCCATTAATATGAAATAAATTAAAGTTTAGGGAAGACACAGATTTAGGAAGTCAGAAATTATATATTCTGAGGAAAATGTTGATTTTTTTTTTTTCAAAATAAGGGAATAAGCCTAACTATAACAATGACTTAAAAATTAAGGAAATGATCCAGAAGCATCAAGCCTTGTGTTCAACAGAAGTGTTCACATGAATTTTAATGCAAAAGATGTCAAATTAATTTGAATGCAAAAGTCCAAGTACACAGTCCTAGATGACCCCACTCTCAACTACTGAACTAAAACTTTAAACATATATGTGACTAAGTTTACAGACTTATCAAACTCCTCCTAAACTTGAACTCGTGGTCTTGTCATCTTGATTGCCTAAGTTATTGATACATGATATTATTAATATATAAATATTGTCTTTCCAGATAACATGATGTAGAGGCAACTTCCTGAAATCACAACTAAAGTTATTCACCATCATGGTTACTAATTCATAGAGCTTACCTGATCTGTTTTAACCTCTTTCATTTTCTTCTTGTGAAGTATCCATATGAACAGACTGATTTCCTCAAACTTTTTCATGATGGGCTGATCCAAAACTTGCCAAAGTGACTAGAAATCAGGATTTGGACCAGGCTGTCTTTGAATGTATTAAACAAACCAAAATGCATGGAGTAGGGACTTATGGCCAGCATTCAAAATGTGCACTGTGTTGAGCTTTGCATTCATTCTTGAGCAGCCATATGCTGAAGCACATTTGGTACAACTATTTGCTTGGGGGAACTGAAATGTTGGTTTCTGCAAACAGTTATTGGAAGTTGATGCTAGGATGGTTAGAAACTCTCTATTAATTTCCATCCTAAATTTAGGGCCATGTTACACAGTACCTGTCGGTGGCTTCTGGAGGTTGCAAACCCTGGACTGGCTGCATGTTAATGCCTTTTAAGTGGCTTAAAGCACTCGTTATTTGTTTTAATATTATTTATGCCATTAAATAATTATGCCTCTCCAAGGCAGGATTATCTTTAATCAGCCTAATTTTGCTCCTGTTGCATTAACTTGTGGCCACTCTCCACCACTTTTCCGCCCAAGTTGATGTCCTCTAGCATCCCAAGAGATGGTGGGCCTTTCTGAATCGGGGAGAGTGGAGGCACAGCACCTCACCCCCCCTGGGTATGTCCAGCAGAGAGAGCACCGCAACCCGGAGCACCTGGCCACCGCAGTGCCTTCCACCACCACTCAGACAACTCTACTCCCAGCCCTTATTGAAGTCTAGTATCTACCTATTTGCCGTTGCATCAATATTTCCTTCAGTTCTTTTCTCCCTTTGGTATTTGCTCTCCTGACAGATATATGATGAGCATCCACATACCTTTGAAGTCTCCATTTTGGTAGGATAAGCAAACCCAAGCTCTTTATCTTTTGTAAGATAGGTTGTGATGAGCAGCAGGGGAATGGAGAACCTGTCTGCTGCCGTTTCAATTCAATCCTCTTGAATGTGAGTGCTGGAAACCAGCACAGTTTTGTAGAAGAGACTTCAAGAGTGTCTCGACAGTGCAATGGCATTAATAGTTCTCTGCCTCTGCTGGAAGGACCTGTCCGGATCCATGCTCACATCCCCATTTGCCTCTTTCCCAGCTGCTTGCCACAGACTCAGTCATCCCGCAGTCAACTGACTCCATCATTTCTTGTCCTTTGTTGTTTCTAACCAATGAGCTGCACTCATCCAACCGTTATTACACCAGTTGATGTCTACGCTGGTTTGTTGCCCATCCTGCACCTCTCCCAGGCTATTGTAGCACATTTTGCCTGTACTGAAACTCACCCCAAAAAGGTAGTGATACTATGTCCTCTGTAACGCTCACTACAGTCGGTATCCCATGGAAATCAGTGACAAATATCCCATTAATCTCTGTAGTGAAGAGATAGAAAAACTATCCCTTCTGCTGCAAAACAGTTCTGCTTATATTTAACCTGTGATCACTGGAGATGATGAGACTATTCAATGGTTTAAAGTAAAGCACATGCTTAATCACTTGCCTTGAAAGTGGTTTACTCTCCTTGTTTTTCTCAGTCCCACTCTTTCTTTTTGGTCCTATTTTTGTCACTTTTGTCACTTTTGCTTCAAACCTTCCTTTGGTTCCTTCCTGCTCTTGTCCTATTCCTTTTCCTTAACTTTGTCCCAGATCTTTTTTCTTTCTCCCACTATTATGAATCCTCAAGGGCCACAAGAATTTTCCATTTTCCTGCCCTAAACTCTTAGTATATCTCTCCCCACTTAATTACAATAATGTACTTCTTCCATTTCACTGTCACCTCAATTTAGCTCTCTCACCCTCCACTCCCTCTTTTTCCCTGGTTTAAAAACCGACCAGCATTTCCTGCATTGGAAAAGCCACAATAATATTTTTTTTCCATTGAAAATACCACAAGAACAGTGTTTCCATTGAACACCACAAGAACAGTGTTTCCATTGAACACACCACAAGGACGGTGCTTTTGAGGTATCTGAATGCTCAGATGAACTCACAATGTTCATCTTGGATTCATTAAAACCGAAGCCCCTTCTTTTTGAGAGACTCAGATGGAGATGGAGTTTTTTATTCACAGTTTTGTTTTGTTTTTTAAAAAAAGGAGAAAATCAATAAAAACAAAATGGAGATGGAGCCAGGATAATTTTGCACTTGCTTTTTGAGTAAAATATGAATAGACTTAGCAAGTAAAAAAAAAAAAAACCCCCATTAAAATGCTCAGAGTAGTTGAACAGCTGGAAAAGCAACTTTTTTTTTTTTTGATAACATTTAAAGCTGCTTAGCAGCTGTGAAAGAAATGACTGTAAAAACACTTAACATTTACAGCCACTCAGTGGCTGGAAAAGCAACTTGTTATAAAATTGATTTAACATTTCAGTGGCTGGAAAAGACACATATAACTGTAGTGTGCTATAATGTCTATTTCTGAGTATTTCGATATATATATATATATACACATATATATATAGTCACAAGCTAGGCAGATTCAGTGATGCCCCCATAGCAGAGAGTAATTTCCATTCAGGACATTCAAGATCTTGTGTCTTATTTTCTATGGGTTTAAAACTAAGCCATTTAAATTCCCATCAGTCTGAAATTTGGCACGCAGCATTATCCACTTGGATGTTCAGCCGTTTTTCCCCCCACTAGTTATGTCTTAAATCATTTTAGATATAGAGCAGTAAAAAATACATATTTGTGGGGCTTTCTGATTCTTTTCTGGTCTAGTTGAGTAAAAGCCTGACTTAAACAATGGAAACACATTGTATTTAATGATATTAAAACAGTCACAATAATTATCCATATTTAAAAAAAAAAAAAAGCAATTGTACTTGTCACTTGACGGGACACACAGCAAGCTAGATGTTTCTCCTACGGTAAATGGAGCTGCACCATTGTAAATGATGGCAAACTTTCTTTCAAGAAAGCAATAGTAACCACATATAATTATCCAGCAAAAGGTGCTGTTTCATGCAGAGCACATTGAAAATATTAAATAAGCTTAGTAGCACCCCTGGAAGGTGTTGTTTTATTTTTCTATGTTTAAAGAAGGATGAACTCAAGGATTTGGAGCAAGCAGGGGCCCATTTTGATTGTTTAGTCTGTGTAACACAGGAACCTCCTTGCATAATTTCGGCATCTGTTTGAGCTATAGCACATCAGATGGAAGTTCATGCAGGCAGTAAGTACTGGATAGAGAGATGATATACCTCCCCTGAAATCAAATTAGATTGAAGGATTACTACTAGACTCTGAACCATAAAACATGTCTACACCAGAGAAACTTCATGCACATTAAGTGTCTCATGTTCTGTCTTCATGTTATCTTCCCAATTCAGCAAGATGATCTATCATTATGATGTAGTTCACTATAAACAGAGGTCTATGTGGTCCTGCCTGAGATATAGCGTATAATTATAAGGGAAGTCACTTCATTTATAATGCAGTGTCTATAATAAAACATTTTAATATTTGCAGCATATTTTTCCAAAACAGCTGTTAAGAAATATAATATTTACTTAGAATTGGCTTGGCCAAGTGTTGAATTGTATATATATTTGTAATATATTTCCTTTAAGGAGGTGGGTGATAGTTTTTGTTCTGAAATAATTCTAGGTATTATATGCAGTTGAATACATTCTGATGGGCTAGGCTGCTGTCAAGTTCTTTTAAATTAAATTATTATTCCCTTCCCAATAGGGTAATAGGATTTTTTTTTCATGACCTCCAATTACATTTCCCTGTTAATTTATAACAGTTGTAAGAAATTTTCAGAGATAGCTGTCTTGCTATTTTTAATTAAGACATCCAGAACCTATATCCTCTTCTAAGAAGGTGTCTGTATTGCTAATAGTAATGTGAATATTTAGGAAATATACTCTAATTATCCAGGTCAAAGATAGTGATCCTTAATATTTCAGTATTGGTCATTGGCAATGCATAGGGCAGGGGCGGGCAATTATTTTGGGCGGAGGGCCACCTACTGAGTTTTGGCAAGCCATTGAGGGCTGCATGACAGGCAGCCAGGGTCAGATAAATATTAATTTTCTAAATGTTGGGGGGGCTTCGCGGGCCAGATAGAATGGCCTGGTGGGCTGCCCATCCCGGCGTAGGGATACACACAGGTGCATGTGCACCCCCTGAGTCTGGCAGTGCACCCCCTTCAAAAAGGCAGTCACTGCTCACCACCTACCACCCCCTACCACCAGCATCACTAGTGGCATCTATGAGTGGTTGGCGACCACTGGTCGGCGGTCGCCACCTCCCCCACCCCACTGCCAACAGTGCTGTGGCTGCCTGCAGCAGCTCCACACTTACCACCACCCCTGCTGCCGCCACTGCCTGCCGGAGCTCAGCATGGCCCCCCTCCCCCCCCCAGCCGCCGGGGAGTACGTGGCGTTCATGGTATTGCTGTTGGCTACATAGGCATGAAAGTTGAGATATTGTAGCTATCTATGGCTAGGGACAGAAATTACACATAAACCTGTAACAGAATAGAAGTTCAGTGCATATAAACCAGTTTCAGAATGGATGAAACTGGTTTAAGATAAACCTGACTGAATATAGTATCAGACTTAACTAGTTTAGGTTAAACCAGTTTATGAAACTTCTGTCGCAGACTGCTTCCTGGTTCAAGTTAAATCACAGTCCAAGGATGCTTTGTAGCCCTGGGCTGGGCTGGGCT